>NC_035165.2:8479194-8790444 GCF_001659605.2 Manihot esculenta | reverse complement strand
TGAGGTTTTGTTTCTATACTTATCTGTAACATAGGAAACAATAAGGTCGGTACTCATTCATGAGAATAAAGGGGAGCAAAGCCCAGTCTATTATAACAGCCAATTCTTGAAGGGAACAGCACTGAACTATCCTCCTCTCGAAAAGTTGGCATTGGCAGTCCTAATGTCTGCCATAAAATTATGTTCATACTTCTAGTCATATACTATAGAAGTCAGGACAGATTATTCTTTACGAAATATTTTACATATGCCGAAGCATTTATGCGATTGTCCACCTGGGCGGTAATATTGTTAGCCTTTGATATCATGTATGTCCCAAGAAAAGCCATAAAAGCCGATGCAGTAGCTGATTTTATTGCAGAAATGACTCTGCCATTACAGTCTTAAGAATTTCCTGAATCAACTATCAAGGAAAGGAAGGTTTGGGTGGATGGAGTTTACAAAGCTAGGGTTCTAGAATTCAAATTCTCTTGTAGAGTCAAATAGGGATAAAGCTTCACTATGCGGCAAAACTCGCTTTCAACACTACCAACGACGTAACTGAATATGAGGCTGTGATAATAGCCCTAAATATCATCAAGAAAATAGGTATACAGAAATCTATTATTTTTAGTGACTCACAGCTAGTTGTTAATCAATGCTATGGACAGTTTAAAATCCAAGAACCAAACCTCATCAAATACAAGGAAAAGGTTTGCTCCTTAATGGAGAGGATCAAAGACAGACAGGGCAACTGCGAGCTACACCAGGTAGCTAGAGGTGATAACGAAAAGGCTGATTTTCTAGCCAAAATAGTGATAGCAGGTGAATAACACTTAACTCAGCCATTTCAGTTTGAAGAGCTGCACACTCCAATAACTGACGAGGAAGAGTCTTTTCCCATAGAGGAAGGAGAATAGTGGATGTCACTTGTGTACAAGTTTTTGACACAGGATGATATGTCAGTCGATGAATTGTTGGCTAAACAGGTAATAAGAAAATTCTCTAAATATGCACAATTAATGGTTGGTTGTATGGGAGATCATCAACTTAACCATGGCTTCGTTGTGTTACAGAATAGGAGGGCCAGAAAATCCAAAAGGACATTCATGAAGGTGATTGCGGGAGCCATGAAGGAGCTCGAACGATTGCCCAAAAAGCATTCAGATAAGGATACTACTAGCCAACGATAATGCAAGATGCGAAGCAACTTATCCAACAATGTTAAAGATGTCAAATATATGCGAGCATTCCAATGACCCCTAGAGAGATGTAGTCAGCAATTTGAAGCCATTGGCCTTTCTTTTAGTGGGGGCTAGACATCTATGGCTTGTTCCCGAAGGCAGTCATGTCAAGGAAATTCATAATTATGGCAGTGGATCATTTCAGCAAGTGGGCTGAGACTGAGAAAGTTCAGTCCATTACCACCCAACAAATGATTTCTTTCATCAACAAGAATATCTTCACTCGGTTTGGAATCCCAAAGGTAGTAATCATTGACAACGGAACTCAGTTTGCAAGCTCTAAGTTTAAAGATTTCTGCAAGAAATGGGAGATTAACTTCAGGTTCAGTTTGACCTATCATCCATAGACCAATGGAATGACCGAGATTACAAATAGAACTATCCTACAAGGGCTAGAGAAAAAACTCGATGAAGCCAAGGGCATCTAGCCTGAGGAATTGCCCCACATACTTTGGGTGTATAGAACAACCCCAAGAACAGCCATCGGAGAAATACCTTTCTCTCTTGTGTACGGGGCAAGGCAGTAATCCCCATGAAAATCCAAGTAAGTATTTTAAGAACATAACACCTTGAGATTTCAGAAAATCCTGAAAAAATGCAATTCAATTTGGATCAAGCTGAATTTTTACGAGAAAATGTTGCAATCAGAATGGTAGTTTACAGGAATAAAATGTCCACCAGATATAAATGGAAATAAAATTTTGTCTTTGGGTATGCTAATATAATCCCAACTGCTATATCATGTCAATATAAATTCTCAATTTTTATTTAATTTAGCTCATAAAATATTCAAAATTTAAGTTTAACCATAAGTTAAAAAACAATTGATTTTCACACTAGACAAGTAAATTTATAGAAAAAAATTTAAATGAATTGAGCTTTTATAAAAAAAATTATTTCAAATAAAGAGTTATTTGATTTAACTATTACAATAAATTGTTTGATAATTTTTTAAAAAGTTAAAAAATAATTAATAAGGAATCGATATGAAGTGTATCAGTAACATTTTGGATAAACTCTAAAATTTGAACCGCTTGTAATTATTTTGATTTTATTTTTTATTTAAATTATATTATTTTTTATAATTTATTAATAATTTTTTAAAATTAAAAATTTTACATTAATAAATTATTTAAAATTACAATATATAAATTAAAAGTACTATAAATAATAATTAAACTAGTTACAGTATTTATTATTATATAATAAATTATATAAAATAATTTTATTTCAAATTATTTTAATTAATTAATTATTTTATATATCAACAACGACTATTAAATATAATTTAATAAAGACTTAAAATATATGAGTTAGAATAATTTATTAGCTACTAATTATAATTAGTTATCTACTGACTATAAGTTATGGATGCGTTCGTTATCGTTATAATTTTTTAATTTTTTTTATTTGATGAAAAAGTATATAACTTGTTTGTGGCATTTTTATTTTCTTTACAAATTAAAAAATATTTTTAAAATTAAAATTGAAAACTATAAATATTGATTTTTTTTATTATAAATTCTATTAAATTATTATCTTTCTTTATAATTTTTATTAGATTATCATTAAGAATTTCAATATTTTATTTTCATCAATCAATTTGATTTCTTTATTTTTAATATATATTTATTCAATTAATTCATAAATAAAAAAAAATCATTATTTAATTTCAAGAAAACTCATTAATTAATATTATATACTTTGTAAAAATAATTTATTATGTATTTTTATATATAACTATTTATAAAATTATTTATGCCTTTATTTTATTATTAAATATCATAATTCAAAAAAATATTTATTTGTATATAAAAATTTATAAACTTATTGTTATATAAATAGTTTTTAGAAAATCGTTTTTAAGCAATAAATAACAGAAATTTAAAAACTATACAAATCCCACGACAAAGTGAGAAGTATGTTTTATTTAAGGAAAAAGTATAAAAAATATTTTATAGTTTTATCATTCAGTTTTGTAGTTTAATTGTATTAAAAACAATACTTGTAATAGTATAATTAGTAAAAAAATGTAATTTTTAGATACTATTAATAATGTTGATATGAAAATTATATCACAGAATACTAATTTAATAATAATTGAATCACATATCCTGAAATAAAAATGAATAAAACTACATTATATTTTTTATATTTTTTTAATTAATAAATATATTTTTAATTGCTAGTATTCTAAAGTTTAATTTCTTACGTGTCTTTGTGTTGGCTTGTGGTTGGGGTTTAATTTTTGGATCTGCAGTAAGCTTCTTCATCCTCTTCTCTGATTGTCTTGGGCTGGCGGCAATAGATGTGGTGAAGACTGAAGATGTTTGCAATTTCTAAGCAGCATCAATTTTTTTTGGTTGGGTCGTGATATTGGATCGTGTGTGTTAGAGTTGTGTTAATGAATTCTGAATTGATGTTTCTTTTTATGGGTAGATGAGTTTTTTTTTTTTTTCATTAAACTTTTAAGTGCAATAAGTTCTGCCTGTTCAAAAAAAAACATAGAAAAAACATTTTCATTAGAAATGCCACTGGGCAAACTAAAGAAAAACATAATAACAGCTAGCTTTATATTGGAACTGTTCGAACCGTTTAATAATGTCCAAAGGAATATTGTGATATTTATTTCAGCTCAATTAATCAAGCTGCTTAAATCACCCCAGTTCAATTTTAATATTTATTTTAATAGAAGGGAGCCGGTTGGTTACGGGCGGAAGCAAGGAGCGACATCTGGCAATAATCCTGACGATCATTGGAGCCTAGGTCTTTGTGGCAGACAATGGCATTCACCCACGTTTTCGGACAAGATCACAAGAACCTTGGTAGACCATCACGTGTCGACGTCGAAATAGCCACGCATCCACACACATAGCGCACACCAGGGAAGCTTTGATGTGTTGTGCGCCGCTATCCAATGTAGAAGTTGAAACGCAACGTGGCAGCGAATAGATGGTGAACAATAAAGCTCCGTTCAGGGAAGTGGGGTCCGCTATACAAGTGTCGTTTTCATTTATTCTGTTCCTAGAGGTGCAGATAGGAATCGATGAGACATGATGTATCAAAGCGGGACCGGATGGGCTCTTCTCTACCCTGATGTCACACGTGTTCCATCGCTTTCTCTGGTCCCACAAGGCACGTGCGTACCATTTTTCGTTGTCTCTAGCATTTCTCCCTTCATTCTCTCAAAGTTTAAATTTAAATTAATAAATCTCTATCTCAATTATATATTAAAGAGAACAGCAAAATTAAAACATTCAAGACATTTTAATGATAAAGGATTGAAATTGGTATCATATTCAATTTAAATTCCATTAGTCATAATTAATCTATAAACAATCCAATAAATAAAAAATAATAATTTTCAGGGAATTATCATCATGTGGTAGGAGATGGGGAAAGTCAATTAAAGCTACTAAGTGAAAAATTGAGATAATCATCCTCCAGAAAATACATTAGCTATTGGGGATTTAAACTCTAATCTATCTAATACATGGTGAGAGGAGGGTGACAGTAGGTGCAAAGACCATAAGCACAATGGCTGAGACTGATGATTCATTAAAGGATTGGGCTTGATCATTGGGACAGAGGCCTTGATCTTCTTCTAAGTTAGCCCAAAGTCTAAATAACCAGATTAATTTGCCTTAATAAAGTGCAAGTTCCCGAAACATTTGGATCTGACGCCTGCCTGCCTGAATATTCAATCCCCTCGTGACTTGACTCCTAAGTGGAAGGTGGAAATTGATAAATGGCATGTGTTGCCAACCCCAAACCATTTCCTTTCTGCTTTCATTTTCCTTTTATCTCCCAAACAGAGCACGAGAAATAAAGGTCTAATCAGAAAATACATGCCAGGAAAATTGATTACACTAACCTATGAAGGTGAGAAAAAGAGATGCTTTCTGTAGAATCGGTATCATAGATTAAGCTAAGGTAAGTTATGAAGATAGGCTTCTGTTAAATCAAGACAGGATATCAAACAACAAGGGTTAGAGGAACTTCACAGCAAAATATATCAAAGCATCATGAGCAACTTGCTCAAGGCAGTCAAGCTGCTTGAGAAATTTGACTCCATAGGATATTCACCATTTCCTTGTTTAATGCTCGACCTTCATGGATGATCCAAATATTTACCTAAAGACTCCAATTATTCTTATTAGGACAGGTTCAACATGCTGAACCCACATTCAAACAAGTGTGCAAGGCTGAATCATAAATCATAATGTAGTAAATACTGCAAGAACATGGCAGGAAGGATAGCGTTGATATTTATACCTCCCCTAGAGAATAAACAGTAATATCCGGACAACACGAGAAACAACTCATGGTTAAGAGACTCTATGGCAGTTTAATTCCTTCCCTGCATGTGTGTATTCAGCTCATCTATTCATTTTACGAAAATAAAGAACTAGAAATCTGGTATCATTCATGACCTCGTGAAATCTACAATCTACCTAACTGAGATTTGATTAACTTCATACATTTCCTTAGTGTTAATAGCATAAAGTTCTCACTTAACAGTGCTCCAAGAGAAAGATATCCCACAAGATTGCATATAATTTTTTGCAGTACAACCAGTGAAAAGTGAAAATCAACTCCCGACGTTGCAACAGGGCATAAACAGCTAACGAGTCCCAAATGACAGAATATGGAAACTTGAGAACTCTAGAGAGTTATTTTACTGCTACGAGGAGGAATATGCAATCTAATCCACCAACAAAACGTCAGTTTGAGTTTGAGGAGCTGAAGGACTTCCTAATATTCCCAAGGATACTCCACATAAAAGTGGATATCAAGAAGAGGATAATACCAGTAACAATTGCATACTTGAGACCAAGGTTCACAAGTAAATTCACCAGCAGCCCAGCCAATACAACACCAAAAAAATTTGCTGATACAGCTGGCCAGAATGGCATATCAAGAATAGAAGCCACGATGGCTCCTGTCCATGCCCCTGTACCAGGGAAAGGGACGGCAACAAAGAGCATCAAGCCAAGCCACTGAAACTCTTCCACAGGGCCAGCCTTCTGCTTGGCATTCTCAAACAGCATGTCAAGGAATCGAGATGCTGACTGGTTCTTTCCAGCAAGAAAAGAAGCAAATCTCTTCAAGTAAAGTATAATGAAAGGCACAGGAACCATATTCCTGCAATTAAAACCCCAAAATTTGTTAACCTCAAGCTAGTTGTCCTTTCTAACCAATTCTGCTTTTGCACTATTAAAGATGCAGAAAATCCCAGCTAATTCATGGGTCAATGGACACATTTGCAATTGTGAAATGCAGCAAATTTTATCTCACTAATCAATCATCGTAAACTTAAAGCTCTTAAAAGAATCCACATTCATGGGAATTGATGATAATTAGCAAAGAGAGACTAACCCAATAATCGACAAGACAGTTAGTGTAAGAGGCTTAAGTTGCATCCAATAACCAACAGGAATAGCTCCACGGAGCTCAAGCACTGGAAGCGTAGCAAGAGCAAAAACCACAGCTTCATCAGGCCAACCCGAACCTCGAAGAGCACTAGCAATCTTTAGCCCAAAGCCAGAGGCTTTGATGGAATCGACAGCAGCATTTGCATCCCCAGAAGCTGCAAACAAAGCAAGAGAAAGAGAGGCCCAAAACACAACCCAAAACAGAAACTTGACTGGCCTTTCCTCAAATGACGGCAATATTTCTTCGTCATCAGTAGGATCAAGAAACCCATGTGAAGAAGATCTAGTTAGCGCCAAAGGAGCAGAAGAGAAAATACAATAACCAGGAAGATCCAAAGCTTTAAATGCCAAGAATGGGGTTGACTTGAGAAGAACTTGTTTGTCATGCGAAATAGAAGGATAAAGACCAGTATTCGAACGATTGGGTAAGGCTCTGAGATGGGTATTTCTGAAAGAGAAAGATAGGGAAAATGGGGACACAGAGGCAGCCATTGAAAGAGGGAAGATGAAGGAGAAGTGGGTTTATGGTTGCAAGCTTAAATTTCAAAGTTGGGGGTTTGGTAACACACAATGAGATTCTGAGTGACACTGAACAAATCAATCTACCTTGAAATTTCACATCTTTCTAGTTAAGAGTTGGAAATCTGAATGGCCATTAGGTCTAAAAAAATCAGCCAATTGAATAGATATTAGAAGTTGTCTTTGTGTATTGGGAGGCGTTTTGGGTTTTAGGTTTAAGGCGTTCTTAAGAGAGTGTGATGCGGAAACCAATGATGAAAAAGATGAAAACAAACGGCATTAACCAAAAAGCAGGGAGGAGTTACCGAAGCAATCTACAACGTTTTCTTATGTTCCTGTAGAATTGGGAGGAGACTATTAATTTATTTTCTGTTTTTACTTTTAATTTTATTTTTTAATTTTCTGAAAATAAAATAAAATAAAATCATTCCTAAAAGACAGATTGATTTTAGTTTAATATTACCTTCGTCCTAATTAGGAACCATTAGTTGGATTCAAATGAATAAATTAAAAATTAAAATTTTAATATTTATAAAAATTCAATTGATTTTAAGTAGAAATAATTTAAATTAAATTAGTTTAATTTGATTTAATTTAATAGATTAAAATTTTTAATAAATTATTTATTTTATATTTTATTTTTAATATTTTAAAATTTAATTGAATTATTTTAATTATAATATAATTTTTTATATTATTAAAAATAATATATTATTATCACGAATGGATTCGGTTTCACTTTATTTTTTATTAAAATTAAATTGATTGAAATAATTGAAAAATTCAAAAATAAAAATTAAATTAAACTTAAAAGTAATATATTATTATCAAGAATTGATTCGGTTCCACTTATGTTTTTATTAAAATTAAATTAATTGAAATTGATGACCGCTGGATTCCTCCTCCCCGGACCAGGGGCTTGACCACAGCCCAAAGCCCATGACGTAGAGACCCACATACCTGATGTACATAACAAGCCTGGCTCATCCAACCCTCAAGGCCGGGCTCGACCCATCCTCTTCACTCAGGCTTAGCGTTCAGCCCAACTTTCGGCCCAACCCAAGATCCAGAATAATATTCACCAGACAGCCTGGCAGATCCGCTTGAACGTACACACGAGGGGAATCAGAGGCCGTTACGCATGGAGCAGGCGGCTGATACCCTAGTACCTCCGAATCCGCATGGCAGAGACGCGTGGCCCAATCCTAGAGAGACCTTTACACGTCACCAACAAGCAAGACAATGTATAAAAGAGGAGCCCCCTCCTCAGAAAGCTTAAGCCTTATTCAGTAATACAAAACCCTTGTAAAACCCTATTCTATTGGATCTCAGATCATCAATTGGCGCCGTCTGTGGGAAACGAATGAGATCTTTTCATCACCGGAGTTTTCACTTTCAAAACCCACTGAGATCCACGATGGCAAACTACCAAGAAAGTAACCCTAATATTCCAAATGACCTGAGCTCTGCCCAAGAGGGGCAGCAGTTCTCCTTTTCTAGCCCTACAACGTTGAATAACCAAACACCTATTTCTCTTAATCCCTCGCCAAGCTTGGCAGGGAATACTCCCACCATGACCCTGTCTAACCAAGACATTCAAACCATGGCCCTCCAGCTACAAACCACTGCTCACTGGTTGGGGCAGATAATGCAACAAAGGGGACTTAGCACCCCAGTAAACGCACTCCCAGTAGTGGAGGAACCCAGAACCGATGAACCCCAACCTACCTCTGCCTGCCTCCAAACTAACAACCACGATGCCGGAGAAGAGGAAGAACCGGAGGCCCGAATCCATGGGAGAAGGGCAAGAGAGTTGATAGAAAATGAAGAGGTGAACGACTATTCTGCTGAAACAACCAGGGAAACGGGAACTGAAACAGAGGAGGAAGAATGTAGTTTGGGCAAAAGACCCAACCCGGAAGACGAGAAAATGAACCAAAAGCTGAAAAGGTTGAAGGAGCAGCTCCTAGCCGAGCTAGGTAAGAAAGATCAGAGTCAAACCTCCTTGCCTACTTCTTCTCCCTTCTCAAAGTTAATGCAGCAGGAGACCGTTCCCAAAAAGTTTATGATGCCGCCGATGGCGGCCTATAATGGAGCTGGTAACCCGAGAGAGCATGTCATGAACTATAAGACCTTCATGGAATTGCAAACTCTGTCAGATGCTCTGATGTGCAAAGTGTTCCCAACAACGCTTTCGGGACCAGCGAGGGCATGGTTCAACAGCCTGGAGGCCGGAAGCATTAAAAGTTTCAGAGATCTTGCCACCCGCTTCATTAGCCGGTTCGTAGCCGGGGTGCCAGCAGATAGGAAGACGAGCTATCTGGAAACAGTGAGACAAAAAGCTGGTGAATCCCTCAGAGAGTATGTCGCCCGTTTCAATACGGAGGCCCTACAGATTCCCGAGCTTGACGAAGGAAGGGTGGTAGAGGCCATGCAAAAGGGAACAACCTCTGCCGAGTTCTTTGGTTCTCTGAGCAGGAAACCTTCGACCTCACTGGCCGAGTTAATGAAGAGGGCGGAAAAGTATATAAGGCAGGATGACGCCTTAGTAACGAGTAGATTTGCCAAAGGGGTGGCAGGAAAAGAGAAAGCCCCGGAGGAGGGGAGGCCGGAGAAACACGAGAAGAAGCATGGAAAGAGGCCTGAGCCGTACAAGCAGGCCTGGGAAAGAAGGGATCAAAGGCCTCCCCCTCCTCCCAGGGCTCATGAACCAAGAGTGCTCCCTCCTTGGGTCCCGGAGAAACCGACTCCATTAAATGCGTCCAGAGCCGAGGTGCTCATGGCTGTCCAGGATAAGGAGTTTCTCCAGTGGCCCAAACCTTTGAAGTCAGAAGCAGATCAGAGGAATCCTGACAAGTATTGTCAGTACCACCGGACGCATGGCCACGACACAAATAACTGTTTTCAGTTAATCGCGGAAATTGAAAGATTGATAAAAAGGGGGCATCTCAAAAATTTTGTGAAAAAATCGGAGGGGCAGAGGCCTCAACCCGGTCCGGCAGCCCAGATGCCCAGGAGAACTGGAGCTGGACCAGTGAATGATGGGTCCAGTGGGACTATTAATATGATTGTTGGAGGAACTGGAGGATGGATGAACCGTCGAGGAAAGAAGAGAAACCGGGAAGGGGAGACCAGCAATGGCGAGGTTATGCAGATCGTTGAACACTCTCCCATGACCATCGCTTTCTCTTCGGAGGATGCACAGGGCATTCAGATGCCCCATGATAACGCGCTTGTCATTGAAGCAGTCATTCATAATTTTCGGGTGAAGAAGGTTCTGGTGGATGATGGGAGTAAGGTCAATTTATTGCCATATCGGGTTTTCCAGCAGATGGGAATCCCAGAGGAACAGCTGGTTCGGGACCAGTCACCCATCAAAGGGATCGGAGGAGCACCGGTACTTGTAGAAGGGAAGGTGAAGCTGGCCCTTACCTTGGGAGAAGCACCCAGAGCTCGCACCCATCATGAGGTGTTTTTGGTGGTTAAACTCCCACTGAGCTACAATGCGATTTTGGGGAGGCCGGCGTTGTTCAACTTTGAAGCTGTCACTAGCATCAGGTATCTGGCACTCAAGTTCCCAACGGAAGAAGGAGTGGGAATGGTCCGGGGCAGCCAGGAAGAAGCAAGGGCAGTATACTTGGCCACAGTGACGGAACCGAACTCAACCGGAGAAGCGCTTGATTCGGAAGTTTTGGAGGTCAGGGATGAGACAAAGGAAGCCCGGACAGAGCCCGTTGGAGAGCTGGAGACATTCTCCCTATCAGAAGAAGAAGCGAGTAAGGTCTTCAATCTCAATGTCGGCCTCACCAAAGAACAAAAAGGTGAAGCCATGGCCCTGATCCGAAGTCACTCGCCGACCTTCGCATGGAAGCCCTCAGACATGCCAGGAATTGACCCCAAAGTGATGACACACCGATTGAATGTCCTCCCCGAGGCCAGACCAGTAAAGCAAAAGAAGAGAGTAGTGGGAAGAGAGAAGCAGCAGGCTACCCATGAAGAAGTGCAGAAGCTAGAAGAGGCAGGCTTTATTAGGGAGGTTATGTACCCACAGTGGTTGGCAAATCCTGTGTTAGTCAAAAAAGCCAATGGCAAATACAGGATGTGTATAGATTTTACCGACCTGAATAAGGCTTGCCCTAAAGATTGTTACCCCCTCCCCGATATTAATAAGATGGTCGACTCAACGGCCGGTTTTAATTATATGTCTTCTTTGGATGCTATGTCTGGTTACCACCAAATCCCAATGGAAAAGACGGATGAGGAGAAGACCTCATTTATAACTGAAGACGGGACTTACTGCTACAGAGCTATGCCCTTCGGATTAAGAAACGCCGGGGCAACTTACCAACGATTAATGAATAAAATCTTTAAGAACCAGATCGGCAGGAATGTAGAAGTGTATGTGGATGACATGGTGGTTAAAAGTTCAACTTTTCAACAACACATAACGGATTTAAGGGAGATATTTGGGGTGTTAGACCAATACAGGATGAAGTTGAATCCAGCAAAGTGTGCTTTCTTCATCAGGGGAGGAAAGTTCTTGGGATACATGGTGAGTGGAAAAGGCATTGAGCCCAATCCGGAGAAGGTGAAAGCCATATTGAATATGCCAGAGCCGATCTGTGTAAGGGACGTCCAGAGATTAACCGGGAGAGTAGTGGCGCTTCACCGATTTATGTCAAGGTCGGCAGAAAAGTGTTTGCCATTCTTCAAAAAATTAAGGAAGGTCCCGAATTTTGAATGGACAGAAGACTGCCAAAAAGCCTTCACAGAGCTTAAGGAATACCTCAGCTCGCCTCACGTGCTCAGCAGCCCCATAAAAGGGGAAGAACTCCTGATATACTTGGCAGCCTCAGAGCAAGCAGTCAGCGCAGTACTAGTAAGGGTGGAAGAAGGAGAGCAGAAGCCTGTCTTCTACGTCAGCAAGGTGCTCAGAGATACCGAAGTCAGGTATTCAAACATAGAAAAATTGGCGTATGCCTTGTTGTTAGCAGTCCGGAAATTCAAAGTTTATCTGGAAGGCCACCAAGGAGTTGTGATGACGGACCAACCTTTAAAGAAGATCCTACGTAGGCCAGAAACTTCAGGACGGATGTTAGCATGGTCCGTGGAAATCAGCCCCTACTGTCTGGAGTACCGACCTCGGACAGCTATAAAATCTCAAGCGCTGGCTGACTTCATAGCAGAATGCTCATTCAACGAGGAGAAGGAAGGATCATCCTCGGAGATACCAAGAAAAGAAGGAGAGGGAGAGCTTTCCCAAGAGTCCAGCTGGAAGCTATATGTAGACGGAGCATCAGGCTCTGAGGGCAGTGGCGTTGGGATAATACTTAAGGGGCCGGAGGGCTTTAAAGTATGTTATGCCTTACGGCTAGAATTCAAAGCTTCTAATAATGTGGCCGAATATGAAGCCTTGGTGAACGGAATGTTGGTAGCTTTGGAAATAGGGGTAACCGACCTCGAAGTAAATAGTGACTCTCAGCTAGTGATCAACCAGGTAACGGGAGTATATTAGGCCAGAGATCCCATCATGCAGAGTTATCTTGATAAAGTAAAAACTGTGGAAGCCGACCTCACGAGCCGAGGAGTTATTACCAGATTTCAGAGGATACCTCGAGATGAAAATGAGGAGGCAGATCTGCTTAGTCGACTGACCAAAGAAGAGTTAGAGCAGCTCCCTGATGAAGTATACATACAGCATGTCAGCACACCTGCTTTCAAGAAGACAAACACAGTACTGCAGGTGGAACAGAGCCCAACTTGGATGACTCCATACCTGCGATACTTGGAAAAGGGCGAACTCCCCGAAGATAAAGTTGAAGCCAAAAAGATAGCAGCGCGAGCTGCCAATTACCAAGTAATAAGGGGAACTTTATACAGAAAAGGGAAGTCCAGCCCATGGCTCCGGTGTGTGAGTCCGGAGGAAGCTGCAAAGGTAATGGAGGAAATACATAGAGGCCTATGTGGGGCTCACGAAGGAGCAGGGACATTAGCTAACAAAATATTCAGGCAAGGATACTACTGGCCCACTGTTAAAAAAGAAGCAGAAGAGTTCATCCGGAGGTGTGACGTATGTCAGAGATTTGCTAATGCCATCAGGACCCCTGCCACTCCTCAAGCAAGCATATCCAGTCCATGGCCTTTCTCACAATGGGGAATTGACATCCTGGGACCTTTCCCCAAGACTACGGGGCAAAGGAAATTCGTAGTGGTGGCTGTGGAATATTTCTCGAAATGGCCAGAGGCAGAAGCAATAGCCACAATCACAACTCGCAAGATGATAGATTTCGTATGGGGACATATCATCTGCAGATTTGGCATACCAAGAGTACTTATCTCAGACAACGGCAGACAATTCGACTGCAGCACTTTCAGAGCCTTCACAACAAACATGGGCATATGGCATAAGTTCTCCTCCGTGGCTCATCCTCAGACTAATGGCCAAACGGAAGTCACTAATAGAGCTATCCTTCAAGGATTAAAGAAGCGGCTGGATGGCGCAAAGGAGAATTGGGCAGAAGAACTCAATAGCACTCTATGGGCACTCCGAACCACTCCCAGAGCGCCCACTCAAGAAACCCCGTTTGCACTTGCTTATGGCACAGAGGCTGTAGTCCCAGTTGAGTTGCAGATCCCCACTCATCGAGTTCAATTCGTTCGCGAGAACACTAATGGGGACAAATTAAGGAGCAACCTAGATGCTCTTGAAGAAGTTAGGGAAGAAGCCCAAATCCGAACTGCTGCTTATCAACAACGAGCGGCAAGATATTACAATCAAAAGGTCAGAGAAAGAAGCCTGAAGGTGGGAGACCTGACTTTAAGAAACCTGGAAGCTACAGGAAAAAGAGCAGCCGCAGGCAAGCTAGCACCGACCTGGGAAGGTCCATTCAAGGTGACAAGAGTGGTTAAGCCCGGGGTATACCGAATCGAAGATATGCAAGGAAACCCCGAGCCCCACGCTTGGAACATCCAGCACCTAAAAAGGTATTTTCCTTGAAATATTCGTAAAGAAAAACGTTGTATTTTGACAGACATGAGTAAATAAAAATTGTTTATACAATGTGATTATCTTTATGAATAACGTTCTACAAGGCCTCAGTTAGGCACGAAATCAGCTGAGATGACGAAGCGACAGTAGGGCCAATAAGCCTGAATCTTGTACAAAACCCCAAAGCGGGTACCAAAAAATAACCGGCGAGGCCCCGAGGTCGTCCCAGAAATTCAAAGAAAAACAGGATCCCGTAAGATCTCCTGGAATCAAAAACAACCGGCGAGGCCCCGATGTCGTCCCGGAAATTCAAAACGAACCAGGATCCCGTAAGATCTCCTAGAATCAAAAATAGGTCGGTGAAGGACTTAAGACCCTCCCGAAATAAAAAATCTTTCCCACACCACAGGGACAACTTATAAAATCCAATTCCGACCTCGGAAAGAGAAGAGCCCAGAGCTTGTAAAAAAAAAAAAAAAAAAAAAAAAAAAAAGAGCTCTCTCCCAGCTCGGATAGACTTATCTTCGCAAAAATTCAAGGTACGAACGAAAAAGGCCGAGTTTCCAGCTCGGATAGTCAGGTTCCGACCTATGAAAAAAGGAACAAAGGCCTAATAAGCTAAAGCAGCCCCAACCTCGAAAAAGACGCTAACGCCAAAACTTTGGCTTTCGAAGAGGTCGAGCTCCCAGCTCGGACCAATATTCACAAAGGCCCAAGACCGGGCTCTCAGCTCAGATAGACTCATATCCTTAAAGGATCAAGATACAAAGGCCAAAAAGAAAGGCCGAGCTCCCTCCATAGAAGGACTCATAAATGAAGAAATCCTTAGGAGGATAAAAAGGCTATAATCAAAGCCTAAATCAGTTTATCTGGAACAAATATACAAAATCACAACCAAGAAAGAAGGACTAAAAGCCAAACACTGACATGATAGTTGCCATTAAAAAGGTACGAGATTTGTTCTCCCAGACTATCCGCCACAAGTTGAGCTCGCACCTTCAGATTAATTCAGAGCTTATGAATGAAAATATGTAGTTTACATCACAAAGTACGAAGAGTAGAGAGAAATTTCAAGAAATATAAAAAGAACAAGAATAAAAAAGAAGGAAACTGATATTTCATTAATAACTATTACAATTTATCTCTCCGGCGAGGCAGGAGGATAAATAGTCCTTAAAGGACTTACATCAGTAAGAACACCCTCGCCTGCATTGTCTCTATGTACAGCCACCTCTGATGGAAGCTCGGAGTCCCTTGGGCTAGAGCTTTCAACATTAATAATAGGGGCAACTTCTGCCCCAGGGTGGAGGCCATCTTTCTCAAAATCAAGATCATCTTCCTCTGACCCTAGCTCGGATTCCCCTGAAGACGACTCAGCTGGCCGGTCTATGTTCCTCCGAGAATCTCCTCGGGGCAAAGGAAAATCATCCTCCCCATATAGCACTGACTCGCCATCTGAGTCCACTTCGCGCCTACGAAGCTCGGCCAAAGGAATATCAAGAGCCTGTCTAGCTTCTCTTAAACCGCGATTGTAGCCAGTTACATACATGCGGTAGGCCTTATCATAGATTGCCTGTTTCATTTCACCAGAAGCTTTATACTCATCAAGATGTTCTTCACAAGCCTCAGCTACAAATTCCTTAAACTCAGAAGAGTCTTTGTAGTCCTGAAGATGAGCTTCACAGGCCTGCTCAATTTTAACCTTCAGCTCATCAGACTCCTGATACTCTGCTATATACTGTTCACGCTTCAGCTGAGCCTTCCCTTCGGCATACTTTACCACCTCGAGCAGGGCTAAACATTTACGTTCCAAAGCCCTGACTTCATTTTTTAGCTGTTGTTGGCGAAGGTTGAACTCTTCAGCCGATGAAGACAGCTCTTTGATACGTTCAGAACTTGTGCCCAATTCCTGCTCAAGGACCTCCACCCGGGCTAGGGCACTTTCCCTCTGAGCCTTCACCTCATTCAGGTGAGCTTGAAGCCCTTCAAAATCGGCCTTTAAGGCCTCATATTGGCGCTGGACCTCAGCTTTTTGGCTTACCGCCTCATCCCTCTCTTGAAGGGCCGCTGTCATAGAGGACAGCTGCTTCACAACCTCTACACAACGAGCTTCCACTTCAGCTGCTCTCTCATCGGACTCCTGGAGAACCCTGCGAGTACGAGACAGCTCTGATTCCAGGGATTTGCTATGTTCTGCCGCCTCAGCCGTTCTGTCCTCAGCTCTTTTAGAGGCCTCCAGCGCAGAATGCAACTCCCTTTGGAGAGCCTGGATCTGCTCCCGGGCGGCCGCCAGGTGGCCCCTCGCGTCGCTGGTGGCAGTCAGGTTTTCATCGCGACACGCTTCCTCGATCCGGCGGTCCACGGACTCCCGAAGAGAGAGGTCACGGGCATCCCCTCCATAACCAGGCCTAACACCTAGTACGGAAGAACAATTGTCAAGAAAAGAAACAAAGCAAACTCAAAGAGAAGTGAAAAAAAAATAACTTACCATCAGAAGCATTTCTCCAATCGAGGATCCGAGCTCCTCACGAGAGCGAGATTGGAAGGACACCTGCTCCTTGGTAGAACTGGCCAAGTGACCAGTCAGGGCCAGCAGACGAGGATCCGAAGCCTCTGTTATCCCGCCGAACATCCGCTCCCGGAGAAGTGCGGCAACAGCAGAGGCCGGAGACTCAGAGGAAATGCTTGACAGGTCCAGAAGGTTGTCAGCAGGGGACGACGAAGGAACAACAGAAACACCCTTCCCCTTCCCAATGGAAGAAAGAGGTGGGGAAGGACCCGCAGCAGTCCTGGACTTCTTCCGCGCAGGAGATGGAACAGGCGTTCCAGAAGAGGTCGGACGCTTGCCCCCGGTCTTTGAGGAGACGCCCTCAGATCCCTCAGGCTCAGTCCTCACAGGGGCAGGGGCACCTTCACCAGAAACCTCTGGGCTTTGATCCTTTAGGAGGATGATCTCCATCCCTGTCCCAGAGGTCTCATTGTCTTCAACAGGGGACTTAGATTTCCCCCCTGACACCCCCTCAGTAGAATGGGCAGCACTCTGCCCCACTTGTTCAGTAGCTTGGGTCTGCTCCACAATAGCTAGGGAAGTTTCCCTCACGACCTCTGAGGAGGCTGGAACGGATCTAGACCCTTCAGCAGGTGTCGAAGTTGAGCTCGACCCACCATGGCTAGATGGCCGAGCTAATTTGATGCTGCGAGAGCTCGGCTTGGAAGTACGAGAAGAAGCTTTGACGGGAGGTCGGCTGACCTTCTTGGAGGAAGTGGCCTGAGCCAGCTCTGCAGCAATCTCAGTTACAGAACGCCCATCCCCAAAGGCGTCAAAAATTGCATGCATGTTCTCCCGAGACAGGTCAAAATTCTTGGGGAATTTGATGCCATCCATTCTAACCTTAGAAGCTGCAAGAAACAAGAAGTTATAAAGAGTCAGCATACTTCCTGATATTATGAGTAAAGAAGAAACAGAATAGCCGGACAAAGCACTATACCCGTGTCCCGGATATCCCTAAGGTTGGACGCAAACATACACTTCTCGACATCATACTTCCTCTCAACGGAAGTCAGTCGAAGCAGCCCGACCTGCTCAATAAGACTCAATTCGGGCAGATCGTTGCAGCCCGGAAAGATCTCCCCCCACCTTAGGTCCACATCCCACGATCGGCAGGACCCTAGTTTTAACTCCGCCACAAGGAAATTCTCTACCCATCCCTTTATAGAATCCTTGTAGCTCGTAAGAAGAGACAGCCCATTACGGGGGGAAAAGTAATAGAAGTTCTGCTTCGCCCTAACCAGGCGGAAAAAAGTGACAAACAGACAGGCCGTAGGTGCGAAACCCCAACCCAGACAGATAGACTCAAAACAGGACATGAATAAAATGGAATTTGGGGATAACATTCGAGGAGTTACCCCAAAGTATTCAAAGACCTCGACAAAGAAAGGGGTAAAAGGAAACGGTAAACCAAATTCTCTCTGCTTCAGGAAAAACACTATGCTACGAACTTCTTGGGGATCCACCAAACCAGGAGGACGAGGGTAAGGAAGAACTATCCTCTCATTTGGAAGAGGTGCTCGAATAAGATACAACGGAGTATCTAAAAGCCTCCGGGAAATGTGACTAGTTATGTTGGAAGGTGTAATATTCGACTCAAGGTCAAAAACATCAGGAAGCTTTGAACTTGCCATGGAAGAACAAGGAAGCGTACCTGAGAACACGATGGGATGAAAAACCGTACAAAGAGTTGCAGGAAGACAGAGAGCAGACAAGAGCTAGTTCTTCAAAAGACAGAAGCAATTCGAAAAGAAAGGCAATTATGAGGCAGGGCGTTGATCTGAACAGTTTTGTCTTGGAGCGACGCGATCATTAATTGTTCTCGAAGTTTACCCTCTCAACGGTTAGGTAATAACCGGCGAGACGGTAAAGGGGCAAAAGGATGATCGCTGGGCTTATCTACATCTATCAAGGGCCAAGTATACGATGACAGCCCATCATTTAAAAGCCCATTCGCCATCCACATAATACAGGCCCAACTCATCCGTCAGAGCAACTTAACCTACTACTTTACCATCCCTATGGTAAATGCCGAAGAAACAGAGGGGCAAGTCATGAAAAGACTCAAAAGTACAAAGCAAAAGGGAGCATGATAAAGGTCAGACTTGCTCATCACTTAAAAAGTTATAAGATTTGATTTATCGTTATTAAACAAAGGATGTGAGATCGGAAAGAGGCGCCAAGAGCACCTCGGAATCATACAGAACTGAGAGCTTAGAGTTCCACTCATCAGAAGCCGAGCTCAGAGGTTGGATTAGTCCAGCTCGGACAACACGACTTGAGAGCTCGGTCAGCTAAAGGAAACTCAGCCCATTTCACTAAGCAAAGACAGAACTCTCAGGTCGGTTAGTCCAGCCCGGACAACATGACCTGAGAGCCCGGCCGGATGAAGGAGACTCAAAGCTCAATTCATCAAGGTGAAGACCGAGCTCATAGGTCGGTCAGGCAGTCCAGTTCAGAAACTTGAAAGTCCAGTTGGCTAAGTGGATCCGGAATTCAACTCATCAGAGCTCGCAAATATGGTTAGAGCAGCTCGGAAAAAAGCAGGACAGAGCTCAATTGGTTAAAATTATAAGGCGAGCAATCTAAAGTATTTCACACATGATAAAGGAAGAACAGCTTAAGCATGAGAGCAGAACAAGAACTTCATTAAAAGAAAAGTACATTACAGCACGTTACAAAGGCCTACACTACGGGATGAAAGACTATCCTTAAAGGATTTACATATCCAGATACTTCATCATCTACGTTTATCACCTATCCTACTATTCTAGTCTTCAGTTCGGAGGACTTCTCGCAGCTCGGAATGTGAGTTTTTCAGAAAAGGCCAAGATCTGTCCCGCTATTATAGGGGAACTGAACAAGTTGATTCCCATAAGCATTTCTCACTGTCCCCCTGGGCAAACGTTCGGTTACCCAAATGTGATGCACGGTACATTCGAACAAGCTCAGATATTGTATGCCGGCCGTGCACCACACATGAAAAACATAAGTCTTCGGGCTATGGCTCCGAAGAGATCGCGAAGTACACATTCGAAGAAATCGCGGGAGACTTGACTGAGTGCAGCAGATCTCAGTCCCACGTAATACTGGTACTTCACACCAAAGGGAATAATAATACTGGTACTTCACACCAAGAAGAACAACAAGCTGAGCGCCGGCGCCACTCCCATTTATATCAAAAGAGGACAACAGGGGCATCGAGGAAATTCCCTTTTTCTCTGCGGAAAAAGGTGAAGTTAGAGCGAACCCCTCAATAGCCCAGAACTTCTTTGAAGCCCGGACAAACGATCTGGGTAAAGCAGTTTCAGCAGCTTGCCGAATGGTTCCACCCTTCGACTGCCATACCAGAAGGATCTTCAATGCACCATCCAGACGCCTTAGAGGTAACATCAAATTTTCAAGAATTTTGAACTGACCCATTTTTATTTCAGGAACTGCAAAAAGTTTCAAAACAGAAACAAGTCAGAAACAGTTCTCCCTTAAGATAATAAGAGAAAAATCAAAGCAAACCTCTGGGGCACAAGGCAATCTGTTTGAAGAAGGCGTCGAATGGACCTGCCACAGACAAGACAAGAATTTCTCATTTCAACAGAAGGCTCAAGAATGAAGAAAAGCTGGCACTGATATATACTCGGAGCCTGAGGACTTAGCACGAGGCAGAGCTACGCTAGACTCTAAGCCAGTGATGTCAGATTCTTAAAAGATATTCACGGAAAAGGAAAGAAAGGAGATGTCCAGATAATGATGACAAAAAAATAAAAAGAAAGCAAAGGCGGCAGAGGACAGGAAGAATAGAAAAAAGATAGAAAGAGAAAAGAGCAAATAGAATTCAGAAACTGCGCAACGACTGAAAGATGAAAGGATGTTATTAAGACACCTGAACCCGAACAGACGGGATCATAAAAGTTCTTGGTATTCACCCCCTCGGCAGTTGGAGCAATAACCGCCGAGAAGGTGAAGGGGCAATTGATGACCGCTGGATTCCTCCTCCCCGGGCCAGGGGCTTGACCACAGCCCAAAGCCCATGACGTAGAGGCCCACATACCTGATGTACATAACAAGGCTGGCTCATCCAACCCTCAAGGCCGGGCTCGACCCATCCTCTTCACTCAGACTTAGCGTCCAGCCCAACTTTCGGCCCAACCCAGGATTCAGAATAATATTCACCAGACAGCCTGGCAGATCCGCTTGAACGTACACACGAGGGGAATCAGAGGCCGTTACGCATGGAGCAGGCGGCTGATACCCTAGTACCTCCGAATCCGCATGGCAGAGACGCGTGGCCCAATCCTAGAGAGACCTTTACACGTCACCAGCAAGCAAGACAATGTATAAAAGAGGAGCCCCCTCCTCAGAAAGCTTAAGCCTTATTCAGTAATACAAAACCCTTGTAAAACCCTATTCTATTGGATCTCAGATCATCAGAAATAATTAAAAAGTTCAAAAATAAAAATTAAACCAAATAAAAAAATTAAATTAAAATTTTAAATTAATTCGATTTTATCAAATTTTTTTATTTAAACTGAATATTTTTCATTTCTAATTCTAGTGATTTAAATTTATACACCTAAATTAATAAAATTAATTAATACTCTTAAGTTTTTAAAAAATATAATAATTTATCTAAATTACCTTTTAAATGATATTATTTTTTACATATTAATATTAAATTACTTAAAAATTAATAAGGGTATATATGAAAAATAAAAATTAATATTATTTTTAAAATTTTAAAATAATAAATAATTTAAAATAAAAAAAAATTCTCCACGGTGGAATAGAGATTTAACATTTAAATAATGTGAGAATTACTTATGTACCGACCACTCATTAGTGGAGACTTGGAGTTGTACAGTATTGTGATGGACCTTCTCGATCTCTTTTAGTTTTAATTTATCAACTAAATCATTTGCTCAATGAGACTTATAAAATATAACCTATTTATCTTATTGTATATAGAGTTTTAGAATTGAGCAATGTAGCTCTTTGGCCAATCAAACTATATGATTTATGTACAAGGGTTTGCGTTAAATTCAAATCAAAAAAAATTAATCCATTACATTAACTGAAATTATAGCGATCCCATTTTAAAATATGAATAAATTGGATAAGTACATTTGAATAAATTTGAAAAATTTCAGATTTTACTTTCTCAATCTCCTATTTTCAATTTCTGTTTAAAAAAAAAATCTGCAAATTTTACTTAATTATTTTTTTTTCTTTATTTTTAAGTTGCATGTCTTGAATTTCAATATGATCCGATAATTTTATAAAAAAAAAATTATATATTTATTTCACTTTTTTCCTCTCTTAATTTTCCTTCTCCTTCCATATAAACCAGAAAAAAAAAAACTATTTTTTTCTAAATTTCAATATGCTCCTTATTTTTTTGGAATAATTTTGTTGAATTATAATTTTAAATATAATTTAATATATTTTTAATATGATTCTATAATTAAATTTCGTAATAAAAGTGTTTATACATTTTACACCATTAATAAAATATAATTTTTCTCTTTTAAAAATGTTTAATATTCACGATAAATTAATTATAATTTTTGAAGTTTAGAGAAATCTAATACTATTTAAGTTTTTAAATATAGTTCTTATATTTTTATTTATTAATAAAATAATCAATTCGTTAAACTTCATAATTTTTTTTTTAATTCAACCCTATATTTTTATAAGTTGATTAATAAATATTATAATTATTTGTAAATATGATGTCATATTCTATAAATTATTTTTAAAATTTATTAAATTTTAATATGTTATTTTTTAAAAAAAAAATCTAATGTAGAATTAGAGGTCAGCATTCAGTCGGTTCGGTTTAAAACCGAACCGAACTGAATAAAACGAAAATTGAAATTTTAGTGTTTATAAAAACCGAATCAAATCGATTATGGTCAGAAACCGAGTCGAACTGAACCGGTCTGATTCCGTTCGATTCGGTTCGGTTTGATCTATTTTAATTTTTAATAATTTTTTATTTTTTACACTTTATTTTAATATTTTGAAATTTAATTAAAATATTTTAATTTTAATATGATTTAATTTCTCTATATTATTGAAAAAAATATATTATTATCACTAATCGGTTCGGTTCGATTTTTTTAATTTTTTTTATATCAAAACAAAACCAAACCGAAATAACTGAAATTTCTGAAATTAAAAATCAAACCGAACTAAATTTTCAAATCGATTCGATTCGATCAATTTTATCGGTTTAAACTGAATACTGCTCAACCCTATGTAGAATCTCACTATGTCTTTTTATAAATCTTAAATTAGCGGGGATGGAAAAAGTTATATAACATGAGTTTTGAGTTTAAATTATTAATTCAATTTTTTTTATTTCTTTTTTTAATTTAAAATATTTAAATTTAATAAATATAGAGATTGTATTGTAAAAATATATGGACTTATTTTTAAAATTGAAATATTTAGAAATTAATTTAAAAATATAAAAGTAGTGTAACTAAAAGGATTATTGTTTTAATAAAATAAAAATTTAAAGACTACATTTAAAAAATAAAAAAATAAAATATATATTTTATTAAATTGTAATAATTAAATTATAATTTATCAATAATTTTTATGGTACAAGGAAAAATATCATACTTTATTAACGACATAAAACCTTAAGAGTGTTTTTTTTTATATAATTTTTTCTTTAATCTGTAATCGTAGTCATATTATTAAAATTAAAATGATATAAATATTATTTTTTTCATAAAAATTAAATAATTCATATTATTAAATTATACACATCTAATATAAATTAATTTTATATGAAAATAAATCCAAAAAATATTAAATTTAAATATTTATATTAAAATTATGATAAGATTAATTAAATGTGTAATAAATTTATAAATTTAAATATCAATTTCACTCTGACTAGCCTTATGCATTGTAAACTTATCCTCAATAAATTGCCAACTTGTATAGTTGCTGATGACCAAAACGGCAGCACTTCGAAGCAGCCCCGGTGGTATTAACAGAAGAGAACTTGAGCCTTGACCTCGTGGACACGTGGTCAACCTCGACCCCTACTGCCGTAGCCTACCCATCTAACTTCAGCTCATAACGACTTCCCTGCCTCCGCTTCGATTTCCCAAATCCTCAATTCGATTTCCCCTTCGCCTTCAATATGAGTCGCAAGAGGGATAAACCCTACTTCTCTCGCCACGACCGTGCTCCTTACCCCAAACGCCGGCGCCCTCTGCCTCCTCCACAGTCTGCCGAAGAGAGTGACGATAAGCCCTCCGTGAAGCCTCCTCCGCCGCCTGCTTTGGTGATTATGGGTCTGCCATTGAATTCCTCTGTTCTTGACCTCAAGTCGAGGTTCGAGATCTACGGCTCAATCTCCCGCATCCGCATCGACCGAGATGGCGTCGGTTACGTCACGTACAGGTCCAAGGATTACGCCGAAGCTGCCATTGCTGCTTCCCTTGACGCCTCCTTTGGCATCACTATTGAATCTAAAAGAGTATGCACTTTGTTCTCTCCTTCCCAATTTTTAGTAATGTGCCTCTGCTAGGAAAAAAAATGTGAAATATCAAAAACCCTAGCTTTCCATTATTTGGGTATCTTGTGAAATTTACGCTTTTTCACTTTGCTTAGCAATTGAAAGCATGAAACTTCAGCTGTTGAGCTTCTTAAGTTCAATTCTGCTAGCTCAATTGTTTGATGTATCAAAACAAGCTTCACGTCATTGAGATTTTGGTTCAGGTACAGGTGTTATGGGCAACAGATCCGCTCGCGCAATGGAGGGAAGGAGTTGGGGTTGGGGACAAAAAGGAAAGTGGATCATCCTCAAAACTTTTGCGGCCTGAGTTACCCTTAAGCAGACGCGGCAGAGGGAACAAGCTGGCTTCTGCAATAGTGAATCCGAGAAGTAATAGCAGTGGCAGTACTGGTGTGGCAGATGTGGCTTCCAAAGGCAGAGAGATGGTTGCTTATGATGATATACTATAATGTTTGTTTTTCTCCTTCAAAAGGGCTTTGCTTTTGTACGAGTAGATTTTGCTTTCTATTTAGGTCGGATTGGTCTGAAAATGAATCTACAAGTTCATGGAAGGCTAGCAACTTAAGTATTTGGTTCAAGGATTTGGTCTGTGGCTGTTTAAGCTTTAGTTCTTTTCTTGGCAATGATCTGTATCATTGTTTTGGAGTGGTTTTATAGATCTTTGATTTGTAATTTTTTTTGCTTTTATTATTTTTTTTAAGAAAAAAAATTGTAGGCTCGGCCAGGCCGGTTTGGGTCTGTACTCAAAGAAGCCTAACAGGATTAAAATCGGTTAAATTTGAGTTGGAATTGTTGATTTGTCCGGGGTAATGATACTGTTGTTTTCAGATTTTTTTTTTTTCCATATTTACACCATTGTAATATTAGCCTTTTTTCCTAGTTTGAGGGATGGTTAAAAATTTTTTTTCTCTGGTAAGTTTATCTAATGGTAAGTGTATTTGAATAAATTTGATAAATTTTATATTTTACGTTCTCAATCTTCATTTTAAAAAATAAAAAATATTTTTTCTCTAAATATTTTAATTATTTATTATTTAAATTAATATTTTATTTAATTTAAATTTTTTACAACAAATTCTTTGTATTTATCATTTATTTTATCATTATTAAAAAAATATAATGTTGGGTTCACTTAAGGTATACAAGAACTAATACCAATAAAAAAAAAGATTTTTTATTGTAATTTTCATCAATAAGAAAACCTGATAAATTATTTGATAGTAAATTATTATTTACTCATACAAAATTAATTTCTAAATTAAAATAATAAAGATATTAATTAGAATAAAGAGAAAGGAATAAGGGTAAGGTCCTGTATATATTTTTTCAGTAATAATAAATAATTCACTTAATATATTTAAATTTCAGTGCTCGCTATTTTTTCTTTTTTTTTTTGAAATGGAGTGCTCGCTATTTTAAAATTAAAATTAAAACGAAATTATAATATTATACAAGATATAATAAATTATAAATACAAAACCAAATTAATCTATCCAAGCAAGTTAACTGCTCCCTATAATTAATTTGTGTCATCTCTCAAAATTATTTATCTTTTTAAATATTGATGTATGAATATTAAGATTAACATGTGAAGTATTTATTTTATCTTTTTATAGTGCAAAATTTATGTTTTTTTCCAAATTTATTTTAATTAGTTAATGTTGAGCCTAATAACTAATTAACATTTCCATTTAAAAAAAAACTAATTAACATTTATACAATTAGCTTCTATTAATTAATAATTATTTTAGTTGTGCTCATGGGATGAAATTGAGAATGCCAAAGGCATTCAATCTACAAAACTCTTTTTTTTTTTAACAACACGTCTTCTGCAAATTTTTTAAAAAATTATGACATACAAGAAATTAAATTCGGATACTCTAATATTAATATTAAAAAATTTTTAAATTAATTACAGTTTCCTTAATCACATGCTACATGCATAATCACTTGTATTCTAGAATAAATTTTTAGTTCTCTCAAATTATTGTGATGATAGATAGTTTTTTTTTTAAAATATTGAAAGAGAAAAAGTTTTCCTTGAAAAGAGACGCTTATTCTTGAAAATTGGAAAAAAAGAAAGAAAGAGAAACACACTCTTAGTTATTTTATATCAAAAATGAAAATCGGTGGACAGGACAGTTATAGCCACCACTCTCTCATAGATATCGATACAAAATTTAAAATTTAAAACTTTTAAATTTATATTAAATAAATTAAAACTAATTTATTATCAATAAAATACATAATCTTTCTTCAAAAAAAAAAAAAAATACATAATCTTATTTTGCCCTTTATTTTTTATTTTTTATGATTTGTACGATGAACTTTCTAAATTTATATACTCATAACATTCATTGTGCTTTTATTTTTTTAAATTTAATCAAATAAATGTCAACTCTATATATATATAAAGGAATCTTTGTTATGTGGATCTGCTTACTTAAATATATTTATTTCTCTTTGGTTGATAGTTTTTGAGAAGTTGAGAGAAAGAAAAAGATTTCCTGCATTATAAATTTTGTTTTTAATAGTCATATTAATTGTTTATTGAAGCTATAGCTGCTTAAGGATTGCTTAATGATTGCTTAATTATGAATCCGCTACTTAAAGGTTTGCTTATTGATGAACCCACTAAGGTCATATAATCTAAACTCATAGAAGTGAGTAGAAGAAAAAGGGAAAACAGAAAGACAATAGAGAAAGAGGAAAAATAAATAAATAAAAGTTAATAGAGAATAATCAAAAGTGGCAGTCCTTCCATCCCATACCCAGTCTATCCTTGATAATTCCATTCAGCCATTCCTATTCTCTCACTGACTTCCATACCGCCGTCGCCTCCATACTCCATCAGGCTGCTGCTCACCTCCCGCCAGAGGCACCACATCCTCTCGCCGGTCGCCGTCCACGACAGACGGAGCTCAAGGAACGTTAATCAAGAAACATAGGTTTGACAGACGCCGTTGGTTCATTCTGCGGCCCGCTTCATGTTCTGCTGATCTGCTGCAGCACATGTTTCTGCAGCTCGCCTCTCTCTGATTTGCTGGTCCTGATCAGGTCACGTCCTCTACTCCAGCCGGTTCATCAGGTCCATCTCTAGCCTTTTCTCCCAATCTGTATGTGATTTAGCAATTTTTTTTGTTCCTAAAATTATTTCTGAAATATTACCATTTCTTGCTTATAACAATGGTTGCCATATTTTGAAAATTTTATGTGGGAATGAACAAGGGCTTGCAAGGAGGATAATTTTCCTGTGGGTAGACCGGTAGAACCAATTGACTAATGTGAATGAGTATTTAATTCCGTAAAACCGGTTAGTTTTGTGTTTTTAGGGCTCCTTCTATATTTCTGCATTATGCCTTATTATTCGGCAATAATTCTACTAAGCAACCTGGTTTAGCAGGAGAACTTTCAATTTAGGTTTTGCTAGTAAAGGTGGTTCAAATGTGGTTTTTCGATGCAGAAGCAACAAGGATAAAGGGATTCGCTCAATCCTGGTTCAATCCTGTGTAGAAATGATTCACATAAGTTCGTTCCCTTCAATTTTCAAAGAGGAAAAGAAGGGACTCTAGGTAGCACCAAATCTTAAAAGATGGATAACTTTTTGTTTGTCATGAACTGTGACCGTGAAGAGTAGTTAGAAATTCATATTTTCCATGTCAATAGAATTTTTTCCGAGTATGAATTAGCAATTTGGTATGATTCGTATTTTAATTTTGAATTTAAAATTTGTACCACTTTCAGAAGATAAATGTCCTGAGAAGAGAATTACAGGAAAAAGTTTTACAGCATCATAATTTTTGTGTGTGAATCTTGTTTCTTTTTTTAATACCCATTAGAAGGTCCAAACATTATTATATTGTTAGAAGGTCCCAATGGAACAATTATTTCCTTCACCTATCTCCTATGCTCTAATTTCATAAAATTTATTTTTCCCTCCCGTCCACTCTTATTTATCATTTTAAAAATTAATTTGTCCAAAATTATATCACTCTTTAAGAATATTAAAGGGTATTAATTTTTTTTTTGAATTATATTTTTATCTTTACTAAATACAATAATTACTTTTGTAATTTCTTTAAGCTTTTCTTATTTTTAAAGTTTTAATTTTTTATATCTATTAATTAATGTCTCCATACGAAAACATTTTAGATTTTATTACGACGTTTAATAACTAAAATTAATGGATGAAATTAATTAGCAGATTTTTTAAAATTATTTTAATATATTTTGTAAAATTGATAAATTAATTAATAAATTTTATTATAATAACCGAATAATAATTTTTATGAAAACTTGGAAAGAAATTAAAGACGAATGGATGACTTTTTACTCTTCTTAGAAACACTAAAATTTGTTGAAAGCAATAACTATCCAAGTGATAAAAAATAGCTGTTGGATTAGCTTTTAAATGTAAATTGATAAAAAAAAAAAATATTAACATGGCGCAATTTCGTATCCATTGAAGAATAAACAGTAGGACCAATATAATAATTCTTTGATCATACTTCCCACTAATTGTACAAGACTTTCTTGCACTATCCTTTCTAGATTTTTTTAGCCACCTCCATTTGTGGTTAGTTTAATCCAATTAGACAAAGAAGGTTGTCGACAATATACAGTTGGGAGCCTTATTACTTTGTGAATACTAAGCTCTTAAATTTTATGCTAACTGCAACTTAAAAAATATATTTATTTATTTAACAAGTAAGAAATATTATAAAACACATTTTTTATTCCTCCATTTCTATATCTACCATAAATTTGAAAATAAAAATTTTACAGAAAATGAATCAAAATATAATCGACCTTCAAAATTCGATAACCAATAGTACTGAATAATAATATTCAGATAAAAAAAAATATAAAGAGAGTCGAACCTCTAAATATCAGGTCTAAATTATTGATATCAGAATAATTACAAAAAATATAAAAAATGTTCTCTACTATTACCTATATAAAATACAACTCTGAAAAGTTTCAATTTCATCTTTTTTATATCGGTCATAAATCCAAATAAAATACAGAATAAGTTAAACACTACAAATCATCTTTTAAATCTAATCATAAAACAAATCATATATCGTCTTGACGGTAAATTTGAACTTTTTAAGCAAAGGCATCATCTATCAAAAACTTGCCATCCACCAACTTATATCCCTTGCTAAACAGATAAGGTATTATTTCATTTCAATACCATTTACAATTCGATATTGGGCGACCACAGCTTGCACATCACTGGACCCTATTACTAAATGATCTGATGGGCTTACAGGGGGATTATATAAAAGTCGTGTTCTTTCTGGTTCATGCTTTGTTTTCCTCACAGGTAAGCAAAACAGCTGCAAAACATGAAGACGGCCAACCAAGTTGGGATATTGAATTGAAGAAGTGCTTTCTGTTGAGTGGCAAGGAGATGGCACATCACATGTTCGACAAAAATTCTGTTAGGATGCCCTAGAACTGCAAGTTTCAATCTTTTTTATTTTCACTGCGAAGACAATGGATTGTAAATTCTTGTCCTTGAGCCTGCATCCAGTAGTGCCATTGCAAAGTAATTTTTCTTGGAAAAGCAGGATAGCGTTAACTTTGATTGCACATTCCAATAAAAAAGCACACTACAGAAAGAAACTACCCAAAAACCTTAGATCTCCGCGACGATCTAAGCTTCCTCCTGATTTTGGGGTTAATTTGTTCCTAAAAAAACCTACCATTGGGGGTAACCCTTGGCAAAAGGATCCTACTTTGGACGATAATTATTTATCCGAAGAGGAAGAAGAAGAGGGAAGTGAACAAGAAGAAGAAAAAGAGGAACATAATGGTGATATTGTTTGGGAAGCAGATGAAATTGAAGCAATATCCTCTCTTTTTCAAGGGAGGATCCCTCAGAAGCCTGGGAAGTTGAATAGAGAAAGACCTCTCCCACTTTCACTTCCTTACAAATTGAGACCTCCGGGACATCCTACTCCGAAGAGACACATAAAAGACGTTAGTCCATGGGTAGTCTCTTCGCGGGACACCGTATGCAAGCGTGTTTACAAAAATCCAATCTTTCTTGTCAGTTTAGCCAAGGAAATTAAACGTCTTAATCCAGAATATGATGTATCTGTAGTTTTAGATGATTGCGCCCGTTTCTTGCGTAAAGGGTCCTTGTCGTTAACGATTCGGGAGCTGGGTCATATGAGTCTTCCAGAGCGAGCTCTACAGACATTCTGTTGGGCTCAGAAACAACCTCATCTTTTCCCTGATGATCGGATTTTGGCTTCCACTGTTGAGGTTTTGGCAAGGAATCAAGACTTAAAATTCCCATTCGACTTTCAAAAGTTCACTAGTTTGGCAAGTCGAGGTGTGATTGAGGCAATGATTAGGGGCTTTATTCGCGGTGGAAGCTTAAAACTGGCTTTGAACCTTCTTTCAGTAGCCACCCAGGACAAACGAATGTTAGACCCGAACATATATGCAAAATTAATATTGGAGCTTGGTAAGAACCCTGATAAACACATGCTTGTGGAGCAGTTGTTGTACGAGCTTGGGGAAAGAGAAAATTTGAATTTAAGCCATCAGGATTGCACTGCTATGATGAAAGCTTGTGTCAGGCTTAAAAAATTTGAATTAGCAAATGGTCTATTCCATTGGTTTAAACTATCTGGACGCGAGCCAAGTGTTGTTATGTACACTACTCTGATTCACAGCTATTATTCTGAGAAGGAATTCAGGCAGGCATTAACTGTGGTGTGGGAAATGGAGGGATCAAATTGTCTCTTTGATCTCCCCGCTTATCGTGTTGTTATCAAGCTGTTTGTTTCCTTGAATGATCTCTCGAGGGCTGTGAGATACTTTTCAAAACTTAAGGAAGCGGGTTTCTCTCCAACTTACGACATATATAGGGACTTGATTACAGTTTATATGGTTTCTGGGAGGCTGGCAAAGTGTAAGGAGATCTGGAACGAAGCAGAGATAGCAGGATTCAAGTTGGATGAGAAAATGAAGTCAGAATTACCACAACTTGAAAGAGAAACCAGGTAAGGTTTCTGAACTATTTTGGATCTTTGAAATCAATAATCTCTATGCATGAACTGTAAATTGTCACTTCTGTAAATCCAAATAAATGTTTGTTGACGTGCTGCATGCACACGGTTATATTTGAGTTCATCAACTCTTTTAATACTTTCTGCACGCAGAGTGTTTTTGTTGTCTATTAATATCGTTCTTCTCGAGTTCCTGATTATCCATTCAATTGTACAACTTGGGGTGACAATCTGTTGTTGAAGTTGAGAGTATCTTACCTTCCTTGGAGTTTATGGAGATTGGAAAACATAAGATGTTGTGCACATGCATATTTGACAGCTGTTTGTGGTGATATTCTGAAAATAGGATTGCTTAGTTCAGATAATTATTGATTTATTTGCCAACCTTGATTGACAGAGTAACTCAATCAAGCATGAACATGCATACATATGGTAAATGGATGAGTCATCCCTTATTTAGGTTCTAGTGCCCACTATGACTGTCTCAAGATAGCTTTTGAAATATAATAATTCACAGTTTGCTCCTTCCACATATCATTTTCAAGATGGGTATAGGTTTCATAAAAGATTACTTCTCCGTGTGCATAACATCTCTATATAGGCTCTAGTGCCCACTATGACTGTCCCAATACTGTTTCTTGTGTTTCTGCCATAACATCTGTATATATATACATCAGATGAACGCCTACGAGTAAAATGCCCTTAACTTCCTTCCAAATGTATAATTACATTCTCAACCATAGTTAACAGTGGAGTCTCTACTTCAACAAATATGGAGCTTCAATTGTATTCCCAAATGAAGGGAACAAATGCCAGGCAACCTGCTTCTTTTGGCTTTAACGGTGTCTCTCATTAGTTTGCATAGAATCTCTTCTACAGTTATTTCACATTCACCATATTTATCAAGCTCTTCCTAAAAGTTATTTTTCAGGCGCTGTGCCCACACAAGGATAGATAGAATGTAGGAATAGGTGACACCTGCTTTTCCTGAGTTCATGCGTTGTAGAATTATAGTTTTATCAGTCTAACCTTGGGCCGGGGAGAGTCCAGACTCCAGAGTAGCATTTGAAAAACCTCTTGAATGACAATAGGTTCACCTTCAGGCCGGTTAGAGATATATACCATGCCTTTGGATGAGACAACAACCAACACCAGGTTAAATCCATTGAACTGATGAGCCTTTTTCACCAGTGCCTCAGCAAATTCCCTGGGAGTCTTTGGACTCTATAATGGCGCAGAGAACAAAATAAAGTTCCAAGTGCCAAGGTGACGACCAATAGGATGAGGTGTGATTTTAGAAAAATGTCATCTTGATTAGTAATTATTTATAATCATGATGACTAGTTTGTATGTTCTCTTAAAATAATGATGTAAATTAAAGGATTTATCAAGATAAAACACTGTTCGTATTTCCTTGGGACTCTTGTTTAGCTGTATGCACATTGCTGAACTCTGTAATGGGTGTTTATGCTTTATACATGTGTAAGGCTAGCTAGCTAGCAAACAATAAATCATAAAGACCAAATAAGAATGGATAATTGTAAAGAGAAACGGGGAAACTGAAGCTTTATCTCTCTGGGTTTTAAACAAACTGGTGGCTACAGGTTTATGTAAGAAAGTATATTTAGCATTTAAATGGAGATAACTAATGGTTAAGAAGCTTATTAGTCAAATGACGTTGACAAATCTATTTTTTTTAATCACGAGAGTTAAATAGTCCACATGTTTTTAATTGACATGAATGGAGACCCGAACTCAAGATTTCATCCACTTCCTACACCTGGTGAAATAAGAGCAATCAGACTACTTATTGATTGACATGAGTTATTATTTAGTACATTCCTAATTTAAATTGTTTATTCTTTCAGTTTAGGACAATTTAACTGGAAAACTATTCCATATTTATGGATTAATAGTCAATTTTGCCTATAAATTTATTAAAAAAGTTCGATATAATCTATTTTTAACTTTTTGTCTAAATTATTCTGGAAATTTTAAAAGCAGAGTTGGAGTTGGAGAGGAGAAGCCAGTTGAATTGTTTGATAGAGAAGAAGAAAGCTAAACAAACAGCAAGAGCAATACCACGGGCTTAATGCAAGTGTTAGAGCTTCTCATATGCCCACTTCCTTTGCAGACTTGAGCTTTTAAGTGTGCTCGTGAGGAGCTTGACTACATGCCTGGGAAGCTCCACAGCAAACGCCTAGCTCTTGCACTTAAGAAGGTTAGAAATCTTTTGATTATTAAATAGATATGCCTCCTTATGTTTCCTTCATTTTCCTTATTCTGATCTTCATTTGATTGTGCGAGCTTAAAGAAACGGGTCTGCTTTATTGTGATAATTATTGGTACCTGATAAATTGTGCTAGCAAGTGATCCTGTTGAATTAAGCCTTGAAATGAAAATGCTTTAAGAATTGTTTTGTGGGGATTCTTTATAGGAGAGCTTGATTTACTTCCATGCTTGTGGGCAGATATCTTCATTTCATAGTGAATTGTTGTATAGTATTTTTTTGCTTTAAATTTTATGTTTTTTGCTGAATAAATATATGGATAGATCAGAATGCCTGGAAGAGTATAAGAGACCGGTGATGCTAAAACAAAGCAATGAAGAATTCACACAAGAGGATCCAGGAGCAGCAATAAAATGTAACTATATAACTGAACTACGAGATCTTTGATTCCTTTACCCAAGAGAGATATTTAAGCGACTTAATTATTATTATAGAAAATATTTTAAAAACATTTTAATTTTTTTAATTTGTAATAATATTTTTTTTATATTTTATAAATTCATTCTTTTCATTTGTACGATGAACTCTTTTAAATTTATATATTCATAATATTCATTGTGCTTTTTTTATTCAATCAAATCAATGTCTATTTTATAAAAGAGATCTTTGTTGTGTTGATCTGCTTACTTAAAAATATCATATGATTGTTAGATTTTATTGTTGGATTAGTATTTGTTTGTTCTAAAGTGAGAGAGAAAAGATTTCATGCGTATAAATGGTTTTTTTTTATAGAGTTATAATCACTGTTTATTGAAGCTATGGCCGCTTAAGTATTGCTGAATGATGAACCAAGGAAGGTCATATAATCTAAACTCAAATGGCAGTGGGTAGTAGAAAGAATGGAAAAGAGAATTCAGAGAGAGTAGGGAAAAAGAGATAAAATATGCTAAAATGATTGGGTCTGGATTCAATTAGAGTTTAAGATAAGCTGTTCGTAACGTCCTAACTCAAATATTCGCTAGCGTTCGTGAGGGTTCTAACCTCAAATAGCATACGTAGAACAATAAATCCTATAATGCTTAGGATTATATTATAATAGCGCGGAATGAAATTAAATAGTTGTCTAATAAAAGAAAATGATACAATATCTTTAAATGTACAACCAGTGTGAATATAATAGAAAGATATTAATTGGATTATATGTCATTAAAAAATAAAAAAGAAATAAAAAAAATAATAAAAAAATAAAAATTAAATTTATCAAAATATACCGTGAATTTAATTTTTTATTAAATATAAAACATTATTATTTTAAAGAAATTTTTTTAAAAATGAGATTGAGAATTTTAAAAAGATAAGATATTATTACTTTTTATTTGTAGCATTGGGTTAGAGTGAGTCAGCTGGAGTGAGTATGTTTGTAGGTCTTTCTTATTCTATGCAATTATTATATATGCAACTGTTATGTTAATATTTAATTATATGGTGGGACCTAGCGATCGCTGTAATATAATTGTTGTATATATATATTTATTTTGTAACAAGTCCAAACTTTTTTACCAATGATGTATGATTTTGGTAATAAATACAAATTATAGGCTTAATGATCACCGTTAAAGGAAATTACTTTTTATTTTATTTTTTATATTTGGAAATTTTATTATTATATTTATATATAAATTTATTTTTTAAAATTAAAATTAAACAAAAAATATAAATCACGAAAATATTTTTTTAAAAAATATTTTTTAAATACAAATTCTTTTCTACATGCAATTTAAGTTTGCTTAATTGAATTTTCAAGCATGAGTTTACAACTTCACATGCTTTAAGTGGCAAATTATAAGATATCTCTATCTAGTGAGTAGGATCAATTTTGGCAATTTCCAGTTTAAGAGCTTTGGGCTCTCTCCTTTATTACTTAAAAAAAAAAAAAAAAACTACTGTCAAATCAAAGATTGCCCCAAGAATTGTGAAACATATAAATAATTATTATTCTCCCTAATCATATTATTACAAAACAAGATTCTTGTATCTTACTTGATGTCGTATGCAAATCAAAATTATTGTTTTCTTGTCCTCATTTCAAATATAAATATTTATAACAATAATAAAAAAAATATGTGCATTAATATTGTTGGAACTTAGTGCAAACACCAATTAATCATAATATAAACCCTTGTAATCAAATTGATGAATTTGATATTTTCCTCTCATCAGTAATATGCATGCCCTAAAATTTCTGGAGAATATGGTTAAAAAACAACTTCAAAATAGGGCAAGAAGTATTTGCTTCAAATTAAAAAGTCGACTGAATTGAATGAATTTAAAATTTTAATTTGATTTAATTTTTAATTTTAAAAATTTTGATTATTTCGATTCAATTTGATTTTGATCAGAAAAAATTGAAAAAATCGAATCGAATTTATTAGTGATAATAGTATATTATTTTTAATAATATAGAGAAATTAGATTATATTAAAGTTAAAATATTCTAATTAAATTTTAAAATATTAAAAATAAAGGATAAAAATAAAAATTTTATTAAAAATTTAAATCAATCAAATAGAATCGAATCAAATTAAATCATACTAAAATTTTAATTTTTAATTTATTTAATTTAATTCAATTTTAAATTTTAAACCGATAAATACTCACCCTCCGTCAGAATAAAAAAAATTTGCTAATTAATTCATAGTGGAGCTAGCATTTATTTATTTATTTGTTTTATGGGTGAAACCTACTTTCAATTATTCAAGAAAAGAAAACCTTTACATGCTTAATTGTGTGTATAAATAATTAATAAGAAATTTATATATCATAATTTTAAATAATATGACAACAATGCAACATTATAATTATAAATTGCAAACCTAATTATACAAGAAATTTACTAATTAATTAATAGTGGTTGAGATTTAGAATTGCAAACCTAATTGCAAACCTAATTAGAATTGTAGCCTACTTGCTTGTATACATTAATTATTTAGAAAAATATTTGTTTATTTTATCTGTTTAAAATAATTTAATTTTTTCTTTTTGATTAGAAAAATATTTTTTTAATTAAATTTTTTAAATATTTAAAATATCAAAAAATATATTAAAAAAATATTTTTATATAAAATATTATCTGTAAAATAAACGGAGACTTGTTCTCCATATTTTATTAGTATTTTTTTAGTAATATAAGGCTGAGCATTAAGACTTAAATGCGAAATTAATTTTATTTTATTTATATTTAATGAGGTATTCTCTTGCCCCAATAATTATTTATTTGAAGCCCCACCCTAAATTTCAAAAACAATAAATCAATAATGAAGCAAACGATGTATAGCTAAGAATGAGTAAAATATCACGAATTTAGTGACAAAAAGAAAAAAAGCAAATATCAGGCAATTAATTAAATTTCAGTGTACCTTCCATAACCCCTTTCCCCAACCCTTCCAAAAATGGAAAAAAGAAAGTGAACTGCCATGAGAAATACACTTTTCACGTCGGCAAACAAAAAGAAGAGAAGTCCAATGCCATAGGCAGAAAGAAAATGAATTTTTAATCTTATCACATAGATATAAAACCCATAAATCTCTCGAAAAGCAAGTTTTACAATTTAATATTGATAACTATCGGGTCTCATCCATTATGAACAAAACCAAATTCAAGAAAATAGAGCTGGTTCAAAATCTATGAAGCCCTTCAGACTGATTTATCAAATATTTTAGGCCCTGACTCAGACGCGCGGGGCATATCGGGTAACCTTCAAATCCAAGTCCAGTAGAGGGAATTTAGCCCGATGATGTGACATGAGGAAAGATGGCAGGTCTAGTCACCTTACAGTCCTACTCGCATGCATCCAAAAAAATTAAATGGCCGTCTGGCGTGAAGAGAGAACTGACACTACCTACAGATTTGAGTGATAAAAACATATGAACATAAACAAAAGGAAAGAAATAAAAGGGGAGGAGAGTCTTCCCTCCGTCCAAGCTCACACTCGAAAAATCTATTTTTATGGATATGATGAAATCAAATATAAACTCAATTTTATATAAAATTGAGTCTAATAACTATTAAATTAAATATTTATAGCTAGATGAGAGTGTTTTTATGTGTTGTTTAGTGGGAAGAAGTTAAAAATTTTCGTCACGCTTCTCCGCAGAGGTCCCAATCCCAGCCTCCAAACCCAAATGGAACACGTAAATTGGTAAGCCAAGCAAGCTAGCTAGCTAGCATTTTGTTTGGGCATGTGGTGCAACTTTATGAGAGCCACAGCCTTCAACCAACCCCACAACTCTGTCCTCTCTCACTACTATAGTTGTCATTTCGTCCCCCATAGAATCACCCTATCATATCCTGTACTCTTGTGCAATTCTGTATAAAGAGATGTGTGCCCAATTGCCCTGCGAAAGAAAATAGCTCAAAGCCCCTGAGTAATTGCTAGTCTCACATAAATGTATTGAAAGAAACTGCAGGTTTTCTTGTTCATGAGTTCTTGAACAAATTAAAGAAGCTGCTAAAATGGTGTTCGGAGATTGGTTATACAGCTGCACAAAATGCTTTCAGAAGCCTTCAACTTCAGCTTCAGACTCCTCTGCAGAAGAAAAGCAAGGAAACAGCTTGTCGTCATCATCATCATCATCTGATAATAACTCCAAGATAATCCAGAAGAAGAAACCTGGAGGATGGAGAGCTATGCCTTACATCTTAGGTATATATATATATATATCTCTGTCTCTGTTTCAGATCAATCTTTGATATTAATTTGTTTCAGAGTGTTGTCGTTTATCTAACAAAGAGAAGCTGATTCTAATGGGCAGGGAATGAGACGTTTGAGAGATTGGCTACTTTTGGATTGTTAGCCAACTTTATGGTATATTTGATGAGAGTATTTCATATGGAGCAGGTTTCTGCAGCCAATGTTATCAATATCTGGTCTGGCATAACAAATTTTGCTCCTCTGATTGGTGCTTTCATCTCCGATGCCTATGTGGGCAAGTTTAGAACCATTGCTTTTGCTTCCTGTGCAGCTTTTCTGGTATCTACTCTACTGCCCTACGTCCTTGCATTCATAATATTAAAATTGTATTAACAATTTCTTTTCTGCATGTCCATTTCTAAATTTCTACCGGATTATCTATATATCCAGTAAGATAAAATTTCTTGATTTCAGACGCGATTTTACCCAGATAAATAATAATAATAATAATAATAACAATAATAAAAGCATATTAGGTTGAGTGATCTTTGCAATTTTTTTGGGATCTGTCCGACCAGTTGCAATTATATTGCTTCTGGCATACACGTACATATTAATGAGATTTGGAAGAAAATCAGAACAAAAGGACAAGAAAAAAGAAAAAAAAAATATAGTAATTATTGTTGGTCAGTTCTTACATGACAACCATAGACTGGGACAAGCAAGCTTTTAATGCATATGCCAACAATAGCAATTTGTTATAATTAGGAAACCTACTTTAGTAATGAAGAAAATTATAATATCATATATTATAATCAATTTCTTTTGCTGAGCAGGGAATGTTGACTGTGACCTTAACAGCATGGCTACCTTATCTCCATCCTCCCAAATGCCACCCAGAAGAAGGGCATCCACTTGTTCACTGTAAGAGTCCTACAGCAGTTCAATTGGGTGTCCTACTGATGGGCCTTGGCCTCTTATCTATAGGAACTGGTGGTATCAGGCCATGCAGTATTCCATTTGGGGTTGATCAATTTGACCCAACAACTGAAGATGGAATTAAAGGGATTAACAGCTTCTTCAATTGGTACTACACGACTTTTACAGTAGTCGTTTTGATCACTTTAACTGTAGTGGTGTATATTCAAGATTCTGTGAGCTGGGTTCTTGGCTTTGGGATACCTACTGTGCTTATGCTGTGTTCTATTGTTGTTTTCTTCATTGGAACAAGAATTTATGTGCATGTAAAGCCAGAGGGAAGCTTTTTTTCTGACATTGCTCAGGTGTTCGTTGCTGCTTATAGAAAGAGAAGGGTTAAGCTTCCTGATGATGATGGAGGCCAGGAGGTTGACGGGGTGTTTTATGATCCTCCGGTGAAGAATACTGTAGTTTCTAAGCTCCCTCTTACAAATCAGTTCAGGTAATATGTCGTTTTCGTCGAAGATTTTATTAGTATTAACTATGATTTGACTTCATCCACAATAATTACTTGATTATTGTGTTATCTAGGTTCTTAAACAAGGCAGCCATGATAGAGAAAAACGACCTAAACCCTGATGGTTCTTGTGCAAATCAATGGAGACTGTGCAGTATCCAACAGATAGAAGAAGTGAAGTGTCTGTTCAAAATTACTCCAATATGGGCTTCTGGTATTGTTAGCTTGACAGCCATAACACAGCAAGGAACATTTACCGTATCACAAGCTCTGAAAATGGACAGACACCTCGGACCCAAGTTTCAAATTCCAGCAGGTTCCATCGGTATCATTTCAATGATAACAGTAGGAATATGGCTGCCCTTTTACGACAGGATTATAGTACCAGCTCTTCGAAGAATCACAAAGCATGAAGGTGGAATCACACTTCTCCAAAGAATCGGAATCGGGATTGTGTTTTCGATTCTAGCCATGGTGGTTTCAGGATTGGTTGAAAGAGACAGAAGGGCTGTAGCCAATGATGGTGCACACATCATGTCAGTGATGTGGCTCACACCTCAGCTTGTAGTAATGGGATTGTGTGAAGCATTCAATATTATCGGACAAATAGAATTTTACAACAAGGAGTTCCCTGAGCACCTGAGAAGTATGGCTAATTCACTTTTCTTTTGCTCATTTGCGGGTTCTAGCTACCTTAGCAGCTTGGTGATCACAGTGGTGCACAAAACTACCAGAACAAAAGACCACCCTGACTGGTTAACCGAGGATCTAAATGCAGGAAAATTGGATTATTTCTACTTCCTATTAGCAGGAATGGGTGGCCTGAACTTTTTGTACTTCCTGTTGTGTGCTGGGCGGTATCGCTACAAAATTAGCAGTAATGTGAAAATAGAAGATGAATCTTACCATGATGTGGAGCTAAGCTTGAGCAAAAAAATCCCAAGCTAAGGTCAAAACGTTTCGTTTAGCCATATATTGTAAAGGATAAAGAAGTTGAGGAAAGAAATGGGAGAGAAGAGGGGGAAAGTAATTATAATAATTCTGTTTAGTGGAATGTTTAGGGATGAATAAAATGGAGTTATGGATTGGCTTTGCAGATTTGAATATATCAAAGTGGGAAATTTCTTGCCTAGTTTTCTTATTAATTATGAGATGTATTGCAAATAATTCTTGGGTTTGCTTTTGCGGTTTCGGGAATCACGTCTACACGGTACACTTGACCATCATCCTTCCGTTTTTACAAGATGGTGATATGAATTTCATCCATGCGGTATAGAAAATTTAAAAAAAATATATAATTTTAAAAAATATATTAAAATATATCTGGATTTTAAAAGGTTTATTCGTTAATTTTTTTATTAATTTTATTTATTATTATTAAAAAATTTAAATATTTTTAACATTAATTAATTAATATTTTTATAAAATTAAAAAAACGACTAATAAAATTTTTCATATTATAAAAATTAAATAATAACACATTTAATTATTAAAACTATAGTGGAAAATTAATTAATATATTTTTTAAAAATTTAATAATATTTTAATATATTTTTAAAATTGATAAATTAATTAATATATTTTTTTATATCTTATGAATTAAATAATAAATATTCATGGCAATGAATTTTTAATTTTATACTAATTAAAGTTGCACGAGAATTACCAATAAATTAAAAATAATATATATGTTATAAAATTTTTATAATTATTAATATAAAATAAAATATATTTATTATTAAAACTATTGGCCACATATTTAATGAATGGTTTATTATTATCTTTACAATTAAATATATTATTTAATTATAATTAAATATAAGTTAATGTTATTTTTTATATGTAAAATTAATTTATATTGAAAAAATTATTATATCTCACATTTTATTTCAACGAAAATTAACTAAAATCACACCTAAATATAAATATTGAGTCATTATTCAACCAAAATTTTTAAATTATAAATAATTTAATTCATGAAATATGAGAATAAATATATAATAAAATTTATGTAGTTTACATGCATTAAATTATTTTATATTTTAACTTCATTAATATTAAAATTATCTCTAAAATTAAGAGGTTAAATAAACTTTTAACAAGTAGGAGATGTTGAGTTTGACTCTTGTCAAAGTAACTTTAGGCTACTATTGGAAAAAATTTTGCACTATTTCATAAAATTATTTTAGGCTACTATTGGAAAAGACACCAAATCAGTAGCATTACGAGTCTGTATGATCGGCTACAGAATTTGGAAGCTTCTGTTTGTACATATTCAAAGGCAGCAACCGCATGTCTGTAAATTCCTTAGCAATCTGCTCATCGACATCGACATCGCATCTTCCAATATAAATTGTTATTGGTCCATAAAATTAAAGGCCACTTGTCTGCACTTTGATCATCTTCTTCATCTCAAAATTTCCAATCGTCTCATCATCAAAAGCTTCTCTGACCATATTTGCTTATCTGATTGGCCGCACATTCCGCACTTCACCCATTTGAGAGAAGTGAAATTAAGGGCTTATCTTCTTCTTATTTTCATCACTTATTTTGTTACGTCAATTGCCACTAGTTAGAGAAAGATTGTTGTTATGGATAATATGATTGAAACATTTACTTTTTAATTATTCGTTGGTTATGCTTAGCAATAGGTAAATTCGATTTGAACGGATCTAATAGAATAAATTTAGATAGTTATAATGAGTTTAAATTTAAAAAATAATGTCATGACGGGTTCGAATCAATTTCAAATTTTATTTATAGAATATTTACTGTCCAAACTTGTTTATATAAACATGATTTTCAATAATAAATCTAATTATATATATAATTAAAGATAAATATATAATTATTAGTGCGAAGTGATATGTAATCATTATAAGAAAACTTTTAATTGTAAAGAGAGATTGCACTCCAACAACACAATAGTTAATCCCCTAATTTTCAATTTCAAAAATAGATGAAGGAATTGAAATGTTGATCCATTAATTTTCCTCCAAACAACAGCCACTCACCCTCATATAATTCCCCCACTACATCTGCCATACACAATAGATTTTATTGGTTATTTTTTCCTATGTATATCTCATTATGGCAGATTTAGGTTTACATCAAATTCAATATATATATATATATATATATATAGAAATTTATTATCACATCAAAGTGTGTACACTCACATAGTGCTAGTTATTTCTTAAATCGTGAAATGTTAGGATTTACAACTGCCCTCCCTCCTAATAATGCTCATAACCGCGGAATTTGGATGTTGGAACTGAGATCGAGTCCTAAAAAAAAAATAGATTCAAAATCCATTAGATCTCACCAATTTGGTCGGTCCATCAATAAATCATTCGATTCGCGACTGAAACATGTCGAGCTGACTGAGAGCCTAAACTTACCTAAGGGAGTCTAGCTCGTTTGATGTGACGGGAAGTAGGAGAATATGTCCAGTTATGTCGTAGCCTTATCAGCACGTGGGCCGGAAGGGAATTAAATGGCCACCTGACGAGAATAAGCAGACAGGTACGCCCATATGTATAATTCTGCGTGACAAAGACATGTGACACTGTAGTAAGCTGGTAGTTATGCATTACTAGAGAATAAGGGAAAAAAGAATAAAATAATAGAATGTGATCCCTCCAAATTAAATTTTTCTATATGCACTGAAACCTTATTTTTATTGATCCGAGAACATCAAATATATTTTTTAAATAGTTAAATCAGTATGTTTTGTTAGAAATACAGACATGATTTTATTATAATAATATTTTGAATGTATACAAATTCTTTTAATAAAGTCAAGATTCTTGACCATAGTTTGTTGTTTTTATCATCTAGTTTTTAACTTGTGTTAATAATTGAAGTGGAAAATAAGGCAAAAGTATTAGCTAACAGCTAGAATTTAAAAAGGTCGCTGTTTTACTTGCAGAGATCCTAAGTAAACAAATTTGAAACGTCATCATCTTCCTAATAACAGTTAAGTGTTCAAATTTATTTGCTTCTTGTTTTCTGCTTTTAACTTTGTAAACAACACTTAATGAAAAGTACTTGGCCTAAAATCACAGCCATACAACACAAAAATTACTAACAGGGTGTTTTTTTCTTTTTTGCAAACCTTTCATTGTGAACTTTTTTCAATTAAATAATAAATATTATCTATTTCCAAAAACACAATAGCTTGGATATTTTGGTTGTATAGCCAACAAATATTAGATGTAGTATGAAATCTCATTATACTTTAAATATATCCCATTGCATAGCGAAACCTCTATAAATTTTAATACTAATGAACTGAAATTAAGGTTTCAAAAAAGGTAGAGTTTAGATATATGAGTAAGTTTTGTCTGAATGAGCCATACACCTCTCTTTTATTTATCTTTTTCTTATCCTCTAGTGATGTATAATCGTTATTTTATTACAGTACAATCTGTCGCTATCACACAGAACCGTATATATGGGCGTATCTACCTGCTCGTCAGGCGACAATTTAATTCCCTTCCTACGCTTGTGCTGATAGGTTCGCAGCATAACTCAGGTTACTCTCTTGCTGACGTCAGATGCGTTAGGTTCCATCTGATGAGTCCGGACTCAAATTCAGCCCGACCTGCTTCAACCGCAGATTGAGTTGTCCGCTAATGGATCAGTTTGGGTAGTGGTCTCTGATGGGTTTTGAACCTGACTCTCCTTCTAGGGCTCGATCTCGCCCTAGATGCTAGTGGCTCAACGGTCATTAGATTCAATTAACTTTTTATAATATATAAATATGAGCATTCAGTTAATTTGGTTTAAAATTGAATCGAACTAAATAAATTAAAATTTTAAATTTAAATATTTATAAAAATTGAATTGAATTGAATTATAGGAGAAATTGATCTAAATTGAATCGATTTGATTTAATTTAATTTGCTCGGTTGAATATTAACGAAATTTTCAATTTTTATCCTTTACTTTAAATATTTAATAATTCAATTGAAATATTTTAATTTTAGTTAGAGTCTAATTTTTGCAATTAATTAATTAATTTAATTTTATTGATTTTTTTAATTAAATTTAAATCACTCAAATAAATAAATTTAAAAATTAAAATTAAATCAAATTAAAAAAAATATAAAATCAATCTTGAATTTTTAAATTTATTTGATTCCATGATTGTTTTAATTTAATTAAATACTGCTACCTAAAAAGCTGATAGAGTATATAATAATTAAGAAAAAAACTGTGTTTGACTTGAAGTTTGATTGATGAATCAAAAGTGATGAATGAGTTAGAAAACCATAATAAACCCAATTCAAGATAATCATCGTTAAGAAGCATAACGTGGTTGGAATTTCAATTTGAAAGCAAAGTGGTCCACTACTACTCAATATAATATAGATTTATTCTCTCACCGGCCTTCTGAGTTACTTAGGTTGTCTTTACACTCTTTACGAGTGTCGACTCATCACTTGTCTGATTGTATCAAAAGATTCTTTTCAGATATCTTGCATTAATTTTAATTCCACTTTTTGCCCTGTAACATCCTCCACCGCCACCAGTCACCACCGCCACCACAACCAAAGGCAAAATGGCTGGCAGTGACAGCTGCTTAACCCAGTACTGCAGGCCACATTTTTCTACGTCGTCTTGGATTATATACCGTTTAATGTTTGAATTTTCCATGATGACAGTGTGCTTCACTGTGGATTACTGAGAGCATTTTACAAAAAAAAGTAATGAAATAAAATATGAATAATGAATAATAAATTTAAAATATTACTTTTTATATATTATAGTGTATTAAAATTAAAATATCTAATAGCCGCATGCTTTGGCAAGGGAAATTTCTAATTTAATTTGAAAATTTGTTTAAATTATATTTTAACTGACGAAACCATCTACTACCCAAAACTTTATGCAAATGTTAGACTTTCGGCTCTTAAATATTTACACTCTATTTGTTTTATGAAAATATTTTTGAACACTCAACAAAATTAATTAATAAAAAATATTTTTCTGATTTAGAAAAATTAAATTATTTAAAGAGAATAATTTTATTTAAAAAAGTTATTTTTTATTTATTGAGAATTTTATTAAAATTTTAATATATAAATTTATAAATATGTTTTATTTTTTAAATTAAAATTAAATAATAAAAAATAAATTATTTTATTGAAAAATATTTATAAAAAATATTCTTTAAAAAATAGTATTTATAAAAAATATTTTAAAATATAAGTTATTTTTCATAAATACACAGTCTTAATTTTTTTTTACTACACATATTTAATAGACTTGATTGCTTGAATATTGATTCTATTGCTAAAATCTTAATTTTGAAATTTCAATGAATTTTATAGAATATAATACTGCTATAAAAATAATTATATACAGATACATATTTAATTGTAGTTTTTTTTTATCATATTTTTTTAATATTTAAAATCTTTGAAAGGACAAAAAATAATAAAAAAAGCTGGTGGGCTCAATTTCAAAATTTTGAAATCGAGCAATATATTTCTTATATTTCTTGATCAACTAAGTAAAATAAGCAATATCATAAGGTAATTAACTATAAACATGCATGATGACAGAAATGAAATTCATCGTTATAATCTTTTAATTTTACTTTTAATTAAAATTTGATTTTTGTGGATTTAAAAGATAATAATTATAATAAGATTTTATCCTGTCATTTATAATTTTGATTTAGGATTAACGAATGCGTTGTTTTCTTCATTTCGGTCCTCTCAATTGAGCGGGCTTGGGTTTAAACATTCTCGAAGGTGGGCCAAGCCCAAGTCCAACTTGTAACCATCTATGTACAGGTGTGCTCTATGTAGGTCCCACCAGCTTTGGAATTGAGAAACCTCTCCCCCCTTACTGTCCAACACCCTCCCCCAAACAAAACCCCTCTTCTTTCTTCACTACAACCAATTCTCATCTACATCCTCATCTCATCGGGTCATCGCCGGACATAAGAGAAGAGACAGTGAGGTTGCGTTTTCATCGAAATCAGCTGTAAACGGCGTTTCCGATATTCATGGATTCGTCGTCGTCGTCCCTGCATCTAGCCATGGCGGCTCTAGTTGGAGCTTCATTGATGGCAATTTCCGCTTTTTACGTTCACAAGCGCACTGTTGACCAAGTACTCGATCGTCTCATTGAACTACGCTTTGGTTCACCTAGAAGTTCCAAAATGAAATCAGTTGTCACTGACGAAGAGAATTCCGGAGAGGAGGAAAACGTGGACGGTGAAGCGTACGTGTGGGATGGAGAAGTGGCTATGAAGAGAAAAATGCGGAGTCGGAGTGCATCGAGGTCGTTGGACGATAAAAGTGTGCTTCGCAGTGATAGGGTGTCGAGTTCGATGCCCAATGCGACATTGAGCAATGATTGGTTTGATGAGGATGTTAAGTTTGGTCAGCAGTCATCGAGGTTTAGTGCTCAGGGTCAGGGAGAGAGGCTTAATTTCGTTCCCTTGGGGCTGGCGCCTCTGCGAATGTCTACAAGAGATGGTAAGTTTGAAAAAACTTCAGCGTACTGTCTACTTTTATTGGAATTCCGGTCAAAGTAAGTTCACCTGATTATTGCTTGTAAACTGTAATAACTTGAAATGGTCAATCGTTATTTTGCTCCTGAATAGCTGTATCCTGTGAAAGAAAACGTAAAGTTTTAAAATGAAAATAGGAAGTGCACCGCAGGCATAGTGTTGTATTGTAAAAGCCAAAAAAGAAAGCTACCATGGGGAAAAAACAAATTCATGGGTTGGGTTTAATATCCTTAATGCTGGGTTTTGACTTGCAGTGTAGTTAGCTGAGCTCGCAGCTTTGTGCGTTATTTATGGGTGTATGTTTCTTAACAATGGACCTATTTGGTTACAGTATATTCTAGCACCTCAAGAATATTCAATGTTCCTGGCAAATATTTATGTTTAAAAGTTGGTAAATATGTCTTGATATTTGTGGTTAGTATCTTGTATTCCAAATTTTCTCTTGGTACTTCTAGAATTCTTAAAGGGATGGGGGTGCCAACCCTGACATCCTGCACTCTGAAGCAGTTGATTTCAACTGGAAGTGCTAGTAAAAGATTTTAATTTTTCATGAAATAGTTTTGTTCTTGGACATTTTATGAACTTCAATCCAATAGTGGAGCCATGTTAGGAACTGAATAATGGATTCCACTTGTTTCCTGGCTACATGTTGATATGCTGAGTATTGCTTTCTCTTTACTGAACTGAAAGCATAAGGAAACGGTCCAGTTTGCTTTCAGGGTTTACTAAGACAAATCAGGAAAATTGGCATTTCTGCATTTTCTCTGAGATGTTAATGCCACATTAATTTTGTTTGCTTTCTGCTTTTTGTAGGAGAAAATAAATCTGTCAACTACTCCACTTCTGTTACAAGGATGGCATCTATTGGCAGGCTAAATACTCCAAGATCCCCTGGAGGTAATGCCTTTGGAAGTGAATGGGACTCTGATGAGGAAGGAACAGAATATAATGAAGATGAAAATATTTTCGTCAACGAAAACTTGGACACTTCTGCTGATCATATAAATGTAACCAGCTTTCTATATACTTTATTTGCTTCTAATTGGTGTATTACTGTTGACATCCATTCTATCCAATATATGATGCAATTTCTTGCTAGTTTGGATATGTATGCTTTTGGCTATAAATGGTTATGCTCTATTTCTTATGTTACGCACTTGGAAAGAAGATAATTTACTAGTCTAGTATGCACACTTTTTCTAGGCAGTGACATAGTTGACTGCAGTTTAATTGTAAATGTCACGTTCTTTGCTTTACCAGTTTGGTAAAAGTTATGTTACTTTGTTGTATGACTGAATTGAAGCATTTAAAACAAATCTGAGATATCGTTGCTAATGAGTTTGCAGGAGGTTGATTCAAAAGTCCAAAGTTCATCTCTGCCATTTTTAGGTGGTACTACAAACGTTATTAACGATCAGAATCTGCAAGAACCTATAGCTGAAGTAAAAGTCGGTGTTGATATGCTTAGCAGAAACGTAGATATAGCTTTAGCGCGCCAAGTGGGGAATGAAGCCAACACAATTGGACCTTCAAGGAGTACAATGCATGGTAAAATTTATTTGCCGCCTTTTAGATCTTTGTATTTCTTTCATAAATTTTGTTGTTTGTATTGTAGCCTCATCTCAAAAAAGGTGCTAACTTTAGTGCTTTGCACATTTACAACATGGACTTTTTTTTTTCCAATAAAATGCACTAATTAATTGAAATTAAACAATCAAAGCATATGACTGGTTGGGGATATTGCAACTTGAAAGCTTGATGATGTGGAAGTAACATGTGGGATAGAGAAAAATACAGAACACGCAATTTTCACCTGTGGTGCTCCTAAAACAAAAGGGGTTGATGTAAGCCATTTAAATTTTCATCTGCACAAAAACAGGTACTCCTAATCCACTGTGAGCTTGGAAGGAACAGAGCAATCACAATAGTTATCCTAAATATAAACTAGATTTCATGAGATTAACTTCCACCAAGGATTACACCATAATTAAACTTTAAACAACAGTTAATAATTACCCCCCCCCCCCCCCAAAAAAAAAAAAATAAAAAAAGCAAAAGTAAACAAAATAAAACCTAAACAAAAAAAAAATCAAAATATCATTTGTTATTCGAAAAGTGGAAAGGATGAAAATGCCACAAATTTAAATGGGTGCTTTGAGCTCCAAGTTTCGAGAAAATCTCTCTAGACATGACATATGTAGCTGCTGGATATAGGGATGCAAATCTGTTGCGCCTGGATGGGGAACCTTTCCCACCTTGGATATGAGGGGCGAAGACAGGATTAAGCCTCTCCACATTGATCCTTGCCTTGACTTTTGTGTTAATATACATAACATTTTATATTATTATTTTAAGTTAAATGTAATAAAGTGTAATTTTATATTTAATATAAAAAATATTTTATATAAAGCGGATTCTTGAAATAGATCCGGGTTCACCATTTTAAATGGTATGTATTATGTATGGCTGCCCAGAAAGAAGTATAATCGGCATTAGGGTTGGAAAATATTTTACATATAAATTTTTTTTTTGTATTAACTAAATAATATATAAAATTTAATATAAATATGTATACTATTTTATGATAATATATAAAATATATATTTAAATTATTTTTGAATAAAGAAATTAAACAGGGAACCTGTCCCTGCCTTTCTCTGCCCCTGGTTATTCTTTGTCTCCCCAATACCTAGCAGGGTTGGGAACAGGGATGACAGATCCTGGCTCCATCACATCATCAAGCTTCCAAGCTGCAATGACCTCTACCAGTCATATGCTTTAATTGTTTATCTTTTATTAAAAATAAATCATGCTAAAATTATGAAAATGCTAGAAGTTGGTGCCTTTTTTGACATTAAGCCTTGTTTTATTTGTTGACTTCTGTATTGGCACTATGCTGCTTGATGCAATCTTTCCCATTCCCCCATAATCTATGCCAATGTTGTTGAAATTGTCAAATAGTTGAGATTATCAATCCAAGCATAAGTGAGTACTTAGTTTGCAGAACGAGTTTTTTTGAGATTTGGTTAGAATGTGGGATTTAGATTGTTGACACATGTTCCTTTTTTTTTTTTTTGTCAAAAACAATTTAATCTAGAGGCGGCAAATATTGAAGAGGAAGAAGTGCGGAAGATGATCCGTGAATGCTTGGATTTGCGGAATAGGTATGTTTACAGGGAAGGGGTTGCTCCGTGGAAGCTAGATGTAGGTGAACTTGGTACACCACGGTTGAAATCAGATCCTTTTCACTTTGAACCTGTCCCTGCTACTACAGTATGTTATTTTCTCCTTATCAATGTCAAGTTCTCTGCAATAAGTTTTGTTGCACAATAACTTATTGTTCCTTTTAATCCATACAGTCAAGTGAAGCCATTCATTAATCCATTATGCTTGTCTAATTTATATATATATATTTTTAAAAACAAAATTATTATGCAGCACCACTTTAGGATGGAAGATGGAGTTGTACATGTTTATGCCAGTGAACAAGGTAAGGAATTGCATTAAATTTTAGTAGTTCAGTTGAAACTTGTTAGTTGCTACACTAAAGATTATAGCTATTTGGCGTGGTTTCACTTCTTTCAAAAGTTGGTTTGTCAACTGACAACCTATCCGATAGATCCAATCTAGCCATCAAACAGAATTTTGATATCACTGGATTCAATTACTTAGCAGTGGTCAATCCTTTTTCTATTCTTGTAAAATGAATTGCAAGGTTCAGAGATGATTTAGTGAATCTCTTCGCTAAATGAATTTTCATGTCAATGATGTATTATTTGATCCATGCATTTGCATTTAGAAGTTAGAACCTCTGATACTTCATTTTACCCTCAAGTATTATGTTGGTTAAGGATACTCAAGCATGGTGATGGGCTTGCCATTTTTGACACATCAGATTTGGGAAGAAAATCTATGAAATTTGGGAAACAGGTGAGTCCAAAACATGGATTCATAACCATATCTGACATTGTACAAGAGAGTGCAGGAAATATAGCTTTTAAATGTCTAAATTTGAAATCCGTGTTGGGATTTCTATTATATTCAATGGTAGACTAAACAAAAACAACTAAACTCTTTCATTGCTAGGTTGTGAACAATCAAAACTTTGTTCTAAACTGATCTGGGACAATGTGATACCTTTCTATGTTCATTGGTCCTTCATAAATGATAAAGGTGTGAACCATGTTAAATTGCACAATCACGTCCTCATGGCTTTATTTTGGAAATGCTCCCGTGAGATGATCTTTAAATTGGCCTACTGCATTGGTCCATTAGAATTAGTTGGTGCGGTTTCTCTTTTCTAAATTTGATACCTAGTAAAATTCTTTTAGGCCTACATAGGGTAAATAGAGGATGTAGCTTTCATTGCCAATGCCAACTCAAGCATCAGCAGGAATGAACTGTAGAAACACAAATTTTTATGTAGATTATAATCATGGGGAAGACTTGACTCTTGAGGTTTATTATAGGTGGATGGAAATGATGCTATAAAGAATTAGGATAATTTCTCAGCTGCATATTAAAAATCAGAAAATGTTGTGATAATTTGCTGTGCAAGTTATTCTTATATGATTTGAATGGTCACTTGCTTTCAAAAATCCGTCTACTTTTTAATCATGTGAGTAATAAAGGTTTTTCTGATTTTTAATTCAGATACTGTAGATCTTTTCCCTGTTGCTAATGCAACAACGTTTTTTACTGATATGCACCACATTTTAAGAATCATATCTATTGGAAATGTTCGCACTGCTTGCCATCACAGACTAAGATTTCTTGAGGAGGTAGTTTTTTTCCCTTCTTTAGCTTGGACTGATGTTTTAATTACTTGGGCATCTTCTTGTAACTTATGTCTGAATGTATACAGAAATTCCGCCTTCATCTGTTAGTAAATGCAGATAGGGAGTCCTTGGCTCAGAAGGGTGCTCCCCATCGTGATTTCTATAATATCAGAAAAGTTGATACACATGTGCATCATTCTGCTTGCATGAACCAGAAGCATCTCCTGCGATTCATTAAGTCAAAGCTAAGAAAGGAACCCGATGAGGTGAATTTTGATACTCACGAATCTTTGCATGTCAGCCAAATTTTAGTTTAGTCAGAAGCTTTAGTTATTTTTCAATGCTGTTAATACATTAACACTCTTTTCCATGATTACCATTAACATTGTCTGCAGGTTGTTATATTTAGAGATGGAAAATATATGACACTAAAAGAAGTTTTTGAGAGTTTGGACTTAACTGGGTATGGATTATTATTGTTCTATCAATTCTTTCCTCGCAACAATTGTTCTATTGATTTCCTAACTTTTTGAGCATTGAATGTCAGGTATGATTTGAATGTTGATTTGTTGGATGTCCATGCTGATAAAAGCACGTTTCATCGATTTGATAAATTTAATCTTAAATACAATCCTTGTGGACAAAGCAGACTCCGGGAGATTTTTCTAAAGCAGGATAATCTAATTCAAGGTTATTAATTAATTGCCTGCATAATTTATGATGGGTTGATACTTGTTATCTTACACTTTCTTTCTACCAAAATGCTGTAAAAACATTTTATTAAGAAATTGTTTCCTTAGAAGATGCATTATTTTTCATTCTTGGTTTGTAAAATCCTAATGCTAAAATAATTAGGAAATATGTATTAGTGTTACTGAATACTGCATTTGAAAATTAATCTTCTTTCAGTGAGAAAAACTGTGATAGTAGTTGAACTAATAATGTCTTCAAATTTGCTAGATTCTGAACTGGAATGAATGGGCTATGTCTTTATACTTGCTATTAGTTAATAATAACAAAATCAACTATGGTCTTTATATGGAAAAGTAATAGGCTCCAACTTAAGTGTAGCCTTTACATTTAGAGTAGAATATGAGAGAGTTTTACTAAAAGAAGGGGTAGATAAATTTTTGTGGTTAGTTTTTCAAAAAAAAAAAAAAAATTGTGGTGTTGGGCAATTGTATGTGGTGACCGAGAGCCAACCATACTTGTAGGTGGTCTCTCGAGTCTTGACTAGTGGATATAAGTTGATGTCTTTTTCTTACAGGTTCTTTTCCTTTTCATGACTTCCTACTTTACAGACAGGAATTACTTTCCTTGCTTTTTCCCTTTGATAAGTAAAACATCTGCAGTTGACCAAATCTTTTACATCTCCCAAACTGCAAATAATGTATTTAGTATTTCTCACGAAAATCATGATGGAAGCATTAAGTCCAAAGAAGTTTGGTAGAAATATTATTTATGCCCTTATCTCGGTTTTTACTTGTCTTTTTCTTTTTAAACCTCTGGAACTTGCATACACATATCAAATATATCTTCAACTAACAGAACTTCTGTTTTTTTTTTTTTTTTTTTCATTTGTATTTGATGCAATCTCAAAAGTGAATAAATGTATACTATCAGATTATATTAGGTGAAAGAAAAAAAGGAGTAACTTTTTAGTTAATCATTGCAGGACGTTTCTTGGCAGAAGTAACAAAAGAAGTTCTATCAGATCTTGAAGCAAGCAAATACCAGGTTTCATTTACACACTAGAGACAAATGGTTGAAACTTTTAGTGTTACTGATTCTTATTCTTTAAGTCATCCTGTTTCTTCCAATCTTTTTGTGGACAAGATTGTTGGTTTTTCAAAGAAGCCCTGCTGTTTAAATACGTCTATGAGCGCTTTATGGACATTGTTTTGGAAGAACAGGATATTGTTTTTTCTTCCTCTCTTTTTATCAAGAGCACTTGAATGCAGCAGAAAATGATTTTAAGAATATGAAGAACAGCATAAAGTTGCAAACACCTTTGGACTTGCTTATATTTTCTTGCGGGTTCTCTTTAGCACAATGCTGGTCAATAATCTCCATTAAATTAGTACTCCTTCAGATGATAATCTATATTTATATAGTTGATTCTAATTCCAAAAGTGGGATAAGTGTTATCGTTTTTCCTTGGTTTTGTCAACCTTGTGCTGCTACTGCATGCAATACAGCCTAATTTATATCTCGATTTTAGCAGTTTTATGTCAAATACAACTTGAGTGTACAATAACTTAATGTGTAACTTTTTGTGGAATTTCTCCTGCTACAAATTTCAGATGGCTGAGTACAGGGTTTCTATTTATGGAAGGAAACAAAGTGAATGGGACCAGCTAGCAAGTTGGTTTGTAAACAATGCAATTTATAGTGAGAATGCTGTTTGGTTAATCCAGGTAATTCACAACGCCAACGACTTTCTTCTGTTTGCTGCATTTTTATGTATATAATTGTCCATTCATTGATCAGAGTGGCATGCCTGAAATCTGTTGTAATATGATGTGGGCCATTGAGGCCCTTCCAGTTGGTTAGAGAAGGGAGGCTTTATTTACAATTCCTTGACTAGAATTGGACACATTGTATAATAGCAGCACAAAGAAACTCTTTGCATATTCATGCTTAAAATTTGTTGATAAATAGTTCAATCACCCTTCCTCTCCCCTCCCCATCTATCTCTTCTTCCTTTGTTTCCCAAAGGTCATTTCTTTCTGCTAGTTTTGATTGTGTTTATTGATATATCTGCCAGGCAGTGCTTCTAAGGATTGTATTGATGCAAGGATTGCTGCACAAAATCTGTATAGAATGTTAGGATTTTTTTTAAAGCCTTTCTTTTATCCATGTACAGTTGTAGTATAGTATCTAATGGTCCTTGAATAGCTTTGACATGTAAAAATCAATTGGTTTTATGAGTTATGCAAAAAGGATAAAGAGTTGAAAATTATTTGCTATTTTATTTTACTCAAACCTTAAATTTTGAGGGATTCTTTAAACATGTAACATGTTTGTCTTTTGCATTGCTTAAAAGATGAAAAAGCATAATCTTTAGTCTTACTGCCATTTGTATTAACTTTTGATGCATTTTAAGACAACAATTGATTAGTGCTAGAAAAAAAAGCAACAAAAATGAATTTTCTCTGTATCAATATTTTAATGAAATATTGTTGTTTCTAGCAACCTTTTTTTGTTGGTGTTGTCCGCCTATGAAAGTTTCTTTTTCTTTTGCTGGTTTAATTTCAGTTGTTATATTCTTTTTGCTTTTCTTTTTAAATGTACAGCTACCACGGCTCTACAATGTCTACAAGCAAATGGGAACAGTTAAATGTTTTCAGAATATTATTGAGAATGTTTTCATTCCACTGTTTGAAGTCACAGTAGATCCGAGCACTCATCCTCAACTACATGTGTTTCTAATGCAGGTAAATTTTATGTATTTATTGGAAATTGATACTTGACAGTTCCATAGATTGTAGTTGATATGGTTGGCAAATTTTTGTCTCTTTCATGTGTAGTTCAATGAAATGGGCTCTTTTGATCCTTGATGTGTAATTTATACATATTACAACTATTCCATGTCAGGTTCACAGATAGACGGAGACATGAAAATCAACTTATTTGTGGGGAAAAGGCCTTTGTCTTAATTAGAGTTGATCATTTGGTTGGTTCAGAATCGAATTGAAGTAACCAGAAAACAAAGCTCTCAAATTATGGAAATTAATCCAAACTGTTTTGTAATTGTAGACATAAATGAACTTAATCAAATTGAAAGCTTTTAGTTCAGTTCGGTTCAATTTTTTGATTTAGCATTGCAATAAGGCTTTCTATGATGCAAAATCAGAATGCTTTTAACATGTTTCAAATTAAACGTTGGCTCACAACTCTTTATTTTAAACACACTAAAGTTATTGATTTAATAATTGCACAAATTAAATTATTGAAGCTCCATTACTAGCTTCATGATGAAATACAAATGCATTGGAGAGGAAACAGCAGATAAATGCAAACAGGGGAAATACTTGAAATTTGAAGAAGAAAATTGTTCAATAGGTTTAACAATTCATAAGCAAACAATGAAATGCATACCAAAACCAATAATTTTGTAAGGAAATATAGTATTTTCTGAGAAAATTAAAAGGAAAAAGAAAAAGATATTACATTAGAATAATAGATTCTAGCACGATTTACAGCTTAAAGAAAGAAAGGATCAAGGGCGGTGCTGATTATGGCTGCTATTTGCTTGACAAAGGGAGATGTAGGAGGTTGCAACTTTGTCTGGCCGTTTGAGTGAGGCCATATATTGTGATGGCAGAGAGAGCCAGAGTTGGGTCCACGCAAGTGATGGAGGGTAGAGCGAGGGAGCCAGAGGTATAGTGTTGAGACTAGAGAATATGCAAGCTCTTTCTCATTTCAAGGTGGATAGAGGACAGAGGATGTTCGGGTTAAGGTGGACAGTGGACACTAGCAGTGAGAGTCGGGACTTGAGAGGCAAGAGCCTAGAGATGTTATCTGGAGTTTGGAGAGGAGAATGGGAGTTGGGAATTTGGTTTTTGGATTTTACATTTTATACTTGGGTTTGGTCACCATAAAGCATAATCCTTTCAACTTAAAATGACAGTACATAGGTAAGCTGAGAAATATTTGGGTCAGGTCAGTTAATTCATTTTTCTGATCTTAATAACGAATTGGTTGAATTAAAGACCTGAATTGGATAGTTTGGTTTGGTTTTCCCATTTATGACAGATTTCTGCTCAGCCTTAGTCCTAATATAGACATCTGATCTAATATACTGATATATGAGGGAATCAACAAAAAGAACCCTAATTGTGTGTTTGTGTATGTGTGTGTTTTCTTGATTCAGGTTGTGGGGTTGGACATTGTTGATGATGAAAGCAGACCAGAAAGACGTCCAACTAAGCACATGCCAAAACCAGCTGAATGGACCAATGAGTTCAATCCAGCCTACTCTTATTATGCTTACTACTGTTATGCGAATCTATATACTCTTAACAAGGTTTCTATGCATGCCCTTTTCTTTTTGAACTATGTTGTATGTGATTGAGGAGTATGTTCATTATTGAATGTGCCAATGTTGATTTTAGCACAAAATTATAGTGAGTCCCTTAGTGCTGTGTGATTGTTTCTATTTCCAAGTTATAGTGGTGGCTGTTGCGTATTGTGTATGAGTTTAACATGATCATATCCTGAATTCATGGTAATACTAATAATTAATTTAAGTGTTGGAAGTATTGAAACACCCATATTCAAAATTTATTTAATTCTTACAGAATGGAGGATACAATTTTTTTATAAAAATTTTATTTGGATAAGATTTTAAGTAAGATGAATGGATTTCTGTGGAACTCATCTGGATGGTTGATTTGAATGGTACAAAATACATCTGCATTATGCAGTAAATCATTCTGCTGATTTTATTGAATTGCAGTACTGATTTTTTAAGTCATTCATTCTTGTTTTATGGTACCTTTTTCTTCCTTTAGTAAAAAATGAGAAAAAAAGGGACAATTTTATGCTGATACAGGAATCAACTTATATTTCCCCTTTCCCTTCCAGCTTCGCGAATCTAAGGGATTGCCGACCATAAAATTTCGGCCACACTGTGGAGAGGTTTTTGTCTATGTCCATTCTTAATATCTCTTTTAGACTATTAGATTGCTGAGATGCTCATGATACTTGCTACTTGCAATCGTGCAGGCTGGTGATATTGACCATTTAGCTGCTGCGTTTCTTTTATGCCATAATATATCTCATGGGATCAACTTGCGCAAATCTCCTGTTTTGCAATACTTGTACTACCTTTCTCAGGTTTGCTTTACTTGCACTAACATTCACATGTAATTGAAATAAGTCACAATCTTGGGATTTGCAACTACTCTTTGTTATAGTTCTGGGAGTGAACTGTTTCCCAACTTGCATGACCTTATTGCTGTATGTCTACCACATATCCATTATAGGTCACTTGGGGTTGGGGAAATAGAACAATTGCATCTGCAAACTTCATTTTGATGCATTATTATGTTTCCAAGGCCATTGCTTGGTGTTCAGGAAAAATATTTGGGCTGCTTTGACTATTCTTTCTCCTAATCTCCAAGTGTGAATACATGTCCTATGTCAACCAAAGAATAAAAAGACAAGGTAAGAAAGGAAAAGAAAATAATGCATCCTAAGTGCATACAGGCTTTCTAACTCTATGTTTGGTCGGATGTGGAGGGGTGAGCAATTGTGTACCCTAGTTTTAAAAAGAGGTGATTGATAGAGGATAAAAGTTACCCTCTTTACCCCTTAAATCTCAAATTTTCTTACACCATGATTTGGGGTATAAGGAGGAGGTGAGAGTGAATTATTTATTACATTTTATACCCTTCTTTCAGCTCTTTCCAAACATAAAGAAATATGTTGCCTCTTTTTACTTTTACACATGTTAATGTTATATATATTGCCCTTCACCCACCCAATCCCAAAAATGTGCAACTATATAGTGCTGTTTTTTGTGATATTTGTCCAGAATCAGGCCAGATACCAAGATAGACACAAAATTAACGTTTCATGACATAATGGCAGCAAAGTGATGTGAACAAAATCAAATTAAGTGATCATTAGTATAACCTGTGAATTACAAGATATGACTTGCACGGTTGCAGCTGATGTCATTATTTTCTTCATCAGTCTGTTAAATTGTTTATTTATGAGTCAACTTCTCCTCTCATTCTCAGATTGGATTGGCTATGTCACCATTGAGCAACAATTCCCTATTCCTGGATTATCATCGAAACCCGTTTCCAATGTTCTTCCAGCGTGGCCTGAATGTTTCACTCTCAACTGATGATCCTTTGCAAATTCATTTAACAAGGGAACCACTGGTGGAAGAGTATAGCATTGCAGCAAAGGTTTTGTTGTTTTATTTAGTTTTTCTTTAGTATTGTCAGTGTTATAGTGACGTGTGCTATAGAAAATTTATCCTTCTTTAGGTGTGGAAGCTCAGTTCATGTGACCTCTGTGAGATAGCAAGAAATTCTGTTTACCAATCTGGATTCTCCCATGTGGCAAAGGTAGGGATATTTAAGGACACTGAAGACATGCACAAGCATAAATAGTTTACCTTTCCTAATGAATATAATTATCTCATTTGATAAAATACCAAATGGAAAATATTTATTTACAATAGCTTTAATTCATTGGGTTGATCTAATGAGCAAAGCTTACTAATAACATTTTTTTTTGGTTTGGATTGGGGGTTTCAGTGGTGGTTGGGGCGGCAAAATATAGCATCTGCTAACAAGGTTTGCGTTCTTTGTTGTTCCTTCTGCAGTTGCATTGGCTCGGCAGCAAATTTTTATTAAGAGGTCCAGAGGGAAATGATATTCATAAGACAAATGTACCTCATATGAGGATTGCCTTCAGAGATGAGGTAAGTTTTGTGCAACTTATTTTACGAAGCGTGTCCCTTAACCTGTTTGGCATGTTGTACAGGGTTAAAAAACACTTCCAAGAAAAAGCACTTCTTTAGGCTTTGTCTGGCATTTGAGGTTTTGGCCAAAAAAGTGCTTTTTAGAAAAAGGACCATTTTAAATGCTATTAGAAAAGCAATTTGGACAAAAAAACTGTTTGTTATTCTTGATATTTTGTATGACTAAAAAATTTATCAAATTTAATTTTAAATTTTTTTAACACTTTCTTACTATATATTTTAGAAAATGTTTTCCCTCGACGACAGCTATAGAAGTGAATATTAATATTAAACAAACCCTATATCAGTCCTTCATAGTTGATTTCATTATCTATGCTTCATAGTTGGTTTCAATTTTGCAGACATGGAAGGAGGAAATGCAGTATGTCTACTCAGGAAGGGCAGTTTTTCCTGAAGAAGTAGAATTTTAAACAGAGAAGCAACTACAAATTAGACACTGATGCTTACTGAGAATTGCCAACAATTCGTCTGAATTTTTCCAACTTTACCAAATTTATCGGTTCAACACCGCCTGTAATTCATCACTCCACTATAATCACAGGTTGCAAGGAACTAGCACCGATACCATAATTTATAGTAGCTTTGAGGAGAAATTGCGATTTTTACACAGGCAATTGTAAGGGTAAATTTCACCCATTATCTATTTGGGGGTGGTGATGTATTATCTTTCCTGAACTTTAATTTGTAGCATAAAGATCCTTTAATATTAATTAAATAAACATGAAAGCTTTACTAATTTCAAATTATAGCAATCTCCATCTCTCTTCTCTCTCTCTCACTTTCTACTCGTATCCTCCGTCTTTACTTTCCTCTTTATCCACTAATTTTTTGTCCCTTATTTCTGCGATAATAGTTGTCTCTATCATAGTGTTCTCGTTCATTCTCCTTAAGAACTGCGGCTGCTTCCTAAATCCTTGCTTAAAATATCCTTGACAGTATCCATTACTGTAATCTCCTTTTTGCTTGTGGAGTTGTTATTCGTCCTTTTGCTTCATGGTCACTTACCTTTCAATTTGACGATTTATTTTTTACCGTCCCTGGCTTCTATACTCACAATTTTCTCAAGCTCAATCGCCTCCTCTTTCACAGGTGCAGAGGTAGTGAAATTTTGGATCCACCTTCTCCGTTGTTTTCTTGGCATCAGGTAATTCTAAATTTCTAATTGTTTGTTGCTTTTCCAGAAAAAAAAAATGTTGATTTCAATATCTTTGTTCAGTATTCTGGGTTTTAGTAGTGATGTCAAAGGAGGCCTCATGGATTTGTTCACCTTCCCTCCTATTGAAATTTCAAGATGTACTGATTCAATTTAGAGATACTATGATCGCTACTTTCATAACAACCTCCCAATTACTTGAGGGAATTACTTGGAGCCTTGCGTTTGCAGGGTAAATTTTTTAGATTTGATGGAATGAGATGTGAGATGAAAGATTTTGGTTGGTGAGTGTTGGCATGTTTGAGCCAAACAACAACCAGATTGTAGTTTCTGAATCCTGTGATGATGATAGTGCTAAAGAATTGAATTTACCAATTCTGTGTTTCATTTCACAAAGACGCATCGTACTGGATGTGTATTGTGTTGCCTATTTCATCCCTGATTGTGTGACTTCATGAACATATCCAGCACTCTGTACATATCCAGTTTTTTGAGTGAATGAAGTTGAGCTCTATATAGAAACGCGTTTAGCGTCCTCCATCCTTTCCGTTTGGAATTAATAATTTTAAAAAAAATTAATTCAATTAATTTCTTTTCTTAATAATCTTTTTATTAAAAATGAGTGAATTAAATTTTTTTTTTAATAAAAAGTGAACTTAATTTTTATTATTTTAAAAAATTATCATTTTAAAATAAATAAAATTTTTACATAATTTTATAAAAAATTATTTTAATTTTTTTCTTTTGAATAAGATGTTTTACACCTTCAATTATTCGTATGATACACGAGAGGTATGAGAGAGAGAAGAGAGGGTGAGAGAAATAAAAAAGAGTTGGCCAGAAAAAAAAAAAAAAGAAATAAAAAGAGGAGAGGGTGGTCAGCTTGATTCTATAAGGCGGAAGGAGATGTGGATTAAGAACGGGTAATTCCAAGTTTACAAACATTTGCAAACTTTTTTATTTAAGCTTACTGGATAAAAAGGTAAAAACTTTATATTTGATTATGATTGTGGCAAAAAATTTTAATTTTAAATAATAAAATTATAACTTTAAAATTTGTTTCAATTATAGTTAAGTTTTAAAATTGTTTATTTAATAATTTTAAAATTTAAATTTAATTACAATTATAATTAAAACTTTTTAAATGTATTACGATTATAGTTAATTTTTAAAATAAATTTAATCAATTCACTTAAACGATATTCTAGCGCTAATTATTAGTAAAAAAAAATTTAATTTTCATTATTTTAATTCTTAATTTAAAATCTAAAATTTCTATTTTGAATGAATCCCTACAACTAGATAATTTAGTTAAACAATCTTCTAGCTCTAATTATTCATATACCATAAAAAAATATTTAACTTTTATTATCTTAATCCTTAATTTAAAATTTTGAATGAATTTCTACATCTAAATAATTATAAATTATAAATTATAGATTTTAAATTAAGTATTAGAATAATATTGTTAGGTACTAGATGCATTAATTAAAAATTAGTTAAAATTATTTTAAGATTGACTATAATTATAATAAAATGTTGGGTACAAAACTACAAATTTTTACTACATTTTTTTATAAAATCTAAAGTTTTAGATTTACCTATTCAATTGGGTAAATAATTTTAAAAATTAGAGTTTGTTAATCAAATTAAAGTTTTAATTAATAATTGTGATTAAATATAAAGTATGTATATATTATTGTTGAACCATTAAAATGAAGTTGAGAGAGGGGGATGAATTAGGAACCTATATCACAAGCTATGCGGAAATTGATTATAAGCTATAAAGATTTTTTTGGGTTTTAAATTAAAATTTAAAAACAATTTAAATTTAAAGAAGACGGGCGAATTAGGAACCTATATTACAATTTTACAACACAAGCTATGCGGAAATCGAAGAGAGGCTTAGACGTTTTTCTATGGGTGCGGGGAAATTATGGTCGATATTGCACAAGTAATTGTGGGGATGGGAAGGTTTACCACAGAAATTTTGTTTTTTTTTTTTTTTTTTATTTCCCCTAATTGCTTGTTAAGCATTACAAGGTCCCCAGGGCATCATCCTTAGCAAGACAATCATTCAAAGCCTTTGGACAAGAACTAATCCAATTAGATAGAGAAATAGACATGTTGGAACTGCTGCAGAAGATCTTTCAAATGATTTCATCGCTGGATTTAAGAGATCAATGAGCAAAAAACTTGTTATCCTGCCAATTTTAATTCCTATTGTTTTGGGTAATCCGACCCATCCCAAATGTGGATTTGGGTCCAAAAAAAGTTGACCCGTTAATCCATCCGTCCACGTCTAACCAATCCAACTCAAACTCAATGCCCATTCACGCTCCCAAATATTAACCCCACGCTAATCCTTTTTAAGCTCCCCTTTCAGCTCTCGCTCCCCTCGCCGCTTTTTCTGCCCTCCGATAACTTCCGCTTCTAAACCCTCACCACCACCGACCATACGGTGGTGCTTTCCGATTATCTACAAAACCCGCCCTATCCCCCTTTTATAATGGCGGCCACTTCTGCCTCAGAAGTGACGGAAGGACCTGTCCTCAGCTTTATTAACAAACGCCTCCGTGCTCTCCGCAAGAAGTACAACCGTATCCTCCAGATGGAAGAGTCCATCTCTCAAGGCAAGCCTATCAACAAAGAGCAAGAGGACGTTCTGCGTTCTAAGCCCTCCGTTTCCGCCGCAATTGAAGAGCTCGAGAAGCTCCGCCAGCCTCTCGCTAATGCCGTCTCTGAAGAAATCGCTCTCGCCCTACAACGCCATCAGCAACAGTCTTCTGTTTCTGATAATGCAATTTCGGATAAAGATGATAGCGAGAAAAGCAATTACGGGCCCGATGAAGAAGGCTCTCAAGGGGAAGGTGGTTCCCTGGTGGAGGATCTGTTGAATTTGTTGTATTTTGGGTCGATGTTCGATGTGAAGTCGCAAAATGACTTTACCGCCACCTTGTTGACTCGGACACACGAGAGAGGTTGCTGCTTGACTTACGATTATGTGACTGATGATGCTACGGATCTGCTTGGAGAAAGGGATTTGGACATGATTTCCAAGCTTGGCGGGTTACTGATTTCGCGCCCCGTCGATTCTAGCTTATCTCATAAGAATGCGTTGCAACGGTGCATCGAGCATGCCAAGTTATGGCTTACCAACTCCGACGAGCCAATTGAGCCCAGTGCTAACGTTACTTGTAATTTCTCTATTTATTTGTGGGTTTGGTTGTGTATGTTTGTGTGGTGTTCTCAATGACGTTTTGGATTTGTTGATTTTGTAGATGCACAACTGAGGGAGAGGCTGAACAAGATTATGGCTTCTGATTACTTCACGACCACACCAGAGATGAAAGCTCCAGTGGAAGTGGCTGCAGCTGCTGCTGCTGGAAATTATGCGTCCTTCCAGGTTCCTGTTCATAGAGTTCCTATCTCTATGCCAGTCCAAGTGGAAGGCTCTGTTGAGCAGTACGAAGAGAAGGTACAACTTCATTTCTTGTATAGCTATATGTCAAATATGTGATTTTGTTTAATTCTATATGAACTGTGTCTTGCACGTTTGCTCGTTATGTATTTTTTTACCTGTTTGTTTCTTTGATCTATGTATATCAATGTCATCACATGGCATTTTGCTTTAGCTTAATAGCTATAGCATTCCCTTAATTTTATTGGTACATTCATTAATGGAGATAATCATAGTTGGCCTGAAGGATGTTTTGGCAGGATGAGATTTTAAGGAGCCTGTTGTGTGCTTATCACGGTGGAACATAAAAAATTCTGTCACGCCGACTGCCGGATCTTGTGAAGAGTCAAGAACCTCTAGTTTACTTCTTCTTCCTCTCTCTCTCTCTCTCTCTCTCTCTGTGTGTGTGTGTGTATGTTTGTACTTTTTTGGGTAGGGGGTCAAGAGCTAAGAAGATTGCTTGTGTTATTGCCAAGATTGGTGGCACAGATATTTGAATTATTGTCTTTATTTCAGTAGTGTATTTATATTGCAAACTGGCCATTAGATAGTTAGGTAGAAAGAACTATGAATGCTATTGCTTCTCTACAATTGTATGTGCAAATAGAAAAACAATCTTTTTACGCCAATATAAAATGAAGAACATCGACTTTCTGGCGTCAAACCTGTTGCCTCATGAAACAAAGTACAAATGTTAATCTATCTTGGGTAACCAGCTTTTTATCTGTTCCAGATGTGGTTGCTAGTTCGTGTTCAAACTTTTTTCCTCATTGGTGTGCATAGTTCTGTATGTTTGGTGATAGTTATAAAAGAATTCTAATTATTTGATACCTGCATCCCCTTCCCCTTCATTGTTACTATTGGTTGAGTATAAACTCAGTTTACTTTGAGAGAACTTGGGTGTTCTGAAATTTAACTTGTTCGAAAACCTTCCTTTTTTTTTAAAGACATATATAACATGTAGAATAACCTACTAATTCTGTTAAAATTAGGTGTGTCTCTAAGTTGTGAGGGTTTATTTTGTATCTCAGCCATTTGCACATTTTTGGAACAAGCATGGTTTTAAGTCGTGGCTGCATTTGTGGTCACGGTTGCGAATAACGGAAATAGGCCTGTAATGGCTGTAATGTAATGCTAATGGTCTGGCGCTACGTAAATTTTTCAAAAAAATTTGCAAAGTTTATAAATAAAATGATATTAATTAGATTTAATTTAGAACATGTACATAAATGCATAATAAACATAAATATATGAAATATAGATTATTTGACTTAAGTTAAACATCATATAGTTTAAAATAAGAAAAATCAATATAATTTTTATAGATCGAGTCAAACTAATAGTTCAAAGTACAATATTAACTCAAAATTAACATTTTAATTGGCAAAAATCTTTTTAGAAAAGGAAAAAACAATAATTAAAAACTAAAATACATAAAATGTAACTAACCTTTTAGAAGAATTAAGCTTGGAAATATAGTAGTTTATGATGGATCTAAGCTTATATAAGAAATATGCAAGGAAGATTGAAATTTGAAAGAGAAAACAAAGAGAAAACTTAAAAAATATAGCCTTTAAAACTGCTGAAAAGTGTAGAAACTAATGAAAAATGAGAATAAGGGGCAGAAGATGAAGGATATAAAAGAATTTCAATTACCGGTAACGGCTGTTACATAACGGTCGTTATGCCTGCAAATTAGGGGGGGCGTTGTATAACGGGATAATAGATAACGGCCTCCCAAAAACCCTTACATAACGTAACAGCCGTTATTTAAAACCATGAGAACAAGTGCATGTTGCCCCCTAACAAAAATTTTGAGGAAAATTTACTATTTAGTCTTTGTAGTACGGAAAAGTTCATTAGCTAGTTCTTTGGTTCTGAAAAATATATTAAAACATCTCAAAGGTTTTAAAAATTATACTTATTAGTCATTCCATTAGTTTAGACATTAAGTGTTTTATTATTTAGTTCCTGTGATATGGAAAAACTCATTAGTTAATTCTTAGTTGCGTAAGAATGTCTTAGTTTCGTAAGAATGTCTACTGATTAGTCCTTTTATATTGAAAGCATTTTAGATTTTTTTGTAATACTTACCTGCTATTGATTAGTAGATTTTTTAAAATTTTAGAGACGTTTTAATGTATTTTGTAAAACTGATTAATTAATGAGTTTCTCTATACCGTGGGGACTCAATAATAATTTTTTCAATGTTTTATTGGACTTGTCGACTCCGAGAAAATGTGTCTTATATTATTTTTTTTCTCTTTATATTGGACTTTGCTGAAGGAGCTCTTTTGTGCATGTCTTTGTGTTTGCTAGTCCAGAGGCAATCAGATTAACTCAAGTGACCTTGTTCTGTTATATTCATTCTTTTTAGATGAATCCAGAACAGAAAACATATTTGTATCTAAGAGAGGCAAATCATGTATTCCAAGTGTCAGCCTGCGATGTTTAATGAATTGTCATAAATGGAGTTTCATGCAGTTTTGTGCTGGAGAGTTCCTGACTTGAAAATTATAAACTAGGACTTGTCAGGAGGGTATAAGTGTTGCTCAGGTCTTACTACATCGGATGAAGTGGTTATATATCTTCAGTTTTGAAGTTAACCTTGATTGTAAAGTTTACATGATCTAAGCGACATAAGTTTCTTTCCATATATTAGCAATCTTTTGAGCTAATTGTGAATATGTTGGTTTCATATTTAAAAAAAAAAAGTGCAAATACATGCTCAATTTTTAAATCCCTGAGGTCAAGTGAGTAGTGGTTAATGCATGAGTCACATATTCATTTCTTTTTAAATTAGTTGGCTATCCTTTGATAATTTGAAATTGATATACTCTTTTGTCTATATTTGTTTGAGTCATTTAATTCACATTTGGATGTTCTTTGATTTAGTTTGAATTATTATTATTATTATTTTGTGTGGATTGTTATTGGATTTTCAGTTTTAAGGAGCCTTTCACCAAAAAATTTATTTTTCTCGTAACTGGAATGCAGTTTTGAGTTTCTTTATTGATGACTTCTAAATTATTTCTTCATTTTGTTGAAACTTGATATTTGGTTTTTCTAGAAGCTTTACGAATCTAGTTTTTCTGTAGGATGAAGACTCAGCAAATCTGTTAGGACATGAAACTAGTGATAATCTGTCCAGCCCGGCTGAGGAACTTCAGAAGGTGCTTCTGTTCTTCATGCTATTAACTTTTTCTTTGATTAGCTATCATTCGTTACTTCTAGAATTGATATATGTGGGTTGTGGATCATTTCTCCAATGCAGGATGAACTGGAGATTGAAATTCCAGCGGAAGAGGTCTATGGTGAACAGGATCAGGCTAGATCATTGGAAGTGGATCATAATCAAAAAGAGGTAGATCCCAAGGATCAACAACATGTTGCTCGAAGGAACTACCAAAACCAACGAGGCGGTCGTGGTGGTGGGAGCCGCAGAGGTTATTCAAATGGCCGAGGCGGTCGAAGTAGTGGCAGAGGAGGCGGTGGATACCAAAATGGGCGCAGCCAATATTACGAACAATCTGGAAACTATTATCCAAGGAATTACTATAACAATCGAGGACGGGGTGGCAGAGGTGGTGGGTACCCTTATAACAATCATGGTTCAGCAGTTCAGGGTGGTCACGGCCAGGCTGATGTTGGTGTGGCTTCATGACGTCATTACTCATTGGGTGTTTATAGGGTGCCGTGTTACTAGTTTTCTAGGTGCCAGGTGGGTAATTAAAATGGTTTTTATCTGCTGCTTTGCATAAGAAACTTCTTATGAATGTGGGTTGCTGTCGAACGCACCAACGTAGACACCCTATTTTTGTAGTTCGTTCAATGAAGAACTTCTCGTTGATTTATTTTTGCTTTTTAAGGAGTTTTTCTTTGATTTAGTTTTGCTGTCCGGCCAACTTGCTAGGTGTATTAATCTTATTGAATGCTTAATTATTGTACTGAAGATTGACAGATTGTAAACATATTCAGGAAAAACAATTCTGATGAACCGAGAAAGGCAACAACTTCTTGATAAGTTAGCAGGATGGTGTCCCTAGCTAGTAAATATGTCTTCCAGCTGGAATGCTGATGTCGTTTGCTAGAGGTTGACTTGATGCGCCTCCGTTTAACGGCATTTTTCTGAGGGTTTGGAACCTTTTTTCTTTTGTTTTGAGAACAATTTTGAACTTGGGCACTTCAATTTAGTGCACCCTTATTAGAACAATATCTTACCTTCGTAGTTGGATAGATAGAGTCCCTGTTTTTCTCATTTTCTCTGCAGAGTCGATTCCTATCAGTTAGCGGTCGTCTTTCCCGCCTTCTGTTTGGGATGGCCTTTATTTCCCCTTTCTCAACAATGGTTTCTTCCTTCTCACTTGGAACGGGAATTATGGTAAATGAAATTTGATTTTTTAAGGCAGATCGAGTTTGCAAGAGAGCAAGTGTCCTTTGATCTGCTATTTTATGGTTACTTGCAGGCATTGGGCTATTACGCAGTACTCTTGTCAACTGTGAGTCATGATTGTTGTGCCTGTGATCAACCCTAGGATTATCTTTTTTGAATGTGATATCTTTTGAGGACGTTAGCTGTCTGCTATGTAGGCACCCAGTCTCCCACAGGCAGGATGTGGAAAAGACTCCTGCCACTTTCTGTAAATCTTCCTCTGGTTCTCAATGTACTCTTACCTTGACTCTGAAGTTTGATATTGAACGTCCTGGGGTTGGCTTTGTTAAGAATGATGATCCATTCGTAGGCTTGGCCCCTATTTTATTATTATTATTCAATTCTCTATGGGTTATCCAATTGTTAGTCTAGCATGGGCCTTATTTGGGAGATTTCCTATCTTTAAGCTAGGTTGGATATTTTGAGTATGCCTTATCCTTGTTCTAGGCCTTATCCTTGTTCTAGGCCTAACCCTTTTACGCATTGAACTTGTACTTTCAAAATTTCTAAAGAATCTATTGAGTTGTTAAACATATTAATTTCGTAAAATTTGCACATAATTTTGAATGTGGTCAAATTCAAGAATGCGAGTGTAAGACATGCATAATGCTATGTTAGTAAAGGGCCCATGTATTTTTAACTGCACAATATAATCAGTTTTCGAAGCCCATTTGAGCTGTTTCTATTCCTCGATACTTCTTTGTACGTGACCGATGCCTCCTTCCGCAACTCGACTTCAGCGGCTACTTCAAGCCTCCTTGGTCGGCAGTGGCCATTTGTTCTCTTATTCTTGGATTTTTAGCTTTTTCTTCCGCATCAAAAATTTTCATGGATTTATTTAGTTTCTTTTTTGGTGGAGATGGCATGATATGGTTTTACTTTTGTATTCAAGGCTTGTTTCACGAAAAATAGAAACGTTTAAAATTTTAATCTAAAAAAATAATTTTATTTTTTAAAAATAGAAAATTATTTTTCTACTTGAAGTTTTTATTAATTTGCTAATAAAATTTATTTTTTAAATTAAAATTAAATAATAAAAAATAAATTATTTCATTAAAAAATATTTTTGAAATACAAACTATTTTTTTACAAATAAATAGAGTTTTAATTAAATTTTAAAATATGAAAGAAGAGTTAATGTCCAGAATTTCTTAAACTTTAACATATTCAATAGAGAAGATGATTCTCAAATTTCAAAGTATGAAAGAAGAGTTAATGTCCGAAAGTTGTTAAACTTTAACATATTCGATAAATAAGATGATTTTCAAGTAAATATGAAGTTAACTCATGTGAATTGCCAGTTTGTAGATAGCAGAAAATTTTTGGATTAATCTCAAAGTTTCAAGTGTGGAGCCACTATTCTCTCTCTATTTATCTCTACCAATCATTAGTAGATTTTGTACATGCAGTTTCAATTTTACAACGATTTATATAATAAATGGAAATTAAAATTATTACGGTTTTATATATTTTTATTTTAATTTATTATATAAATTGAATTATCATTACTGTTTTGATTTTGATTAAGTTTTAATATCAATTTTTATTTTAATTCTGGTTTTAATATGAATTTTAATTTTTATAATAAAATTTAAACTTCATCGAGACAATTAAATTAACTTGAAGCTGATATTACTTTTTTCAAACTAACAAGCTAACAAAACTCACATTTCAATATTAAATTAATATTAAATATTCACTATATTATATAGTATTTTTATTTAAAAATATAAAAATAATTAAATAATTAAACATAATATATTTTTTACTACGATTTCTAAACTCTTAAAAAAAAACTATCCATAGAGTTTTTCAAAATTTTATTACAATTTTTTTATAAAAATAAATAAATTTTTATTAAACGAGCTTTTATATTTTATTAGTATAATTCTATTAATACGAAAATTATATATATATATTCTATTTAAATAAAATAAACTATAATTAGTTAAATTATATCATTATAAACCTATTAATAAAATATATTAATCTATTATATTAGTTAAAATTAAATTATAATTTATTAATAAAAAGACAATAAATATTTAATAATTAAATAATATTGCAATTATATGTATGTAATTTTATTGAAATTATTTATATAATGTAAAATATATTATTGAAACTGTATTTGAATATAATATCACTATAATTTATTTTTAAAAAATATATATATTTATATATTCGGTTCTTCGGTAAGGTTCTAAACCAATTAGTTTCTATCCCTTTGAGTAGGGATGGCTCCTCCATAGTTGCCTGAAGGTGTGTTCTTTTTTCCATTTTAGATGAGATGTATATACAATTTTTTTTATTTTTGATAAGGACTTGCTTTTAAATCTACTGTAGTTTGCTCTGTTTTAGCTTCTAGCTGAGTTTGAATGGCCTCTTATGCTTTTTTTCCTTTAGTTTAGTTTGTTTGGGGCTTTGTAGGTTGAAGTTGGTAGATTTTTAGGTCCTTCAATAAACATCTCCTTTTGCCTCCCTCAGTATAAATCCAACAAGCGATTCCTTAAGTATGGCTTTCAATCGTCTTGAACATTGTGAAAGTCAATCATTTCTTGTTTAACAGTTCACCTCCTAATCTTCTTGGTTTTCCTCATGAAACTACTCGACACCAAAACCATCGATTTTTCATCTCAACTCTGTTCTGGACTGTCTTTTCCTTTATAGTATTGACCATTGTACTCAATGTTCTTGTGCTTTAGATGGTTTTTATTGATCAAGTTTCGGATTCTAGGGATCCAACTCCGGTTAGGTTTGTTAGTTGTAGATCTGAAAGTTAAATATATAAAAGAATCATTAATGTACTTTTATTTTATTGGTGCTCAAGTAATTTGCAATGTTATATGATCTTAGAGTTTGAATTTCAGTAGAAATCAATTATATAAAAAACTAGGAATCCTATTCTCTAAAAGCAGCTCAAAACCTTCTGCATTTACATGAAGGCTTGGCAGTCTCTAAAGTTCAGAAACAAAGCTCAGACTACTTAGCTATGTCGTCTATGGAGTTCGGTTTCCCAGTTATTCAAAGGGGAAGAACGATGTCAAGCTGGTTTAGCTTTGATCACTACAATGAATTTTCAGACACAAAACCATCAGATACGGTTGTGGAAATCCATATGCGCCAATGAATTTGGTAGTTATTAATAATAATAGTCTCTACATAATCATCAATGCTTATCAACAAACAAGTATACATAGATTGCTATGAATTTGGTAGTTAAGCATGGTTTTATTTACCTTCTGGTGTTGAAGCTAGCTAATCAATTCACAGTAACACGGTGCAGACCTTATCGACTCACTGATCCAGCCATTAAAGAGTTTGCTGCTGAATACACAGATGTTGATTTCATCAAAGATTGATGTGGACAAGTTGGTGGTAAATACACTTTCTTAAGATTTTTGTTTCTTTCTCTCTCCCTATTCCTCTCAATCTCAAACTAGAAAAAACAAATGATGAAAATTGTGTGAATGCAGCTGGTGGCAAACTCATGAAGAAAGGGAAAGAGGTTGACAAGATTGCACGGATTAAGAAGTTAGAACTCGCAAAACAAGATTCAATAATATGGGAATAGGAAAAAATTCAAATCTAAATGGGATCTATATAAATTCATAATATAAATATAGGAATTTTAGTAAATAATTAGTACAATGTTTGAAATTTTTTTTGTTATTATTTTGAAATCCAATCCATTTCTATTCAAATAGACTTTGCTTATATTATAAAGCGTGTGTGGAATTGTGATTTGTGGATCCCACAATCGGAGTTCACTTGTTGTGGACATTGCCAATGATTTCTTCTCCTTGAAACAAAGAGAATGTGAGAAATAAAAAATGGTAGGGCTCTTGTTGCTTGACAGATATCACCCTATGATTCTGTCCAGCAAACAAGGCCACAGATCAGATTTACAACCAAGCTCCATTAAATCGAGAGAGAGAGAGAGAGAGAGAGTTGGAACATGCAGAGGAAATAAAATTGCCAGTGTCCTGTTAAGAGCTGATCTGCTAAAATAAAAGTTCTTCACTTTAATTGTATATATTCCCTACTCTGCTAAAAAGCAAACAGGAAGATTTAACTTATAATTAAACTGAACACTGAAATCTGAGGAAAGAAGTGTCAGGAAACAAGTCAGTGCATTAGATGTCATCATTTCTCAAGTACATACAGAGGATTTTCTCGCTTCAACTTCAAAGCAAAAAGACTAAACATTAGTAGATCAACAGTATACAACTTTCAAATAGGAATAATCTTTTGACAGCTTTGATAATAGAATTATAATAGTGCTTAATATGCTTCTAACTTCCTTCCTACTATGCACAATCTTGCTCTAGAACAGTGGAATATGCAAATGTATTTACATCCGATTAACTTACATGAACAATTAGCACTGATGGATGATCAGTAACCCAAGCTATCAGCACCACCTAGTACCCTCTTGAGATCAGATTTCTGTTCTGCAGTGAGTCTTGATGGGAATGTGACATCAAACTTGATTCTAAGGTTTCCTTTCTTGTGTGGTTCTTTTGAGATTGGCATTCCTTCATTCAATATCACCATCTCATGGCCTGGTTTGATAATATCCGTTGCTGGGATTGCAAGATATCTTCCATCCAAGGTTGTTAAATCAACAGTCTTCCCTGTAAGAGCATCTAGTAATGAGATTTTCTGATTGACCACAAGATCATTCCCATCCCGTTTAAAGATAGGATGGGGCTTCTCATCCACCACGAAGATAAGATCAGCCGGAATAACACCAGGTTCTTGGTTCCCTTTCTCAGGGAAAGTGATTTTTGTGCCTTTCTTCCATCCTGGTTTGATATCTATCTTCAAGATTTCATCAACAGTCTTGGGCTTACTGCAAGAAAAGAATTCCAACCAAATATATAAAGAAGCAATCGAAGAACAAAAAAATCACTGCAAGACTGTGCCACAAATTCCAATACTGCTTTCTCATTCCATATTTCTACAGGGATTCATTTGGTTCAACCTATAAATGGGAAGTGCAACTCCCAAAATTCTATCTACAAAGTGATGATTTTTAATACCCAGTTACAAATTGTAGCGTCATTCTTGAAAAAAATATAAATACCATTAAAATCAGGAGACGGAAGTAATTAACGAAGATCAACTGACCCGAAATCATCAGGGACAGAACGCGAAATCCTCATCTTCCTTCTAGCTCCTTTATAGAGCTCCTCCAAACTGCACAGCAACTTGCTCTCAATCGCCGCCATCTTCCTGTTCCCCTGACTCACAGTCTCCCCGTTCCGATAAAACCCACTCTTCCCACTCCCACCACCCATACCACCGCCTCCAGATCCGCCGAAAAACTCTTTGAAAATGTCTTCTGCATCCCGCTGATTGAACCGGAATGACGTATTGTTGGACGCCTTCCCCTCATCACCAGGCCCACCAAATTCAAAAGACTTAAGCCCCTCTTCCCCATATATATCATAGATCTGACGCTTCTGCGGGTCGCTGAGGACATCATAAGCTTCTGAAATTTGCTTGAATTTCGCTTCGGCTTCTTTCTTGTTAACGGGATTCTTGTCGGGATGCCACTTCATGGCCAGCCGCTTGTAGGCCCTTTTCAGGTCATCGTCCGTTGCGTCCCGGTTAACTTTCAGTAGATTATAGTAATCAACCCCCATTTGCATTCAATGAGAGAGTTTGCTGAATTGATAGACAAGAGAGTGAGTATGGGAAAAACGCGACTTGGGTTTTGTAATTAAAAACTAGTGAAATGTGGGGTTGTCAAAAAATTCTTGGAATTTTTTGACGGTGAAAGGGACGGTGGCAAACAAAGAAAGCGGCGAGTCGGCCGGTTGTAGAGCGAGTGAAGCAAAAATGTGGCAGTGGTGACGCTTTCTGTTTCTGATAACGCGTTCATGGACTAGAGATTATTATTTAAAATAAATAAATGCGTAATGTTTGGGTAACAGCTCTTGTGTTGAGATTTAATTTGACAGGCATTCCAAGCAAAGTGTCAATCACCCATTCGAGTCCAACGCCTAATTATGACAAATATCCCAACAGTCTCATAACCAAGTTTTCTTTTTTTATTTTACAGATTCAATAAATCATCCAAAAATATTTTTTTTATTTATATCGATTTTTCTAATGATTTAATTAAATTTTAATTTTCAGTAATTAGAAAAAGATAATAAATGTTTATAATTTAGGAATAATATGATGGAAGATATTTATTAAAATCATCTTATCAAGTAGTTAGTTCAGTAAACGAATTTTTAGGAGAAAAATCTTCATATAATCCTATTAATAGCAAATTAGTAATTTTTTTAAAAGTCTATATTTAATAAATTTTTATTTTTCCCTAAAGAAGAGGTATGTTGTTAATATTTTACTAATTCTAGCTGGATCTACGAGATGCTTATTTTAACTTAGAAATTTGTTTTTTTTTAAATAATTTTAAAATTGGTTATTAAATTGAAACAAATTTTATATAAGAATAAAATTTAATAATTATTAAATTGAATATTTATATTAAAATTTACATAAAATTAATTAAAATATGGGTTTTTTTTTTTTTTTTTGGTTTCTGGTGAAAGCCATGAGTTTGAGTGAGGCAAATCTCTATTGGAAAGTTGAAGAAAAGAAAGGTAGGAGTAAAAAAGGGCCCAAAGGAAGGTGTTAGGTGACAGGGCCGTTGGGTTAGCAAAAAGAGAGGGAGAGGAGAACGTGCAGAGGAGTATCTTGTTGGACAAGAGTTTCCACAACGTGACAGAATCTGGTTTGGCGTCGCGAGGTGGCCAAAGGAATCATTCAGATAACGTAATGTACACAGGCAAAACGACATCGTCCTTTACTAAATTCGTCGATCTAATCGCCCTCACACCTCACATTCTGGGTTATTATTTAAATGGAAATCATAGAGACGCCACGTAATGGTGGACGATTTTTCAGCACAACAGCTAGCGTTGTTTGACATTTTGCTTAATTAGGAGTTTATGTTAAGCTTAATCATAATCATAATCATAATCTAATCTAAGCAACTAAGCAAGCAAATGGACGGTGTGGCTTGGAGTGTGAAAAATGAAAACATAATACAGGATTTCTTAATTATCATTATCATTATTATTAAATGGAATGTGTTATGAATGAATGGTAAGTAAACAAACTTGGCACAAGCAGCCCATGGCATGTGTTATGCGGAGCTGCCTGCAAAAATGGTTATGGACAATTAACCCAAGCCCACCACCTCAAATCATCTCCAAGCCCAATTACTCGTTGACGTCTTCGCTGCCTGGATGAATGCGGGAACACGTTCAGTTCGAGCAAATTCACGCTCAAGCTCTAGGTTGCATTGTATTCAGTGGACTTCGCAGCTCAATTCATTCATGTAGAACTCTTATTAGAACCCGTGCGCAGAGCTCTGGCAGACTGATTGTAAAAACAAGCTTTTCTGCTGCATCTACAGAACCCTTTCTTTTTGAAGGCTTGTGCTCAATTGTTTGATTCTCATCAAGGGAAAAGCGCATTCCTAGAAGTTAAAACCTGGGTTCTAATCCAATGTTTATACAAATAACAATTTCATTTCTATGCTTCTGACGGCTTTTTTGACTCCAAGAATTTTTTTTTTATTGCATTTAAAAGTCTAGAAGGCAAAATACAAGAAAGTCGCAGCCCTCCTTTAGCAGAGTGGCAACGCATATAGGAGAAGTTGAAACCTGATCATGGGTTCAAACTCCCCATCTCCACCCTTAAAAAAAATATATATATATATATAAGAGAGTCCAAAAAAGATGTAACCAAAAAGAACCCAACCCATAATGCATCCACATAAACAATCCAGCCTACTCGCGAACTAAATTAGCCCTGCAGTCTAAAAAATGCAACATTTATGATTTTACATATTTGAATCGTACCTTTTTTTTTTTCTATTTATGAAAGTCTCACAATTTTAAAATTGCACGAACTTTAAAAAATATGATAAAACAGCAAGTCTGTCACTAAATTTAAAATAAAAATTAATATTTTTTTTCTATGATAAATAGACTTTTTTATTTATTTAAAATTCACTTTTTATTTTAAATATTAATTTTTATATCATCACAAAATTTTTAATTGCATTTGACGTGAGATCAATTTAAATCAAATTTACTATTATTTTTTTTATAATTATCAATTTGCATGACACATATTACTTTTTAAAATATGACGAGAATCATATATTTATCACAAAATTTAAGACGAAAATTTTAGTTTAACGGTATATTTTATATTTTAATTATTTTTATAATTTTATATATTATAATTTTTTTCTATTATAAATAATATTTTTTTATTTATTTGAAACTTATTTTTTAATTTTTAAAAAATTTTAATATGATTTTTCAGTTTCTGATTTATGATTTTTTTTATATCTTACCCAAGATATTAGGTAAAATTCCTGAACCAGGTTCGCTTTCTTCCCTTCTTCTTCCTTCTATTCTTTTTACAATTACCGGTTTGCGTCTCCTCTGCTTCTTAGTTGGTTGTTCTGGCTATACCACTTTGTGTTACTAACATCCTCACTTCCTTTCCAAACTGTCTCCTGCTGATGCTTCCCCAGACCCAACTTGAAGTGGAACGTAGAGAAGCAGAAACTGCATGGAGTTGCAGAGTGAACGAGCTATTGTATTATGAACGTGTCTCGTAACCATATCTGTACAATTCATAGCCAATAAATCTCTGTTTGCTTAGATATTAGTCTCCATCAATCTATCCTACACACGTCAATGTAGAAGTACCATTGCCACCCATAAATTTCTTACAGAATTGGCCTTCCGGAACTAGATGCAACTAAACCATCATCTTTTCTTTTTTTTTGAGAAAGACAAGCAATGCCTGTTCTACCTTCAATCTTTAGCAAAAAAACCAAAATAGGCTCAAACTGATTTAACTCATTGGTAAACCGTACAAAGTAGCAAGAGATATCCTAACATCCTATTATAAAAAGAAAAAAGAGGTTGTTTATTTATAAACCCATGAGACTGTTTCACAGGCAGAATCAGTTGCACAAGCCCTGAAAAGACCTAAAAAACACTTGGGACCTGGTCACAGCAAACTATCAAAACCATACATTTTTTCACACGCAATCTGGTGCAACAAATCTGTGAAGAAATTATGCTATAGTTATGTTCCGAGTAGACCAAATATTGCATAGTATTATCGATGGGGGGAGACGCATCAGCACCACATTGACCATCCGCAGTTGCGACAACACTTAGCAGATAGCTTAGAGTTCCACAAGATAGTCTAACTTATTATTGTCTGACGACCATGGTTGGAAAGATAGATCCATTTCATCGTGCTTTCAACTAGATGCACAAGGGGAGGGAATAGAATGTACAGAAAATATGCCGTCGTGAGAAGATAACAAAACTGTGATATCCATCCATTGTATCTCATAATTTGACTCCTGGCTCTCAAAATCCTCTGGCCACTGATACAGAAGAAGAAAATATGTCAAGAAAAATATCTAACCCAAAAAGGAAGAAGAAAAATAATCATAATATCTGAAATGGAAAATGAGATCTCTCAACCCTGGAGACAATTGTAGTATAAATGAGAAAAAGCCCATTAGTCCTCTAGGTGCATTAATTTACTTGAACTGAAATGACCCATTATTCTACCCTCTCTCTTGTTTCTTGGAAAAAGGTACGCTACTCCAAATTCGTTCAAGAACACACAGTTAATGAAATTCAAATTTCCAATGCTTTGTGCTTAAAACTACAATTTACAGAATCCAAATCCACAATTATCAAATAAGTTTACTAGAGATAAGAATCAACACAAGAATTATAAGAGTTACAAGTGTATTAACTCCCAGCTAGTGTACAAGAACTTAAAAATATATAACTGGTAACAGGAAAGAAGCAACAAAATTAAGAATGGCACTAATCACACAAGCACTTTACTTCGAAAGTGCTGGAAAAGAAGCAATCAACTCGTTTTCTTTCAGAGCAACCAAACAGAGCATAAAAGATTCAGATAAAGGCATAGCAAGACAGATTTATAAAGCTATTCACTCCCCTAAATTGCAAGGTGGGGTAAAAAACTTACGTTTAGATGAAGACTCAATTACAATAACATGCATATCGGCATTGTTTGGAGGAAGCTGCAACCGAAGGGGGTAAAGCTTTCCATTCAAAGGACTACGAGAACAAACAATAATATCCTGAAGACCCGTCTCTTCCCTTAATTTCTGAGTCAATCCATGAAAATCATTTCCCTTAAAATTCAACGAGGAAGCCTCCACAATATCACAATCGACATTCCCACTCTCATCAGCCACGTGGTAGTATATAGTTCTTCCCTCAGATTTAGGAGGCGAACTCCTATTAGATTCAGTCGACTGCATACACAATATAAACCACAAAAAAAGAAAATATTAAAAACAGGTTGAAGTTTTGCTTTTGTTATGTAATTTCAAGGAGAGTTAGAGATTCAAACCTCTTGTCTTGAAAAACTGCCAGATTTGATGGAGACGGAAGAAGGCGAACTGGAATCTAAATCCAAAGAATCTAAATGAGAGATGGGTTGTGGCTCTGAACCTTCTTGACGCGAAGACCTGACTTGAATCTCGACAATATCAACATGCCAAAGAATCCAATCCTGAGTAGCAGTCCTATGAGGAATATCATGAGTCACCGAATTTCTCCAAGGCGGGAGTCCCCCGTTAGCTCTCAAGAAGTTCCCATACCGCGTCCTGAGCTTAACCAGATTTCCTTCCCTGATGGGCTCCCACTCGACGGAGGAATCAAGCCTTCTGGGCAAAGTCTGGAGGACCTTGCAACCGGTCATGCCGAGAAGAAAAGGCTGGTTAGATGCGGTGAGGTACTTCCCATGGCAAGACTTAAGGCGGATTAAGTTGTCGGCTCCGGGGACGAACTCGACAGTCCATCTAGCTTGCTTGGAAGATCCGTTTCGATCTTGGCAGACGTAATCCTCATCTTCCTCAGCGTGGAGGTACTTTTCGTGGTGACTACGGAGACGCACGGCCTTGGCGTTGTGGAAGAACTCCATAGCTGACCGGAAGGGATTAGAAATGGACTGCGAAAGCAAAAGACTACAAATTTAGAATGATTACAAATCGTGAAGCACGGTCTTCCGTAATTTCATGGTTCCAAGTTGAATTGGCGGCGAGTTGGACACGGCTATTACTTGTTTTGCCTTTTTCTTTGCTTCTTTTTTATATTTAATCTAAGAAAAGAAATAATTGTCCGAAGTTTCTTGGAGAGCTATTATGAGTATGGTTGTTCAGTTTTCTGGTTTTTTCAGCTTTTCAGACGGTATTATAGATTTAATTTTGTGACCTTTGGATATGGAAACAGGTGATGGGTCCCATGGATATTGAATATTCCCGTTCCAAGTTGCTGCGACTCTTTCGACGTTCACATTAGCATCATTGGTTTTTCTATTTGTTGAATAAGTCAATAAAGAAAATATTACAAACAGGATAAAGCGTAAAATAATTGAGCTTCCTGGCAGTTTGTCTACACAGGAAAATTCAGTTGCGTGTTTATTGAATCTTCTGCATATGCCCGTCAATCGTCAAATGAACAATTAGGGTTTTCAACTAAGTAAATAAAGGCTAGAATTTATGGGATTTCTGCAAAGGAAGAACTCCTTGTTGCCTTCAGGAATATCACACACAGAAGGAAGGAAATGAAATATATTGTCTCGATCATGAACATCTTCAAAACACAAATAGATGAATCTCTCCGATCCATCCATAAAAAAATTTATGCCACCTGGCACCACTGAAACCACTAGAAAAATTTGACAAAATTATTGCGCGTCTAATACTGCCACTTAGAATTTTTATTTATTTATTTATTCTTGACAGGTTAAGTTTTCAACCATTACATGGTGCGGCAGGGTTGGTAAGGCATCTGCTAGCAAGATTTGTCTAGCCATTAATTATTTGGGGAGTTTGAGAAGCGGAGAGTGACCCTTTCATGTTTGTCTAAATTCTAAACTACAATCACCTTTTTTTTTTTTCCCTGTTCTTTCCTCATCTCTTATTTTGTGTTTAACTGTACACTTCTTCTGTGCACCAATGAAACTGAAAGAGAAAAGGCCAAAAAAAAAAAAAAGCTATTCCATATGTTACAAAGCTTAGTGCACATCGTACACGCAACTTATTCTTTATTCGTTAGAGGATTTATTGCTCTAAATAAAGCAGCTTCTTTTTCTTTCTTTTTTTTTTTTCCATCTGCGGACGGAATTTTCATGCTTCATTTGCCCGATTGTATTGTCACCTTTCCTCCCTAATTTTGGACTTTGTGTCTAATTTATATACATAATTTACTGTTAGAATTATTAATGCATTTCTATGAATGGCATTATCATTGCAAAAATTAAGAATTGGGATTCTGCTAATCTTTAATTTAAGTCACTGTCTATCGAATTATTAAGACCATAAATTATTTAGCCTTATCTGCATATACCTAATATTTTCTTCTTAAACAAGAAAAACAATAAAACCAGGTTAATATCTTGATTACCCAACTGACGAATCCTAAGATTAACTAGCAAATTGTAATTTTCTAAGTTAAAAAAATTGCATACCTTCTTTGGAGACAACCTTGGAGACATGGACTTGATGACGGTCAACCTCGGAGTCCTTACCGATGATACAACTGAAATCGGTGAACCAGGCTCTGAACCCAAATACTCATCGGAAGCAGCTTCAAGAACGTCACCAGGAACCGAAGAAAAACTCGACATGGACGACAAATACTCCGCCAACGACTCCGTTTCACCTGCGTCAACTGCCTCTACATCCCACAGAATCCACCTCACTGTTGAACCGGTGTGAGGCTCATCGTGAGTAACCGAGTTCCTCCACGGTGGCGTCCCTCCGTTTCCACGCAAGAACTTCCCACACCAGCTCCTCAATTTCACCTGAAACCCATCTCTTATAGGCTCCCACTCGAGATTCAAGTCGCTAATCTTTTCAGGAAGAGTTTGAATTACCCTCTTCCCTGTCATACCTAAAAGAAAGTGCAAATCAGAGGCAGTAAGATATCTGCCATTATAGGTTTTGAGACGGACAACATTTTGCTTCCCTTCGACGAGCTCCACAAGCCATCTGGCTTTACGAGACGAGCCATTTCTACTCTGACGAACAGTTTCCCCATCGTCATCGGCGATCAGGTACTTATCAAGATGACTGCGAAGCTTGACTGCCTTGGTTTTGGCAAATAACTCCATGAACAAACAGAAGGGTACTCCCCTTGACTGATTAGAAATAAGGGTTTTGCGTGTTGAGGCTGAAGTTGGAGAGAAGAAAGAGAAGGGGTTTATTATATATGGAGTTTGTGCATGACCATGGAGACGGGGAAGAGCGAAGGTGCAGAGAAAATGGGTGGGGATTAATTACTTAATGCCATAGAAAGGCTAATAGTGTTGGTATGTTGTTGTAGGTATTGACAATTAATGTTAGTTTATGTATATCTGGTGCGGAATGTGACGAAGGCATAAGACGAGTGAAAATTTTATACCCACATTTATAATCCAGTATACGGAAATTCTGCCTGCCTTGTCTTCATCTAATTTCTAAAATTATATATAACTTATTTACAGATTCAGATTCGAGTCTCGCTCCCTCGTCCCTTGTTTAAAAAAATATATATATAGAGAAAATTTTTAATTACACCTGTTCGCTTTGAACTCAAAACATGAAAAGGCGTGACACCTATAAACAAGGTTTTTCATAAATGTACAAATAAAAAAGTGCTATTGCACTTTTTTTTATATATTATTGTATATTGAGTATATTTTAATTTAGATAAATTTTATGATTTTAATATGACTGAAAATAAAACTGAATTGCAATCGATTAATTTAAGAAAAGTGAAGGAATTGACACATATAATAGTAATTTCAATACTCAAATCAGTTTAGATAGATGAATATAATAAATTATTTTTAATTCAAAATAAATATGTAAAAATGTGTATCTTAATTTTTATATAATTAAAAGGTGGAATTTATTTTTAACTGATACTAGTTAGTATATAAGAAATACTGCAATTATAAGTGCGATGGATCTGTTAGATTATATTCAGTAACTTTTCATGAAATCTCAATTTACTCAAAAGAGGAAAATTTTGATGATGCAATAAGTGTTACGATATCATGCTCTTCTATCTGTTTTTGATGAGATTTATGCAACAATATATTAATTTATTAAATTATTGCCATATAATTCTATGTTATGATTATAGTGCATAATTATGTTAGTTGATTATTATATTATATCAAATTCTATATTAATATTACATATACCGATAAAAATTTATACACTCGTCCAATACAAAACAATCACTGTGCTTTTATAAAGTGAATTTATTATAATTGCAGTATGTATGATATTTTTAATTTGACTAGATATATATGAGTTATCAAGAAAAATTACATGCAAAGAGATTAATAAGAGCCATAATCTCCTCTAAAATTTTAATTTTTAAATAATAATATATTGAATATGGTTTATTTTTAGAAACTATTGCTTTTACCACTCAATTTCTTTTTTTAAAAATAGAATGTTAATTTTTTTATTAGTGTAATTAAATAAAAATTCAATTGAGTATAATTTTCGTTGAATTAGAATTAAATATTTTTTGGTTTTTTTTTCGAAGAATTAAATTTTTTAGTTGACGACGAAAGTTCCATGATGGCACAAATATCATGATTCATGAACAATTGATTCGAGGGAGTAGGGAACATTCAGAGTTTTCGTAATACAATGTTCATCTTCCAGACAAGATCATACGTGTGGACTTTATTTTATTTTAAATAATAAATATTGAATTTTCATATTCAAAAGGAGAACTATTTTTAACACTTTAATATATAATTTATTAAAGAATGCTATTTTTGGCATATAAGTTTTTATAGTAATTTTATTAATTATAAACAAAATTAAAATACATAAAAATTTATTTATTAATGTATACATATAATTTGATATAATTTTTTTAAACAATTAATTTGATATATATGAAGATAAGTTTTACTTAAAATTAAAGAATTATTTTTAATACAAAACTATTAAATGACAATTAAAATAAGTATCAAGAATTTATATGATTGATTTAAAAAATTAATTTATATGTAATTTTAAAAGAAATAAAATAAAATAATAAAATAGAATAATAAAATAAATCACAAAATTAAGATAGTCTGTTAAACTATAAAATGGAAAGTACTTAATAGAGTTAGGAATTCTAATCTGATTTCAGAAAAAAAAATCCTAATCTGAAATGGAATTAATTTAAAAGACCTAAATTAATTTGGACTAAAGTTTAAAGTCCTCAATAATCTAATAATAATAATAGTGTATTTTTAAATTGCATATAGAAGTATCTGGTAATATAATACATCAAAAAAATTTTGTAAAATGGAATTATATGTTCAATAGAAATTTTAATTAACTATAAATTAAAAATAAATAAATAAATTATTTTATAAAATTTATTATATAACTATGAAATAAAAGATAAATTGAAAAAGCTTCTAAAATAACTCGAATGTTCGTCAATTTTTATGAGATTTTGACATGCGCTCCTCTTATATTTTTATTGTCGTAATAGAGATTTGCTGATTGAATTTAATAAAAGAAAGTTTTATAAAAAAGCATAAAAAAATTGAGAAAAAAAAGCTACATAGGTAGTTGTAAGGATCGTTGAAAGTGGAAGCAGTATTAATGGAAATGTGAAGATGGAAGCATAGAATAGCAGACCTTTGATAGTGGAGGCATTTTGAGGGAAGGAAATGGACGCACTTAGCCAATTTTGTTGAAGAAACGGAAGAAGGATAAGTTGTGACACACACACATCACATGGGTTGTAATTCATTTCTAGCTATCTCAATTTCGTCTAGGATATGCAATGCAATTAAGAGATGAACAAAACCATTATTGCATAATTTCCTCTCAGAATATCATAGATAAATGATATTCTACTCTATAGATATAATGCTTTATTTTTGCAAAACTATATTAAATTTATCTTTACAATTTAATCATAATTGGAATAAACAAAATGCTTGGGGCTTTTATCAAAATGGTGGGATTGAGAAAGTATTTGTTGAATAGGAATGTTTTTTTGCTGTGATGGGTTATGAACTTTGATTTTTTGAGTCACACCGAAAGAAAATCAAAAATTAAAACACAACACGAAAAACACTATGCACCAGCCGGGAATCGAACCCGGGTCTGTACCGTGGCAGGGTACTATTCTACCACTAGACCACTGGTGCTCTGATGATTGTGAGTTCAAAATTTTCTTGTTATTCATATCACCTCACGAAGCAAGAGACTCGCTGCTTACTGTGGCGGCGGTGACGGTGTTCATTAATCTACTTCTAAAAAATTCCAGAGGCCTTTAAAATTGTAAGGTGGTCATGAAGAAAAACTTTGGCAGACTTCACTTTCATGAGACGAATAAGATTAAGCTGAGCATATAAACGCTAAAAATAGAACCTTGAAAAAACGTCACACAAGGAAATATTTGAAGCTAATACAATAAGTAATTGGAATTAATTAATAATAATAACTACAAAAAAAAAAAAAATGAACACAAGTTATTGGATAGCCCAAAGGCCACATGCACATAATTTTCCTGTTACAACTTTAAGTCTCAGTTTTAAGAGTACTCGTGTGGGCATCTTTTTGAGAGCAATCCTCCATTACAAAAAACTTCAACACCATTAATAAACTCAACTCTAGACAAGCGAGCGCTCGTTTTCCTTGAAATATCAATCTTTGACTTGCTGTGGAGCTCTTTTACCTTGGCCCCAAAGCCAAAACCAGCATTTGGCTTTCTTCTTACCTTAAATTGGTGTGTCCAATATGCACCTTCATACCCTGATTCCGACTTTGCTAGGAATTTAAACAGTTGGCACCCAGAATGCTGCATCCACTCGAAGTATTTTGTTGGTTCAGGACAGAGCTAGTGCAAAAATATGCAAACACTACCTTAAGATTACACTTAAAGGAGCATCAAAAGAGAAGAATTTAGAACCCAGAAAAAAATCCTATGTTCTGAAGAGAAGAACTTAGAAATCATAGGATCCAATTCTATCGAGAGTTTAATATGCAAACGAAGTTGAAAATTGTGATACCTTTATCATTTGAATGTTACAACAAACATGTACAAAAATAAACTTACAAATCACTTAGAGAGGATGTTTATGCATGTGATAACCATAATCCACGGTAATTCAGCCCCATCTGCCCTCTGGTCCTTGTGGGATGCTATAGTGGTGTATCACATGTACGTTGTCCACCTGAGTGTGAAAAGGGTTATAACCACAAAAAAGAATCTTAAATACATCCCCCTACTTTACATCTAAAATAGCCATTCCACCTCTACTTTACATCTAAAATAGTTATCTCGAATAACATTTCACCTTAAAACTAGGCTGATATAACCATTTAACTTTAACAAAGCAAATTGCAAATAATGACATCAGGTTTGACAGCATCACCACCACTCAAAATTGTCTGGCAAAGCAAACAATCTAGAGAACTATGTGATGTAGCATATTAAAGACAAAAAAAGCCGAGAGGAAAGAGTTTTACCATAATTCTGAAATTGTTCTGTGAGTGACATCTGTTCATCCATACCAGCCTATAAGTGAATCCAATTTTGCAAGTTCTTTCCATAATTACCAAACAAAAATATTATGGAACCCTCAACTATCGGTTTCCATTCCTGGCTTCATCCACCAGACAGTTCTCGATTGCTTCGTCACAAAGCTCAAGAGTTGTTTCCAAGTTCCCTTCTTCATAATTTATGTCAACAAAAAGATTATATATTTCTGCATCAGCAACCAACCCTTTCCTTCTCATCTCTTCAAACAGCTGTCTTGCCTCCAAAAGTTTCTTCCTCTTGAGAAACCCCTTGATGAGAGCATTATAGGAACTAGCTGTGAGGTTAAACCCCTTCTCTACCATTTCTTTGTGCAAAAACCATGCCTCTTTCATATTTCTTGCTTTACAGTGCCCTTTTATTAAAATGTTATATGTATTGCTGTCAGGGATCACTCCTTGAGCACACATCTCCCTGTAAATTTCAGTTGTAGTACGCATGCTATTTCTAATGCAGTACTGCTTCATAATAGAGTTGTAGGTAGTGGCGTTTGGCATTATGCCCTTCTCCAACATCCATTTCAGTAGTCTCTCACCATCTTCCAGCATTCCTGACAAACAAAAACCATTCATGAGCACATTGAACGTAACAACTGTAGGTTGAAGCCCTCTATCCAGCATCTCACGCAGAAGCGCATGTGCTTTAACCATCTCCCTTGTCTTACAGTAAGCATCCATCAAAGTGGTGTAAGTGATAGTATCAGGATATATCCCTGCTTCCTGCATTTCTTCCATCAGCTTTATTGCTTGTGATATATTTCCTGCTTTGCAAAGGCCATTAATAATTGAGTTATAAGTGCAAATATTTAATTCAAGGCCCTTTCTGCACATCTCATGAAGAAGCTCATTCGCTGTGTCTAGCTCCCCACATTTACAAAGGCCATCAGCCAGTGCAGTGTATGTGACAATATTTGGAGTAAGCCCAATTTGGACCATCTGATTGTGAAGGGAAAAAGCCTTTTTCATCTCACCTGCCTTGCAATAACCATCGATAAGAGCTGTATATGTAACCTCATCTGGTTCCAACTCTTCTTTAAGCATTTCATTGAAAAGTCTTTCTGCTTCAATCATCTTTCCACTTTGACAAAGCCCGCAAATAAGAGCAGTATATGTTATAAAATCAGGAACAATTTTCTGAGCCTCCATCTCATCAAACAACTTATAAGCAGCTTCAGTATTGCCCAACTTACAGAAACCATCAATTAGAGTTGTATATGTCACATTATCAGGAAAAACTCTTTGATCCGTCATCTCCCTCAAGACCTTCTCACCTTCAACAACTTTACCGCTTTTACATAGAAGAAGGATTAGGCTGCTATAGACGTATGAGTTGGGCTTCAATCCCTTCTTTTGCATTTTTTTGACAAGCCACAACACCTTTTGCAGTTCGCCAATATGACAATACCCATTGATTATAGTGCTATAACTTACCACATCAGGTGTACAGCCTTTGAACTCCATTTTCATCAGAAAAAGATGCGCTTCTTTTATTTTCCCTAATTGAAGAAGGGAATTCATAATTATGTTATATGATGCGGTGTTCCAACGGACACCCACTTGAAGAAATTCAATAAAAACCACTATTGCCATCCCAAGCGTATCAAAATTTCTTGACAGTTGTGATAGATATAAGTTACAAGAATCGATGGAAACAATTATTCCATAATTTAACAACTTGTCAAAAAATTTTCTTGCTTCACTTACCATTCCAGCTTCAACAAGGACTTGGAAGAAAACATCAAATACATGGGGATCTGAACCCCAGTCCTTATAAGTGTATATCAGTTGATCAACAAAATGAGTGAATGAATGACTGATATCCAAATTCGGCTTTGCCCAAAAATCATGAATAAGTTCATGAGCCATTTTAAGATCCTTCGAAGCCACAGCAATTTGAACAACAATACAACGGACTTCAAGATTTGGGTATCTAAGCAGGCGTGTCCAGTCAAAGAAATTTAAAACCAATTCATAATCGTTCTTGATGTTCATAAGAACCCAAATTACATGGTCAGACCTAAACTTAGATTCATAAGGCTTAAGAATGCGGCAGAGGGGCTCAGAGCGGCGTAATTTTATTGCATTTGAGATTTGATGGACAATTTCAGAGTCTTTAATAGTGGGTTTCTTTGGGGAATAATCAGGAAAAGGTCTGACATTACTCAAGCTTGAGGAATAGAGTTTTTTATTCAAAGATCTTCCAACAATTAATTGCAAACTATTTCGAGGGAATCCCACGTAGAGATGATGAGAAAAAAGTTGAAAAGAATGCCTAAGGTAAAAAATGGCACACCTCTTCATGTCTATGTAAGAAACCCATAATAATGAAATTTGAGGATTTGTGTAACGACGCAGTGGCTTCTCTCCATACGGAAGAATCAGCGCAAAGAGACTTCATTAGTCCATCACCTACAAAGTACTAACAGTCACTCCAAAATTTTCCAACATAGGCAAGTTAATACAATTTTAAGAAACTTTACTAGCAAAGTTTTCATTTTTCAAACACTAGTGACTAAAATGTACAATAATCTAATTATTTTAACCATAAGATAGAGCAGTTACAATTTACAAAACAATGACTGGCATAAAAAATTTCAGGAAGAAAATTTTAGAAATTTTATATTTTTCTGTTCAACAATTGCATTTAACAGCAAGGGGCTTCAGTTAAAAAACTACTGCATATTGCCATTATTTAAATAAACCAGTTGTTATGTGACGGAAGGCTCCTAAAAGACAATGAAACAAGAATGCTAACCCACTTAGCATCAACCAATATATCCAGCGGATTTCCTAAGTTCATGTCACAAAGAATCTACCAACAATTGTCAACTAAGCATAACCAACTACTAACTTACACCAGATTGTATCCATAAATCTTAAACAGAAATCTTAAACCATTGTTTTTATAAAACTTCAGTGTTGATCAGTTAGCTGACAATTGCTAACTTAAACCAGATTGGCACAACATAACCACATCCTACCAACAACATTTTTCTTTTTTGTATTGCAATAATTTATGATAGCTGCAACTGCAATGAAGAATTCAAATAACCAGTGGGAAAAAAAACATCTCTGAGACATTCCATCAAACACTTCCTGATCATACATAAGATCCCAAAGAGAAGAAATTAACAACAATGTGGAATTTCATTATTAATTAGAGGATTCTTACATTTTTATTTACAATAGAAATTGAAAGTTTATATGGTATTTCGACTTCAATAAAATCGAAGTCTACAGTACTGAGGTAAACAGGAAAATAGAGCAAAACCCAATATTTTCTTTTAAAGAAAAAGGAAATAAGAGAACTCAGTTACATGAGTAGGGCAAAAAGCGATACCTTGAAGTTAAACAAGATTGTTTCTCCACAACCAGTGATGGTGAAACCTGAGTCGATGAAGCTAAACGATGGCTTCGAGGTTGCACCGGGTGCAATCGTCAGCCTTAGGCTTCGCTTTCAGACTCCCCAGTGAAACGACTTCGTTCTACTGATTATGATATTACCATATGCTTAGGGTAGCCACGAGCTGTTTTGTGTCGTGGCCTCGGCAGGGATAGGCTTTTAATGATTTTAAGCATAAGTTTTATTTATTTATTTATTGGTAATAATTAAAAAGAATTTATTTATTATTTACAATTCAAATAAATTGATGATCTTAATTTGTCATCATAACAAAAAAATTATTAATTTTTAAAAAGTAATCCATCGAATTAAAAAATTATCGAAGTTTTAAGGAATCAAAAATTCTTTAATCTCATCCCAAGCCTGCCAGAATTCCTGTGGCAAGATACCCATCAGGCATCCATTTGGCACTGGCCTTGGCTGTGGCGATCCAGTATTTAAAAAATATGTAACTTGCAATGAAGACAAGCTCACCTTCACCACCCATTCAGGCAGCTATCCTCTCACTAATATAGACTACACTAATCAAGCTATATACATCTCAGATCCTTCAATGTCAACCTGTGCATGGACCCAATCAAGCAAAGGCTTCGGCCTGGACTGGGATGCCCCTTCTCGTTTCATGATAATACTGTCTTTGCATTGCTTGACTGCTCAACAAATTCTTCGCCTATTTACAAAACCAATGTGAATAGTGACAATAATGGCAGCAGAGTCCCTCAATGTGATATAACAGATGCATCCATTTGCAGTTTCTTGTAATCTTGCCAAGCGATCAGCATGCTGAATCTCCCAATCTCTACTCTTGTGTTTACACTCCTGTAGATCTTGGACCTGCATTTGAAATGGATTTACAGAAGCTGCAATGCAGTTCCTATTCAGGGTTTTATAGCTTTAATGGCCAGGATGCTAATCCTGACAATTGGAAGTATGGAATAAGATTAAAGTACAAGTTTAATGTGTATAATAACTATCCAAGTTCATGCGCTGATTGCGAGAGGAGCCATGGGGTTTGTGGGTATGGTGGAGCTTACGATTCTTTTGTCTGTAACTGTCCTAATGGACTGAACACGACTTCAGATTGTTTGTTTTGGGCGACAAGAGAATCATTTTCACCACAAAGGATTCTTTTTGGAGGCCCTACTTCTTTGTGAAGCTCTAGAAACAGATAAAGAAGCTTTATACCCTACAGTTTTATTCTCCTATAAATAATTATCATGCACTTTACAAGAAGTTAAAAATCAACCATATCCCAGACACTAATGGAGATAAAACATTTATGTTTTCAAGTCTTTGCACTTCAATGTTTACCACACTATGATTACAAAGCCAAGATGTCTTCTATAAGCTGTGCAGCCCTTCTACCACTTCCAGCATTATTGCTAAAGTATTCTAAAGCATCAACGGAAACTGGTTGTGGCTACCCGGAAACGAATGTAAGAATGTACTTGAGCAGGACCAGATCGGATCGGATCAAAATCACCCATTATGTCTCCAATGGCTCGGAATATATATATATACAGAAATTTACTGGACTGCAAAAACTTGTTCTCGGGGTTTCTTCCTTCTTCTGCAGGCTACCATTGTTATATATCATCATCTAACATTGCAGCAATGGGGCTTTCCCTGCTGTAATTTTTCCCAGAGGCATATCATCTGCCTTGGAGATTGGTAATGAGCAGTGTAATAATCTTCAGTGCACCCATACTGGCAAAACATAAAGCTATGCACATACTCTACAGGTTTTGAACTATTGAAATTTTCCACCCACATCCCCATGCTCACATCTTCCATCTTAAACAACTGCACCAAGAAGACATAAAATTCAGAATAAATCCTATGACTGCCACCACAGAATACACACACTCACAGGAGAAAAGAAAGAGAGAGAGAGAGCACTGCTAGATCAATGTAACATACTCTCAACTTATGACTTTGAAACTCGGCAACAATGAATTGCGCAATGTCAGATGAGATAATATAACCTGGACCATTTGCATAGGGTGGGTACTCTTCTTCTGGCCATTCCTGAATCATCAACAACAATATACACAGTCAGCAATTGTATTTGGAATCGTCAATAATCATACTTCCTTAAGAAAACAACATACATAGGCATTGAAAAGCTATAGACATTTCTAGGCACAGTATGTAGATGCTCAAATCATCTATTACTGCTGGCGCAGGCAAACTATTTTATCCTAATGGTTATTAGAAGTGACTGACAGAGGAAATCCAAAACCATTGGCAGACTCTAATAATTTTGAGAATACCTAATTTGATGTAAGAGAAATTATGGGTATAAAAGCACTATAATACACATTGGAAGTTTGTAACAAACAACATTGTCATATCAATTTAGACATAGAGATTCAACTCTATCACAAAGCAAATAAGATAAGAAACTATAACATTTAGACGAATGGGGACAGGGAAAAAAGTTTGCATGTCCTTCTATATCTGGATATATAATAATTATAAAAAAAAAAGCTAACTGTCGGTAAGCACAGAATGATTAATTACGGCATTCTCCAAGACTTTGCAGGATGTATACCTCATAGGTCACCGCCCATTTTCCACTACGGAAAACCCTGTGGTAGAAGTTAATGTTTCCAATATATAGGCTTCTATCCCTGGGCACCTTCTTTGCTTCCTGTAGCATGACCTCAACCCTCACAAAAGTGTCATCATCACACTTCATAATATACTTTGCAGCCACAGTGTGAACCTATGAACGACCAGAATAAAAGGAAATATATACAATTCTACTTAGTAAGGCATATGAAAGAAAAAAGAAGAGAATAATTACTCACAACGAGTAAAACATAAAAACTTAAGGAAAACAAGAATGAAAGAGTAAGCCACGGTTGATCAGTCACTCACCCCATATTCACATATTGCAACTGTCTTCAATACAACAAGGTCATAATTATCCACGTATGGAACTATAACAATATCACCAAAATAATCTGCTTCTTTCTTTAGCTGTGCATTTATTTCCTTTCTTCCACTCTGTCCAACAAAAAAAATAATCAAGCAATTATTAAATTTTTTCAGCTTATAGCATACAAAAGAAAGCTGCAAAGCTAAATGGGACATTATAATCCAAGCTCACCAGTGCTACAAAAAACCGAGCCACCACTTTCGAATATCGTATCAGATTATGCTGCATCCAGGTTTTCCTTACAGCCATCCGCTCAGCAAAATGATTGCCAGCAGAGATGATGCCGATGAAGAGCTCAACTTTTCCATCAAGAAGAATTGGTGCTTGCCACTTCCTGAACATCTCAAGATGCTGCTGAGGTGCAACACTTGGATGTGAGGAAGGTAAGGAAGCAGCAAAAACAGAATGTACATCAACATCCCCATTCAAATATAATCCAGTGGCATCCTCAAGAACAAATCCCTATAAACATTATGAGTTTAAAGATGATCAGCAATTCTGCATTTGTCAAAAGCTTAGGAAGTTTTGCTAGTTCACAATACTTACAGTGTGATATGGAAACGAAGTGATATGTCTGCCGTCAACATTGATATGATAACCTTCCAAGCCAGCACTCAGAGTAAGAACAAATAGTTTTCCCTCAGCAAAAGGGAATGGCCAGGTGAACTGGGTCTTCCTTTTGGGTCGGATCAGTCTGTTCAACCACCATGTGGCTTTTGAATCTTCTGAGTTAGCATCATCATCACGAAGCCATTTCTCACATTTCACCAGCCCATCAACTTCACAAAACCATAAGAAAAATGGCAACCATGGTTAATGTCCCATCAATATTATAACATTAAATTGAGTTGCAAATGAAAGAGGGAGGAGACGAGCAGATGGAGCAAGATAAACTGAAACCATCAACTGGGGTTGAAAATTCTTTAAGCATGTGACTAACAAAGGATAATGCAGGTATCTTAAAAACTATAAAACAGACAAGAAGCATCACAAGACTGACAACATCAATTTTCAGAAAATTCCACAAAGGTCCTTGACAAATAAAGAAATCATTTCAACATAGTTGAATAATTGACAGCTACAGTAACGACGAAAACTACACCACAGGTAACAGATTGGAATCATCCTCGAATAAGCTCTGCATGTAAACTCCTACTAAACACAGTTCAATGCAATCAAATTGCAACAGAAAGACATGCAAAAGCAAATCATTTACCGGTTTCTTCATCGGCCTGAGAACTCCAGCCCTCGCACCGCAACGGAATTCCCCACTGCATTCTATAGCACGTATTCTGCTCTATCACAGGTTTGCCACTCCAATCACCCTTCAACCTCGGATTGAAATGGAGAATTCTTGGTGGTTCCTCTCCATCAACAGTCTTCAACCCCTGTAGCTCCATCATGAACTGCGATACCATCAGTGCCTCCTCCCCCTCCTTCAGTGACGCTATTTTGGGGTCCTTCTCCTGGTGGGCCCACCTCGGACTTCCCACCACCGTTATGTGGGACCCCAGAGTCAGGCCGCATGGAAGCTCTATGATCCGGTTACGGGCCGAAAATACCGCTCCGGATAAAGCTATAGACACCGGGCAACGTTCAGTGCGATTGTCGGCGGTGTTGCTATTGTTGATCAGGTTGGCTTGAACCTTACCTGACTCCAACTCTTCCCAGAGCTTCTTCCCTGCTAGCCACGCCTCTTTAGCGGCCTTGTGAAGCACAGAGAATTCATCGGCAATGTCAGAAGCATCGAAAATAGTCTCATTGAACAACAGACCCGACAGTCTTTTGACTCTTTTCGTCTCTCGCATTCGCCTCTCAGGGCTCCGATGAACGACCTTATGAGGGTCGAACACCGTTCGAGCTGCTCCATCATTGTCGACCAACAAGGACCTAGGCAAAGCGTAGCCGAGAGAGCCATCGCCGGACACAGACCCATACTCATACCCATAACCAGTTTTGAAAATGAGAGGGATTTCAAGGCTCATGAAGAGTAAATAAACAAGAAGAAGGGCCATTAAAGCCTGAATCAATGTGATTCGTGTCAATGGCAGAAAAGACTCGACCTTGACTCGCTTCATTGTGGGTGAATGAAAGCAAAGGAAGTTAAATGCTAAAATGGGTTCGTATTTTAGTCTCTTTTAAAGCTAAAATTGGTGGAAGATGCTTCTGATGCTTTACCCTGCATACGCTCCGTAGAGAAAAACACACACTCTTTGGCAGGAACAGCAAGAAAATGCCATAACCGGCTGGAAATCTCCTGTCTGTGTTTGTAGTTACTAGCATTCAAACAACGCGTGTTTTTGTGATTTTTATTTTCAATTTTAATTTTTCTTTAAAAAAAATAATTACATTAGCTTACTGTATAATTTTAATTTTTAATTATTTTAATACTCAAAATTATAAAAAGAGTTTAATTTGTATGCTAAATTAAATATTTTTGTCATATTAACCATCTTTTTTTCCGAAAATATAATTTAATTAAAAATGAATTATTTAATCAGAAAATATAATTTTATATGTAAAGGTAATTACTGTTAGGCGAATGGGTGGTTATGATGCGTTAGTTGATGGCAGTACCAGTGGCAATCAACAACTTATCATTCTCTTTTATGAGCTCCTTTATGATTTAAGATAATTAAATAATAATAGAAAAAGTTGAATTATTAAGAAATGAAACTTTAAAGACCGTTGGGAACTTCCTTTGAAGAGAGTTGGGAAATTTAGTTTTGGTTGGTGGGGCTTTTAATCGTTGAATTTGTCTCCTTTTGTGCAATAATTTTTCCGTTTCAATATTGAATTTCAAATGCAAGCTTTTTCGAATTTAATACAGTTTTAATTTTATATGAAAATTATTTTTTTGGAAATAAGAGGAAAATAATTCAATAATTATAATTTCAATATTATATAAATATATTAAACTTTTTAACTATAATAAATAAATAATTTAATAATTTCTATATTCGAACTTATCTAACTTCTTTTTAACACAAACCTGAAAAATTATTCAATATTTTTGAAGTATGATATTTAAAATATGTCATATAAATTAAATCATTATTAATCCACTAAATTATTTTTATTCGTGTATTATTATCATATAATTGATAAAGAGGACATGTCACCTTAATATTTCATAATGCAGCAATCAAGGAATATTAAAACCATATTAATATTTACAATGGAGAGAACTTAAAATTTGGCTCAAAAATAACAATCCAGACATTTCAGCTCAAGAAAACAACAAGCCTAACAATCCAACAAGACACAACGCAACATAATAGAAAATTCAATCCAATTGAAAATCAAAAACTAAAAACGAAAAACAATAGCAAAAACCACTGGCAAAAATTGCTTTTGAATTTCAGCACTGACTAGAATACCTCCATCAATCTTAAGCCAGACGGCCGTTGGATGATCGACAAAACAAGCGCATCCAAGAGAATCGCCAATAGAAAGAAATCGAGCACTAACACTGAGTGAGGAAAGTATCGGCCAAGACCAACAGAAAACACAACTCAATAGGGTTATGGGATACTCACTGGCTGAAGTCTCTGCAACCTAGGGAAAGCCAGACTCACGAAGGCTTGACGGTGAAAATTCCGAAGCCACCGCCATCGCACACATGCAATAAAGCTTCTATGGAGACAACAACAACGAGAACTCTCTCAAGAAGTAATCCTCGACCACCAAGCGACTAGCCATAGCCTCTCTACAAAGCAAAACCATGGAAATGCTAGCCACCACATAAGGAGAAAGAGAATCAATTGCCTCAGCAACTCAAAGCGAAATAAAATCTAAAAAACCCAACAAACACAGGAACAAACCCATAATCTCAACCCAAAACAACCTCCGGAGCAAGATGTGCGAAACGCAAACTATATGTATTGAACGAAAGGGAAGGCCGAGGTCAAGGCCCCAATCGCGGGCACAAAACTACAATGTTCCCTCTTTCGACCCTCTTTTTCTTTCTCTTTTTATGTTTTCTTTTTTGTTTTTTTTTTCATATAAATAGATTTCATAAAAAATTCATAATGGTAAATTTAAATATTAATAATTTTTATTACTCTTATTAACATTAATGGGACATCAGACCCATTATTTTATAAGGTTTATGATTTATTTTATAATGATAACTTCAAATTTTAAATTATTGCTATTAAATTTTAATAGATCATTGAACCTCTAAAGTATTTTTAAGAACTTTTAGAGGAAAGAAAGATAAAGAGAGAAGGGCGAGTAGGGAGAAAGAGGTTGATGAATGGTTCAAGCATATGTTCGATAAGGGTTTTCGACTTCATTTGAATTTATCGAATTTCTTTATGTTTGGTGGTTGCATTTCAATGTCATTTTCTTTCCTCTACCTCTAATCGCATGTTTTCTTTTGAGATCTCTGCCGCTAGTTTCCTCATCGGTTATAGGTGGCTTGGTTTTCTTTGTTTTGTTTTGTAGGCTCTAGTCTTCTTAAGGGAGGGTTTTGCTTGATGAACCTAATTTGCTTTAAAGGTTTCCATTTATTTTCAAAAAGGGTCTACTTTCAATTGAAATCTCAGAATCGCATCGCTACGTCTTATGAGCTCCGCTTCTATAAACCATTCGGCTGAACTCTGCAACGTCCTCTTCTCTGTGGTGTTGCTTAAATGATTAGTGTTCTTTCTTTGTTTCAAAGTCTACTCCAACTTGTTGCATGTTGGGTTACTGTAATTTTAGACTTGTTTTTTTCTTCTTTCTGAATTACCTTCTTTATTTGTTGTTTTGTTGTTGTCCTAGCTGATAGGTGTCAAAACTATAAAAAATAACCTATTTAAAATTAACAAATAAAAATTGTGTATATGGTAATTCAGAAAATAAATAATAAAAATAAAAAAGAGAGATTTGATAAAGAATTAAATCAAAATAAAAAATTAAGACAATTAAATAAAACAGTAATCAAAAGAGAATAAAAGTAATACAAATAAATTATAGTTAAATATTAGGATTCATTTCAGTTTTAGGAATTGATCATAGAAATAAAAATATTTTTATTCATTCTAATAAATTAGTTCTAGTTATAGAAGACACCTCACATGACCAATCTCTTCTTATATTTAAATTAATTAGAAAATATTCACTAATTAATCATAGTCAATAATATGAGATTTTAATTTATCAACGGCCTTAAAAATTAGAGAGTTCAAATTCTAACTAACAAACTAAACCGCATGTTAAGTTTAAGTTAGATTATGTAATTTCTTAGTGGGTTACACTAATTGTTACTTGTTGTTAAATAATTCAAGCAATTACGGATTTCAAACATTTAAACTAATAATATATCATTTTGAAAATATGAACAATGGGTCTATTGATCAAATAATAAAGCAATAATAATATTAAGAACTGAAATTGCATAAATATTGAAAAAATAAAAGATAATAATTATGTTTAGATCTCACAATTCATGAATAAACCAAAATTTCAATTTAACTCCAACTAGAAATAAAGAGTTTAACCACTCGTGAGTTAAAAGAAAATATAAAAGAGAAGAGGAGAAAATTGACCGGAAGAGATGTTGATAAAGATGATGTGCGGCTATCCACAGAAACCAAATTAAACAGGTGCTGAACCCTAATATAATCCTTCCGAAAATAGTAGATTTTGATTGTTTTAATTGGGGAATCCTTCTTTAATTTGTTTCTATTCGGGAGAGGACTCCTTAATTCAAGGAGGATATTATATTGTGCTAAGGGGAAAAAATCACGTGAGATTGTGAGATTTTGTGATTTTAAATGAGAAGATCTAATTTTTTATTTCAAATTTAAATTATTTTCTCGTTTACTATCATGTCTGTTTCTACTGTTGTTTAGCAGTTTGTTCAAAAATTTAGATAAATTTTCGGTCAAATTAATTCAGTTACGGCACATAATTAATTTCTTTTCTCATTATTTCTGTTTATTTTTTCATCATTTACTTTTTTATAAAAATATAATAAAAAGTGTAAAATTAATAAAAAAATTACTTAAATAAATGATAAAAAAAAAGGAGAGAAAATATGCTAAATTTATATTTTATCACTCACCTTCTGTACCGAGATGTGGATAGAAATAATTGGTACTATAACGGTGGTGCTAAATGAAGTGGGTGTTCAGTCCGTTTTAAAATTTCAAGTTTATTTATTTTCTAATTTAATTTAATTATTTAGTTGATTTGACTTGTTCAGTTTTCTTTTGTTTCAATTTTTTTATTTTTAATTTTTATCTCTTTTAATTTAGACTGATTTTTGAGTTTTTAGATTTTTATGTGTAATCTCGTTGTACATAGATTTATGGACATTGATTAAATGCAATATATAGAAAATTGATATAAAAAAAAATATAACTTTTTTGAGTTTATTTTATAATATTATTTTTAAAAAAAGAAAATTAGTATCTTTCTCTTACTCCAATTAAAAATTTTGATGAAGCATTGGACCTCTCTAATATTTAAAAGTTTTAAAACAAATCATTTATATTACCCTTATCAAATTGTGATGGTGAACTACATCTCTCAAAGTATTTTTAAAAGCTTTTATAGAGTCTATTAATGATTTTATAAAAAGAAAAATCCCATAATTTTTAAATACTCTATTAAGAGATTGATCTCATTACTACTATTGAAATCTCATTGATTGTTAAAATCAATTTAAAAATTTAGTATTTTTCTTCTTATTATCTCATTGCTATTATTGAAATTTTTTATACTTGGTTTAAAAGTTTTTTTATTTCATTTAATCCATAGCTAGAGTTGAATTTGATTTTTATGATTATTTCACTGAAATTATATTTAAATAATTTGAACAGCCATTTTTTTAAATTTTAGATCATCAATATATTTTAAAAATAATTAATAATATTAAACTTTCATTATATTATTAAAATTGGCAATAATACTATTTAATTTTAATTACCTGGTTTTATTTTAAAGGTCTCCATAGTGTTGTTGGCAGCATTTGGTGGGCTGGGGATTATTTTTTGGGATAACAGAGGTGAGGTTATGGCCTGTGCTGCAAAGGGTATTGTGGATGCTTGGGATATTACTATTTCTAAAGCCAGGACTGTGGCTTTTGATTTAAGTTTAGCTCTTGATTGCAGAATTTACCAATTGATTGCAAAGGGTATTGATTTATTGCTAGATGTTGATTGTTGTTTATAATCTGAGCTTAAAACAAGAAACTGATTTTTTTTGTTTGCATATTTCTTTTAAATGGTTTCTACACGTAAAAGCAGTTAAAATGAATATTCGGTCAGTTCAATTTAAAATTTAATCGAATTAAATAAACTAAAAATTGAAATTTTAGTATTTATAAAAATTAAACCGAATTGATTTTGGTTAAAAATTAAATTAAATCGAACCGATCTAATCCGGTTTAATTTGATCGATTTAAATTTTTAATAAATTTTTTATTTTTTACACTTTATTTTTAATATTTTAAAATTTAATTAGAATATTTTAATTTTAATATGATATAATATCTTTATATTATTAAAAATGATATACTATTATCATAGTTCGGTTTAAATTTTTTTTAATCAAAATCAAATCGAAATAATTGAAATTTTTAAAATTAAAAATCAAACCGAATCGAAATAAATAAAAAATTAAATTAAAATTTTAAATTAATTTAATTAAATCGATTTTTTCGATTTGAACCGAATACTATTCCCGTAGCGATCTGAATTTTTTTTTTTATCATATTCAATATATAATACATTAAAATTTTTGAATTCCATCTTTCTCTCAATAATATTTAATAAAAAATTCAATACCAAAAATTTTTAATAGTTAATAATCTTAAATATTGAAAGGATTTTAATATTCAATAAATTAATTTTATTTTTATCAAATTCTTTACATCATATGAATGTACAAAATATTTGAAAATAAAAAAAAACGAATGAGAAATCAAGTTTAAAAAAAAAAAAGCCATTAACTTAATAAGTATATTGATGTAATATAAATAAATTATAAAATATATTATATTTGTATAATAAATTAAATAAATATATTATAATTTTTTTTCTTCACTCTTCACTTCCTTTCATTTCTCATTCGCTTTCTATTGTTTTTTTTACTTTTTTTTTTTCTTTTTTTTAATTTTCTTTCTTTTCTCTTCCTTTTTCTTTCCTTTTCTTCTATTCCCTCTTCTTTTCTATCACTTTTCCTTGCTTTTTCTCCCATTTTTATTTCATTTACTTCACTTTTTCTGTATTACTTTTTTTTTTCTCACCTCTTTTTCTTCATTTTCTTTGCATCTTTAACTCATTTTCTTTGATTTACTTTCTTTTTTTTTTTACTTATTTTCTCTTCCTTCTATTTTTCTCTCATTTTCTTTTATTTTCTTATTTTCCTCATTTTCTCTTCATTTTCTATCATAATTTTCTTCATTTTTTTATTTTCTTTTTTTCCTCTCAATTTCTCTTTTTTCTCATTTTCTTTCACCCTCTCATATTTTTTTCACTTTTTAAATTTTTAGCATTTAATTTTATAATAATTTTTTTTATTTCATCAAATTAGTAACTAATGGATTTAATTTTCATAATTTTTATTAAATTAGTAATAAATTTTAAATATATTACTAAATCCATTAGTTACTAAATTTTAAATATATTAGTAATAAATTTCAAAATATTTTATTATCGCAAATTAAATCCATTAGTCACTGACCATCTCCGGACTTCTTTGAACCCTATTGACTTGGACCTCTTTAGGAAGTTTTGTCAAAAAAAGTATCTAAGTGAAGTTTTATTTTTATATGGAAAGACAAACTACATTAAAAACTATAATGTGATTTTCTAGAGAAATTGAGAAAGAAGATGAATTTTAGCTTGCATATTGTAGCACTGAAGACAAGGAAGCCGTTTTTTTAACCAAAGGAATGCAGTAACTCTAGAATCTAGATTTTGAAAACGTATTAGAGAAGCGATAATCAAATATTTTGCTTACTATTTTAATGTCTATAATTGATGATATTTTATAAATTTTGAGAAAATTTGTTTAAATTCTAGAGTTTTTTTCTTGTGGGTATGATGTAGCTTAATTTGAGCATGAACTTCAGGAGAAATGTTGCTTAAATTAAGGAGGTCAGTTGTTAGCCACCCAATTGTTGTCTTCCCTTTTTTCCAATTCTACGTTCCAGTTTATAGATATCATTTTCTAACAGAACAAAAGAGAAAAAGGACAAGAAATCATTATTCATGCTTATTTTGTTTGCCAGTGTTCGTCGGAAGTGACGGTAATTTTACGCAGCTGGGCAACCCTTTCTCATAATTGTTCAACTTCTGGTGCAGTTTTATTTAGACATCAAGCATCAAGCTCTCGCAACCGTGTTTATAATCTTTCTTGTATTTCTAGGGTGAGTTTTTCTAGTCTCATATTTTCCTTTGAATTTTTCATATTAATTATTAAATGGGAGCATGGTATTAGAATTTCTCTAACAGTAAAATATTAATCACAGCATATGGGTTCTTACCCGAATTAAAGGGTCAAAGTGATAACTTGTCCCCAAGCAGGCTGTCAATATTTAGTCCTAAAGCAAGCTGACAATTAGTTGTAAGATCCTTCTTGGGGTTCCAAAACGTTGACAGTGGTCAGTCCTTGGGGACCATAACAAAGCCAGGAACCCCCTGATGCCTTTAACATGCAAGTTTTTAAAGTATATTAGGACCAACAGTAATGTTAGAACATGGGTTTCATAGAACTTGCTCCCAAGAAAGGAACATCTGCAAGTGGGTTGATTTTGAGGAGACCACATTGAGAAATCTCAGTTTGCCGCTGATTTATCACAGTAGCAGCTTCTTAGGAAAGAAGTTTTGTATTTTTTTTCGAAAGACTACAAAAGTGGTTAGTGGTTAGGATTAGTTTAATCTCTTTGAGACTATTGGGGGAAGTGATCTCTGCCATTTCTTTAAAGTAAATCTCTAGGACATCATAATTCAGACACATTTATGCTTTTCAGCACTACTCACTGTAAAGGAAAAATAAGAAAAAAGAAAAAGCAAAAAAGAGATTTTTTTGACTCACTATTGTTCTTTTCTTCTCCAATGTTATAGAGATCTTGAACCTTGTATCGTCTTATTCATTTCCTATTTTAGCAAAAATCAAATTTGGGAGTCTTGATTTATCAGTCCAGGCAGCAAAATGGCCTGTCAGCTGTTCTGGGTGGTTGTTTTACTAGCCATCACAAGAGTTGGAGAAGCAAAAATTGCTGGGGGACAATGCAACTCCAACGACCTGAAAGGTCTAATTGGTTTCAAGGCTGGGATCCGTGCTGATACTTCCGGCCGATTAGCGAAGTGGGTTGGTCATAGTTGCTGCAACTGGGAAGGTATTCGTTGCCATAATCAAACTGGTAGGGTGACGGAAATCCGTCTTTCAGTATTCATTTCCACCAATGATTTCGACTTTCAACCTGAAATGAGAGGATCATTGTCTCCCTCAATTGCACTTCTCACCTCTATTGAAGTCATTGATCTTGGTGGCTTAATAGGCCTGGCTGGAACGATCCCGCCGGAGATTGGTTTTCGACTCCCAGAGCTCCGGAAGCTGTACTTATATGGCAACAGGCTCAGTGGACCAGTACCAGACAGCATTGGTAAGCTGTCGAAACTTGAAAAGCTTCACCTGCATGAGAATAGATTGTCTGGTTCTCTTCCTCCAAGCCTAGGCAATCTTACAAATCTTCACCAACTGTTTCTATATTCAAATAATTTCACTGGGTCGATACCTGATTCCTTCACGAACTTGAAAAATCTGATGCGTCTGGATCTACACAGCAATGCTCTAACTGGTCATCTACCAGTGAAGATTGGTGAAATGCAGGCGCTGGAAACGCTCGATCTTTCGAACAATCTATTGGAAGGGAACATCCCAGCTTCGATAACAAATTTGAATTCAATTTCAGAGTTGTATTTGAATGGAAATCATCTTGAGGGGGCAATCCCATTTCCATCAAGTTCTGGCCAAATGTCCTCTCTTGGTTTCCTTAGACTAAACGATAACCATCTCACTGGAAGAATACCACCAAATTTTGGGTATTTGGTTTCTCTCCAGAGAGCGTCACTGGCAAATAACAAGCTTGAGGGAGCAATTCCTTCTAGTTTGGGCGGTCTATCAGCTTTAACAGAGTTGTATCTCAAGGGAAACCTGATATCTGGTCAGATACCAAAATCAATCTCTCAACTCTCTCGTCTAATTCTATTAAGCATACCTCACAATTTGATTCAAGGGCCATTGCCTAGTGAGTTGTCTTCCCTTCAAAAGCTTCAAAGTTTAGATTTGTCATTCAACCGCTTGAAGCTCGTCTCCTTCCCCAAGTTGCTATCAGAAATGCCATCACTTACCAAGATATACCTGGGTGGATGTGGAATTCAAGGAAAAATTCCAGAATTCTTGCGAGCGACTCCAAGTCCAATGCAAGAACTGGACTTATCTGCTAACCATCTCAGCGGAAGCCTGCCTGCATGGCTGGGGAGCTTGACTCAGCTCTACTCATTGAATCTCTCAAGGAATTTTCTTGTTTCAGGGATTCCTGATTCAGTTACAAACTTGCAGCAACTGGGTGTGCTGGATCTCCACTCAAACAGACTCACAGGCCCCATAAGTAAAGTTTTTGAGATAGGCAATGCATTTCCTGATGGTTCATTGACATATATTGACCTCTCTAATAACAACTTCTCTGGGGGCATTGAACAAATTGGAGTAGGAGGTCAAACAGGAATGAAGTATGTCAACCTGTCACGTAATTCTTTGATTGGCGGAGTGCCAACATCCATTGGGGGTTTGAAATTATTGGAGACTTTGGATTTGAGCTCTAATAAGTTTGGTTCCAGAATACCAGATGCTTTAGCTAATGTGAGCTCATTAGAAAGGCTGAAGCTGCAGAAAAACCAGTTCACTGGCAACATACCAGTTGAATTTCTGAAGCTGAAAAGGCTCATGGAACTGGATTTATCAGATAATTTTCTGGAGGGAGAAATTCCAACGGGTAAGCCTTTGAGCGAGTTCCCAGAAAGCTCTTACTCAGGAAACAGAGGTTTATGTGGTAAGCCTCTTGCTCCTTGTAATGCTTGAGGTTCGAAATGCTCGAACAGAAATAGATAGGTTAAAAATATGTGCAGTTTATCTGTGAAATTAGACAAGCTCCATCATGAAACTCTATACCCCTTCCTCCTTTCCTTTTCTTCAAGTTGATGTGCAACTCAAACACAAACAGTTAATACTAAAATTGTAAAATGTCCTTGCTCCACGTTGTAATAGAATTTTTCCCTTTTTTTTTTATATAATTAGCTCCATCTAGAGTTAGAACTCGACAGCTTTTAATTGTAACTCCAATATCAATGCGCAAAAACGCATTGATTATTGCAATAGAAATATGATAACCAGGCTTGATCATGATTTCATATCATGTGACGAGATTTGAAATAAATGGCTATAATGGTAGTACAATTAAACAATCAAAGAAGACATGTTGGCCTGATTCTGTGAGATTTGTATGCAATTATGATACAACTATGCTATGGGCACTTTTCCCTGTAGCTATCAAAATGAGCTATGGAATTGCACAAATGATTGAACAGAAATTTCTTTGAAAATTAGCCTTTATTAAATATAGGTCTTGCATCATCTAACCACTTAAAGCTTCAAAGGGCTCTTGGTTTAACCCCAGTTGATGATAATTCATGTAGTCAATTCCATTTAACCTTACACAACACAAGATCTGCTCCGGTAACTCTTCCGGTTTATTCCCCTGTTTAGACATGCAAAAACAAGGCTAACGTAAGTAATAGATTCCAAGAGGCACACAGACACACCAATATCTATCAACTTGCTTTTTTCACTAAAAACAAAAAAAGTAAATGCGTATAATAAAGAACATCCTTGCCTGTATGGTGAGGCCAACATCCAGGACACAAATCTTGAGTCTGTCTAAGAACGCTTCAAAACCTTTTCTAGAGATGTAACTAAATCTGTGCATGTCTATGTCAATTTCAAAGTAGTTTTCTCCCTGTAAGAAAACATTATGATACGTGAGGAGAGAACGCTAAAAAATGTCCCCAAATGCTACTTCACCTGGCTCATATTAGATCCAATACATAAAGGAAATTATTTTGAACCAATGTAACAGGAATAGTAACTTGAGACAAGTCCATCAAGTGTCATAACTCAGAATTCACTCACATCATCAAATTCTTTTTATTGACCAATGAAGAAGGTTATATTAATATAAATAGTGATATAGCATATGAATCGAGCATTTAAGAGTACTTCTTTCATATATTAATTCATTTGTTTGAGATTGTTAAATTTGGATCAAGTCTAGCTCACTCTAAAAACTAGCTCAAAGTGAGTCTTTACAAGGGCACGTTATCCTGTCTCAAACCGATGAGGGTACGCATCCTACACGTTCAAAACTACACTAGAGTATAAAATATTTACGTGAGTTTCACGAGACACTAATAACACGTTAAATTTTGGTCAGACCTAACTCACCCCAAAAGTTAGATATATTAAATCCCACGTCGGTTTAGGATAGAGATAATGTACTCTTATAAGGATTTTAGGTACTCATCTTGAACTGGCTTTTGAGATGAGATATCACAGCCTTCAATCGATTTTGGGGAAGTTCTGGGTGTGAGTGGTATATTGAATCTCACATTGGTTTGGATTAGGAATAATGTGTCTTAAGGCCCTCAGTCACTCCTCCCCCCTTAATCTAAGGTCTGGGTGAATTGGGTCTGACCCAAATTTAACAGAGATACATACTTGATTCAAAAAAAAAAATCTAATAACCAAATACATGAAATGAACCTCTCTTAAGTCAATATATATGAAATTGCAAAAGGACTTACTAAGTAAAATTCATGCTGAGGACGCGAAAGAACAGGTTTTTCATTGTAAGCCTGCATAAGCTTCCTCTCTGCAGCACTCATGTGAAGATCTTCTACATTTACAACTCGACCCAATATCTTCAACCTTTCACGAAAGGGTACAACTGTATCTACAGGGAACCCTTTGACCTTTTCAACTTCATCATCAATGAACCGCTGTTCAAGAAATAAATAAAGCACAGACATGAAACAACAGCATTAATTGACAACCTAAGATCCTCACAGAGGATGCCATAATGCATCCCCATGAAAATTAGTCCTTTCCTTTTGCTTTTTTGGCATAAATGCTGGGATGAATGTCACTGCAGTAGCAGCATTGCCAAACATAGTAGTGTCGAACAGGTTTTTAATATTTTCTAAATATGTTGTATTATAAACATAATTACAAAGGGTTCTTTCTTACTTGGATATTTTCTTGAAAGTGAGTTGGAAGTTCCTTTGAGTAATTTTCTGAAAGTTTAAAATACAAAACAAAATTCATTCCTTCTCCATCTGTTTCACTCTGAAAAAGTGTGGCAGCATACAATGGAATCTGCAAAACCCATAAAATAGTCAGCCTAAAGATGTGGTCCGCGCAAAAATTTATAAAAAAAAAATCTCATTCAAGCATGCTGTTGCAGATAGCTTAATACTTGCATGCACACTCTACACAGACTGAAAGTAGGAATACCTGAACATTTACAACAAGTGTGGTTGGGAGTTTCCCGGAATAATTAATAGCAGGGAGCTCCACAAATCGAGCAATATGATCAATTTTTTGTGGCGATAAGAATACATCAACCCCAAATGGATAATATGCAGCATGTTTAGAAGCAAACTCCTTCTTTTTGTCCCTGCAATATGGAATTTAAGTGCAATTGCAGAAACAACTCTTGTTAGGAGACAACATTGTTGGATATATATTATGTGCGTCCTATTACAAACATATCATTACCAATTGACAAAGGATTCGTGCAAATATATTAACTATGATTTGAGTATGTAGCTGAAGTGGCATGCAAGTATGATGACCAATGAAGTCCATCTAGCAGTCTTACCTGAAATAATTCTGTCCCCGGACTTTGAAACTGCATGGCTCTATATGAGACCAACAATCAAGCATTTTCTTTTCTATTGGACAAAATGGTACTTGGGAACCAGCTATTGGTCTCTGCAGAATCGGCTTTGAAGAAACTGAAAACGTAAAAGAATAACATTAATTAATAAATTAAGAGCACAATTGTAAGGGATCCAAGTGCTTTTGATGTATTACTATTATCACAAGGTAATAACCCCATATTTAATATGATGTGAGTATGGGATTTTTTTTAAATGCGAAATAATGACCATCCTACTGCTAAAAAGAACTAGCACTGTTATAAGGAATAAATAGGGCATGAACAAATTAGTGAGCTTAAATATTGATGGAGTGAGCTCACTCGGCTTATTTAAAAACAGAAAGAGAAACAATTATAAGGAGACTGAAGAAGCATTATTTGCAAAAGCCTCAAAAGATATATACTAATGCAACCATGCCTATCTGAATTCCAAGAACTGAAACCTACAATTCCAAATTTGGTAGTATAATACTCACGTAGAGTGTTATTAGGATGCCCATCCTTCCATTTGAATGAGAGTTTCAAGGCAGCCTTTTTCCTCGCACTTGGTGGACTAGAGCTCAGTGACCTTCTCTTTTCAATTGGTGGAACAGTTGAAGCAAGACAAGGCAAACAGTTGCCTGGAAGAATTCCACAATTATCTAATAACCCTTCCCCCTTACCGGCATTTTCATCCACAGAGGATGCAATTTCATCAAGGAACACAGGTTGTGAAGGTCCTTCAGATTTTGATAGGGAATCTGCATAATCTGAGCTGACTAGCTGACTGTTTGAATGTTTACCAGCCTCACTCACAGAGTTCTGAGCTGAGTTTCCTGCTGACAAATCTCCAGTCTTCTTCATCCAATCACTTGAAGCGGTACATTGGACATTGACAGTATGGTCTCCATGATTGGTGTCTCTGCTAACTTCAAATCCATTTAAGGATAACAAATCTGTAAAGATAAAACATATATAATTCCCCAAATATAAATGACTTACTGATCAGCAAGATAAATCAAAGCAAAGTGTCATTCCTTGAAGAGAAATTAAAGATGTCCAAATATCATACCATCTGGAACACTTTCAAAATCCTCATCACAATCAGACTCAAATATTGTGACTGAGTCAAACCATGCCTCCTCAATACTTCCTGTTGCCATTACAGTTTAGAAAAGTAAGGTATACTTCAAAGGACAAATAGAGGGAGAAACATTTTCTATGATTAGACATTATTTCATGACAAATAGAAAGCTATGGCAATGGTGTCAATTTAGACAGGTTGTCAAGAAAAATGCTATTCCAACTTAGCAGAATGGTAAAATTTAAGTAGAAAGAACAATTCAGGAGTTTTTTTTTTTTAAAAAAAATCAAGATCATATAAAGCATTATTTAGATCATTAGAATTGAACCCAAAAATATCAATCGATATAACATTCATTAAGAAGCATAATATGAAAATCCTCATCAATACAGTAACAAATTTGAAGGGTATTACAAGTCATCTTTCCTCTTTGGTGAGAACCAATTCTTTCATGTCTTAATAAATCAACACTTGAAGGGGGATACAGCAACAATTGATTACTAAGTCTATTATGGAAGCCCACTATAATAGCTACTTTGCTAGAGCCATCAGTATAGGGAGGGATGCAAAAAAGTACAATAGCCAAAGACCTCCTCTCAAAACTTTATACAGAACCATAGGTAGCACATTGTACTATTCTGCAGAAGACCATTGCCATGGACTTAGAAAGTCCACATGTGGTGTGTGGTTAATTCTTCATCAAAAACAACTACACCAGTTACCTCTTGTTTATTAAAGAGAAGAAGTAAAGAAAGTACCCTTCTCCTCTACCAAAGATCAGACACCCATCCGCCGATCCAAGGCAATCAAATCAAACTGAAATTGGTAAAATTTCATACTACTTTCAACAATAATAACAGAGTACAAAAGCTAGATGTTTGGCATGTCATTTAAATATGGTCATATCATATGCCTAAGCCACACATTCTTTGTAAGCATTAAGAAAAAATCAAAACGTTTCCAAATGTAATTAGCATCCAATATGATTTAGGTTACATGTACAGATTAAAGAAAGTGAAAAACCCCACATTACTTTGCATAAAGATCAGGACAGAAAGTACCACTCAATTACTGACAAGCATGAAAATCCCTTACTTCAAATAAAGAGCACCTCTTTTTCATCACATTTACCAATATCAAACTAATCATGGTAAGAGAAAAGCCACTTGCCAACATTTCGTGCAAACAGATGAACCACAACAGCATCATTGGCCCAATCTAAAACTACAAACTGTTCAAATTCCAAACCCAAAAATAAATAAATAAATAAAATTACAAATCAAGGGAAATCAAATATGATACTATCACAGGCTACCCACAGAACAAATCAACCAAAAAACACAAACCCAGTAAAATGCTAAATCAAATAAAACACCATTTCAGGGAAAAGAGGCAAAAATAGAGAAACTTGATCACAAAACAAAAGGGCAACCAGAGAGAGAAAGAGAGAAGTGGACCATGAAAAGTGGGGTTAGAGAAAGACGAGCGATGATCAGCTGGAGCAACAGCAACAGAAGCGGGCCTATCAAATGCATCCAGCCTTCCATCAGATAATTTAGAGGATACTCTTCTCTTGATCCCTTTTCTCTTCTTGCGTGTCTTCTTCTTAGAAGACCTCAATCTCCCACCTACGCATCTTTCTGGGGTTGATACACAAGCCCCCATACCTCTCTCTCCCCCAATCCCAATCCCAATCCCAACCCCACCTCTCTATCTCTTTCTTTCTCTCTGTTTTCCTATCAGAAGATCAGAAAGTCGCCATCTTCAACAAAAATAAAAGCAGAGAGACAGACAACTCTATTACTCTTTAAGAAAGATAGTGAGCGAGAGAGAGAGAGAGAGAGAGTCCTGGATGGAAAAATGACAGAAATATTGTTTGAAGAATTAAACTTGGAAGGTTATAAAACAACACCAACTACCATTTGTAGACTTTTTTATTGCCGGAGCGATTTTGAAGAATAAAAAAGATGCTACCTTTTTATTAAATCCAAAACAGAATAATTATGGTTTTTTTTTTTTTCTTGCAGAGCTAAATAAATAATGGAAATTGAGATAGAGAACAGTGACGGCAGTTATGTGCTGTTTGTTCTAAGGCATCCAATATGGCAGGTGGACCTATACATTATATGGATTCTTCCACGTGGCTCTCCATCATTAGTCAAATTCAGAGTTTTACGAAGTTCATGCACACGCTTTTGCTTTTCGCGGTGCGTGTGCTTCCCGTTGGTTTTTTCTTTAGTTTTGTCTTTTTCTATTTTTGGCGTGTATTTCACATTGTTAATTGCTGCTTTTCTTTAGCATTATAATTTGCAAAAATAAAATAATATTTTAATTATTAAATAATAAATTTTATAAAAAAATATAAATTTTTATAGATAAAAATACATTGAATTTTAATTTAATTTAATTTTTAAAGTCATATTTTAAAAATAAATTCAAAATAAAAAAATATTTATTATTTTTAAATAATTTTACTTTATTAAATATTAAAATTTTATAATTTATCATTTAGTGATGTGAAATTACAATTTTATAATATAATTTTACATTAGCATGAGATTTTTAGTTTAGTCAAGGTATTTAACAGTAATTAATTAACCAATTAATACATTAAATTAACTCACTGCCAATCGAGTTTTTTTATATTTTAAGGTTTTTATTTTAGAAAAAATATAAATTCAAAATTTATCAAGCTGCTCAGTCCGATTATATAAAGTAGGACAGATTAAATGTACGAAGTATAAATAAATTAATATTTTTTAAATATAAATAAATAAATTTTTAAAGAATAGATTTGATATCTTAAATCAATACGCTGTTATAATTTGAACACATTAAAATCCAATTAATTTTTAAATTATTTATTTTTATATATAATTTCAACAATAATGGGACACATAGTTAATGTAGCAGTTGGTAAGTGGTAACCCATTCAAAAAGATAATTGTGTATTGTGCAGAAGAGAGAACATCAGGCATAGTTGGCCGACACCCACCATCCCATCTCATCATTATTTTCAGCAAACGTTGTGACTTGAGACTGTATTCTTTTTTACGAAAAATTGAAATTTTTTAAAAATAAAATAAATTTAAATATAATTATAATAATTAATTTATATATTATTATAATATAAAAATAAAAATAAATAATAATTTTAAAATATTAAAAAATATAGATAAAAATTATGAATCGTGAGAGTAATAATTTTACCGAGATATGCCATTACTTCCTTCTACTCGTGCTTTTTACTTGGGGCAAATGGAGATGACCACGCGAAAGCAAAAGCGAATATCCAATATACAAATTAGAATAACTTCTGCAGTGTCATATCCTCAAATGAAAATCTCTGCCTCCAAATGCCAAATAGCAAGAGAATAAAATATAAGGATGACTTCATTGGCAGAAAGGATGTTAAGCAACGACATCCAAAAAGAGAGATTTTGAGGATTCTCTACTTTCTATGGTTACGCTGGAATGACAATAACACATTTGATTTGGCAGCAGTCCTTTGACTCCTCTGCCAAACTATCCATGTCTTTGTGTTTGCGGTGCGGACGATTTATCTAATCAACTTTGTATTCTAAAGCTTGACTTTTACTCGGTAATCGCAAGTATGGGATCAATTTCCAATACAAATTCTTGGTTGGTGAAGGGGCACGAGTCAGCTTTTGCTTTTGCCTTTCCCCTGGCTGCTGATATCACCCGCTTCTCACCATTCAATTTGTCAATTTTACTACAAATATTAGAGCTTTTAAACACTGAGGAACAGGTTGAAAAACCCACCCAAGACATAACTAAAAATGGGCTTCATTCAGCCCGACCCAATTACAATTCTTGTGATAAAATCATCATCAAACATTCAAGCTAATCCAAAATTACTTTCAGCGATTTCCTCAAGAATAGAATATTACGAAAGAAAGTTGATTTTGAATTATCAATAAATCTAAAATTGATAATCAATCCAGAACAGTAAATTAAAATAAACTATAAATTCATTGAGATGTTATATATATATATATATATATATATATATATATATATGGATTTAAACTCAAAAACTTTCAATTCTACGTATAACTCTAATACCAATATAATATAAATTCAGGGTTGAGAATTGGTAATGATTATTAATATAGGAAATTACATTTTAATTTTTAAATTTTAATATAATTAATAAATTAATTTTTATATTTTTAAAATTGAATCAATCCGTTCAGATTATAGATAATTTAATTTATTTTACCGATAAAATTATGCTTTTTAAATAGATAAACTACACTTAAATTCATAAATTTTAATATAATTAATAGATCGATCCCTATATTTTTAAAAGTATATACTTAAATCTCTCTATAATTAATTTATTTTAATTTATTATAATTTAAACATTTTGATCCTTTATTTTTTTATTTCAAAAATACTTAAGTTCCATTAACTTTTATTTATAATATCTCATTTAAATATTTTTTAACAATTTTTATTCTTCAACTTTCATTCATTAAAATATTTTAATATTTATGACTTCAAAATTTTTAAAAAATACATATAATTTCAGCTATTTTTAAATAATATCGGATAAATTTTAAATAGGTATAAATTTTTATAGAGTATTTTAGAGAAAAATTATATTTTTAGAAAAAATTTAATCATCCACTAGTTTTGAACTGATATGAAAAATTGTAATTTTAGACGGATTAATTATAAGAGATTTAAATATTTAGTTTTATAATATAAGAATTGAGCCGTCAATTACGTTAAAACTTATAAATTAAAGTATAGTTTATATAATATAAAATTATTAGCCTGCATTAAAAAGAATTTAAGTGTTCATCAGTATATTTGAGATATTTGAAATGTTTATTCTTCCTTTAATCAGGTGACTAATAAAATTATGGACGAAGAATTTATAATTTAAATAGATTGATTATATATTGATCGAAGTATTTGCGGTTAGAAATATAAAAATCAACCTGGAATAACATCATAATTGATATCACAAATAATTTTTAATTTATGTGGACAGATTTAAAAAAAAAAACTATAAAATTCTGAAAGAGGATAAGATTTTTTTGAATTCAATAGTCTAATTTTGTAATGTAAACAATTTTCAAAAACTATTCATTCTATGAGCATAGTGGTAGCGGATAAGTATACTCTTATCATCTGGTGGTCTAGGATATCTCTTTCAAAGTGGTAATGAAAATTTGACTTTTAAAATAGAGTATTACGAAAATTGTTGGATATATTAAATTCAAAACCCCATCAATATCATAATTCCATTCAAATTCATCCACTCAAATAAAAATAATTTAAAAAAATGTAAAATTTCATTTAACTTTTCCAACTTGACATGCCAAAATTATCACATAACTTTGAGGATTAATGTAATTTCATCACACTTTTAGGGTTAAGAGATTAAAACCATATCAAGAGTTTAATCTATTATTTATTATTTCATTTGACTAACAATCTCCTCCTAGCACCCACCCGTTAAGATTTGAAATGGATTGGATGGGAATATGCACAGTTCCACTTACCCAAGAAGGATCGTCCAACCAAAGGTTGCAGAGTATCACTGCAACAGTGATAATTTTGGCATTAGTAGATGCTGCGCATCAACTAGATCCGCAACTCAATTATTTTTTTTTGAAATTTACTCTAAGTGTTATTATAGTTTTAAAAAATATATACTAACAATATAATTGAATGTTAAAAAAATTTTAAAAAATATAGTTAATAATATAGTTGCAATGATAATTTATACTAATTTAATGACTAATTAAATTTTATTCTTACAATATGCATTTTTTAAATAGCCTTTTTTTATAAATTATTTTTAACTATATTGTTAATTATGTACTTTTTTAACTAAAATAATAATTAGAGTTGATTTTAAAGAAAAAATAGTTTAAGAGTTAGATTAATTCAAAATTGAATTAACATAGATTGATATACTTAAATTATTGATAAAATTAAAATAAATATAATAATATTAAATATTTTAATTATTAAAAATTTTAATTTTAAATAAAATAGCTAAAAAAATATCAAGCTATAAAAATTTTTGTAATTATATTATGACTTTTTAATTTTTTTATCAATTATAAAATTTATTAACGTAAAAATAAGAGTGAGATATATTTGAAATAAAATATAAAATATAAAATTTATTTTTTTTTTTTGAAAATGAAAGAAATATTATTAACTCAAAGCGATTAAGGAAACTATATGAGGAGGAGGGACATGAACCCAAACTCCTTGACCTGACTCAGAATGAGCCGATGTTGCTAGAACATGAGCGACATCATTTGCAGACCTGTGAATAAAAACACATATTGCTTCCTCATAACTGGATAAAAGCAATTTACAATCTTGAACCAAAAGACCAAAAGGTGATAAATCATCTAATGAAACATTGTTAATGGACACAATAAGAACCTGAGCATCCGATTCGAAAAGAACTCGATCCCATCCGCACTCTTTAATCCAACTCAATGCCTCTCGAAAAGCCACTGCCTCAGCACACTTAACCTCCATCTGACTGCAAAAATAGTCTGCTTTAGTCGCTATAAATCTACCATTAGCATCTCGGACTACACAGTTAAAGCCTAGCGAACTTCGTTGCGAGTTTAAAGAGGCGTCAATATTAACCTTAATCCAACCCTGCGGTAGAGGAGACCAAACAGTCAAAGCCGATACAACATTGGTGCAGCTGGTAGAATCAGAACAGGCCCCCCTCCATTGCTGCAAAAAATTCAATGCCATGAAGAACACACCACTCGCAGTTCGACCCTGAGCTTTCCAAACATTTCTGTTATGCCACAAAGCCCAACATATCATTAGAATAAGGGAAGCATTCTCCGCAGAAGCAGTAAGGAAGGCTAAAGAGAACCACTCCCTAAGAGAGGCAGCGGAGAATGCAGGCCAACCCAAAGGCGAACTTAATTAAATTAATATAAAAAATAATTATAAAAATTTAAAAAGAATAAAGTTTTTTTTATTAACTCTAGTTTTTTTTCTAACGTGGGACTGTTTATTTTGTTTCCTTTCCTTAAAAGTCTGATAGCCAGAATGCAAAATGACATGTCGTTACAAACAGATCAAGTACAAAACCTTGCACCTGCAGCCTGCAGGCATGGGCAGGGCCGCGAGCCCAAAATTACGTCGAAAGACAAATGACAAGCTAAACCTTTGGGCCTTCAAAGAATGGACTTTCAGAAAAGATAGCCACAGGCGATGGATTGAGCTGTACATAAAGATGCCAATGATTTTGAAGAAGCATTCAAAAGTCTTATCCTCAGGTTCCCAATCCACTTGTCCCATACAGCAGTCAAGCAGAGCAGAAATCTATCAGCTTTGTCTTCCCATTTGATGGCCAAGTAGAGAGAAAAAAAAAAAAAATCAATTCGACACAATCATAATGGAGAAATCTTAAAGTAAGAAAAAAAAAAAAAACCATCTGATGGATGCCAATACTGTAGATTGCTGGTGTTATGGATCAGAAATTCTGTCCTTGGGACAGTGGTGTCCAAACATGGTATAGCTGTGGACCACTTAGCCCTATTCGTGTGGATCAAATTGTCCCTAAATTTCCCTTTCCAACCCTAATTGATTTCATTTCTCTATCATTATTGCAGTTGGCAGCCTGTCACAATTCTCATTTATTTTTCTTCCCCATTATTGCATGTCAAGTGAATTTGCTAATTAAGTTGTTAATCTCAATAAATACGTACAAATTTCCTAGCTAAGAATGGTAATTTGCTTGCTAATTGTTCATGGCTAGAGAGACACCCAACAACTTTATTCAGCAGCTTCATAGTTAGGTGAACCTAGCTAACATCCTTCGCAGATGAAAACAGTGATTTAATCATTGTCATTAATGTAGTTTTTGATAAGTATTAATAAGTGGCTTATTTTTATTCGAATAAAATAAGTAAATTAATTATAAATACTTTTGATGACCATTGGACTTTTGACATTCGAGTTGAGGTCGAATCTGAAAAAAAAAAAGGTTTAAAGTTCAATAAACCCACTAAGCAGAGTGACCCATTAGCGGGCCATCCAGCCTGTGATTAAAGGAGGCTGTACTGATCCAAGGCTTGAATCCATTAGAGGAGAATGTAGCACTTGTGATGTGACGAAGGGGCCGAAAAATAATTAAATAGTCACCTGATAAGAATGAGTAAGCAGGTACATCCGTGCGTACGAGTCTGCATGACAGAGACAAGTAATACTATAGCGAAATGATAGTTATGCGTCATTAGAGAATAAATGAGAAAAGGAATATAGAGAAATACGTGCGGTTATGCGTCACTAAAATAAATGATAAAATGAATAAAGGGAAATACGTGCGGTTATGCGTCATTAAAACAAATGAGAAAATAAATAAAGAAAAATACGTGATCTCTTAAACTAAATTTATATACACTTATAAATTCTATTTTCTCAAAATCTCAAAATATCAAAAATATTAATTAATATCGTAACAAATACGTACAATGATTTAAGAGATAGAACTTTTTAGAGAAAAATGGATATTATTATTGAAAATTCATTGGGGAAAAAGCCTTGTTCATAGGTGAGATAGCTAGGATTAGAAGCAAAGTAAATTTGGGGTAATTTAGCACATGACATGCTTCTTTACCGTAAACCTTTTGGGTTAGATATTGAAATTGACATTATTTGCATATTTTGCACATGTAATTTCCAAAAATAAACAAGATGCAGCTGTCCATAGAATACTGCAATGTTTTCCACATTCTCAAATTAAATGAAGACAGATATGAGTCTCAATTAACTCTGCTTTGCTGGTTGCCAATACTTCGGATCAAAGAGCTGAGATCAATTGCAATTGAAACATGTGATTATTAAATAAAATACACTAACGTGATTTGAGTGTTCAAGTCACAAATTGGGCAAGAAGCAGACTACTCTTTACTAGTGATTATATATGCCTAACCAAATTAGACTTCCAAATGGGCAGGTTGGCAAGACCTTTAGTTGGCCTCAAATGCAGTCCCCATCCACCCCTATTTTATTTTTTTCCAAATTTATTTATTAGAGTATTTCTCGACTTTCACAAAATCTTGATCGCATTGGATTTGTGATTGCCCTTTCAATAATGTATTATTTTAAAATTCGAACTTTTTTTTTAAAAGTATAGTGAAGAAGAGGGATATATTCACTTGTGGGATGCAAGTACATGAGAAAGACTTGCATCATCGGATGTTAAATGGTTGCTTGTACTTGGCGTTGGCTGCTCATATGATAAGTCCATCTAGCTGCTCTTCTGCGATAAAATTTTAGGGCACGTGGATTTACCGAAAGAAGGCTTAGCGAGAGAAAGCAATTTCATTTGTTTTTTTGCCAAGAACTGGTGAATGGCAATTCCTGCTGACATGGGCGTAAAAAAATCTCTGAAGCATTGCTACTGTACAGGGAAATACATATAGCAATTTTATGAAAGGAGAGAGGCATCTTATCTGTTTGTGGAAATTCCACACTGAACCAAAATATCCATACATATGCCATCTGCTCTTCGGCATTAGATACTTGCACACTTAGAATCTATAGGCATAAAAAGAATTAAGAAGATTAACATAAGCAAACAATTTTGATAGTGGGGCATTGAATGGTGAGCCTACTGATTAAACATGGGATTATATCTAAATCCATCATTATCCTAAACTTTGCAATAAACAAATAGTTAACATCCTACATTACATCACAGTCATCAACACTTGAACCAATCATTAGGCTTTATTAGCAAATCAAAATCATGTTCTAATCAAACCGCACCTAAAAATATCTTAAAAAATCACAATAATTGTTTGAAAAATAAGCATTTCAATTTGAAATACCAAAAATACCCCTCTCTAACTGTACTGTAAGGGAATAAAAGTGGAGAAATTCTTATATAATCTATCACTTCATCAAATACAGCTAATAATTTATGGGTTCAATTATTATTATATTTTTGTATTTTGCTAAAATTATTTAGTGCTGCTGTTTTACATTTTAATTAAATTATTTTTATATAATTTTATTAATTTTACGTTGTAATTTAACTAATTTTAACGATAATTTATTTTTTTTTAAAAAATAAAAATCAAATATAATGAAAAAATTTATTTAAATTCGATTTACGTGAATTTAAAATTCAGGACGTCTGAAAATTGATATGACAGAAGTGGTTAGTGCACTAAGTTGGTTTAAATATTTATCCTAGAGGTGACTACGTTTGCAACTCCCGAGGTTTCTGTCTCTCCTTCTTGCTGTAATAGTCAGTGAGTGGTGGCACAGTGCGCACCAACCTCCACTGTCCAAGGAGATCACACACAAACGCTGCGCAGACTCCTCTCTTTCTCTCTCTGGATTTGCTTCACTCTCTCCATGTCTCTATCCGATTAATAGCTTTCGCTTTGCTTTTTTACTGGGGTCTGCTGCTTCCATTTCCTTCTTTCTTGAAGCTACTACAGAGCTACATCCAATACAAAGCACGCGTCTTTCTGCTCATTTTCCTCTTCCCCAACGAACCCATTGCGGGTTTGTACACTCAATACTTTGTTAACTGAAAGTCAGAAGTAGACTGGATATTTTGGTTCAATTTGAGTTGGGCGACGAATCGGCTAGTGTGTGACGATATTCGATGGATCCACCGGCGATTATGAATGATGGGTCCTACAATTTGGCGGAGATCTGGCAGTTTCCTGTCAATGGTAACGGAAGAAGTCAGTTTGGGCAGAGTCTGGGTATTCAGTTTGGGGATTCCAACCGAGAAGTTTTGTGTTGTGATCCGATGAATTTGGAACAAAGAGGAAACCGTGGTGGTGGCACCGCCGGTGCAAGAAAACGGCGTGATGTCGTGGAGGATGATTCCGCGAAGGTCGTTTCTTCAAGCAATGTCAATGGCAATAGCAATGGATTGGTATTAATTTCATTATCAATGAATGATTTCAATAACCCTTTTTCTTGGCGGGATTTGCTTTATCTTATGCAATGTTTTGTTTGATAGTGTTTCCATGTCTTAAAATGTTGATAAAGAAAGACTCCTTGCTGTTGTCTTTATCCTGTGAACTTTTGAGGTTGTCTTTTCAACAATCTATCTTTGTCAGTGAATTCAAATTTTGATCTAAATTGGTAAATATGACTTAATTAAGTTGACTTATGGTTCATTTTAATATATGATCAAACGTGTTAATTGAACTATCTTATCTGGGATATGTCTTGCAAAATTAGACTGTAACTTCAGATTTAGGTTTAGAGAGAGTTGGGGATTTTATATATAAATATTTATATATAAAATGACATTTATCTTTTCATTTATGATCTGAATTGCAGAGCAATTATGATACAAAAAAGCTTAAAACATCTGGAAATAGAGATGAGAATGGCAATTCCAAAACTGATGCAGAACCCAGTTCAGGCAAGCATGTGGAACAGAATGGTCAACCACCAGAACCACCTAAACAAGATTACATACACGTACGAGCAAGAAGGGGTCAAGCTACTGATAGCCATAGTCTAGCAGAAAGAGTAATTTTCATTAGTCCTCTTAAACTTATAAATGGAAAGGACAAGGAGAAACAGCTTAGATCAAAGATCTTATTATGTTTATTAATGAAGTCTTTATTGTTAAAGCTATTTTCGCATATCTATATCTATCATATTTTTCTGATGAGATTTATTGTGTGCAGGCTAGGAGAGAAAAGATAAGCGAAAGGATGAAAATTCTGCAGGATCTAGTCCCTGGTTGTAATAAGGTACATAGTTGAAATTTTATTAGTATTCATTATGTCCCTAAACACCTGCAACTCTGTTTCATGTAGTCTGAAAATAATATTTTGTGGAAGTGTAACTTTCTGCTCGCGAACAACTTTCTAATATACACTGGAAGAGTTGTAGTCGATGACCAGGCTTTAGCTTGCTGCTTTATACTATATGGTGGAAGAGAACAGTTTTGAGACTTTTTATTAGTTTTTTATAGACATGGTTCAAACCAGTGTTTTTCTAAGGTAGATTTTCTGATGTAGGTTATTGGCAAAGCCCTGGTCCTTGATGAGATTATTAATTATATCCAATCATTACAACGTCAGGTTGAGGTATGTATCCTTATATTATTTATATTAATTGCTTGTTATTCCTTTGATGCCCGCTTGATATTGAATTTAAGCACTACAAATTACTGGACATTGTAGTTCCTATCAATGAAGCTTGAAGCTGTAAATTCAAGAGTGATCCCTGATATTGAAGCATTTCCGTCTAAAGATGTAAGTCCTAATATTTTCACTGTCATGCAATTTGATTTCACCCCTCTATCTACTTTACTATTGTTGGACTGCTACTGTTTGTATCCTAGTTGAACCATTTTTGGTGGGCTGCATACTAGATTCAAACTGTTTATCAACCTTATCTGACTGGTGGAGTGGGAATTTCCAACGTAAATTAACATGAAGAGGGTAGCCAAAGTTTGTTTCACTATTGGCGAGGTGAATTTTAGGTCGGTTTTTCCATTTCAATGAAGGGAAAGCAGGAGATGCATATTCCGACGAGGTTAATGGCAGCTAGTGAATGTTAACCTTATGTTAACCTTCTTACTGTGTTTGGCCATATTCTAGCAAATAGTTTAACAGGCACTGTTTTATGGCCAGATCATTTTGGTCAGTAATTTGGATAAGTTTCTCATTATATTCATTAATTATCTTGTTTTCGTCGAAAAATTTTTCTGCTTAAGAATTGATGTGGCACAATCTTATATTTGGGGATGAAACTTCAACCCAGGAGTGGTTAGATTAAGTTGCTTTTGCAAGTTGACCTTCTGATAGAGATTGCACATGAAAATGAAATATCTATGGATTTGCTCAGTTTGACTATTATGGAATAGAGAGGAAAAGAGAACAGAATGGCTGAGAGTGACTGGCCAAGGGCTGAGCTCAAGTTAACAAACTAGGAAAGAACCAAGAGATCTGATGATAAATTTCTTTTCTATTCTTCGTTTCATGATTCTTACTGTAATCAACTTTTCATTTCAGTTTGGCCAACAAGCCTACGATACTACTGGCGTGGCATTTGGTTCACAAGCCACAAGGGAATACGGCCGCGGTACAGCACTGGATTGGTTGCATATGCAGGTTGGTGGTTTTGAAAGAACGTCATGATCTGAAAAGATAATCATCAATGGTAATAAGAGCGTCAAGTAGCAATACTTCTTCCTTCAGTTGCTGTCAGAATATATACCCCACTATGTTAAATCAAAGACACGACATATTTCATTTTCAACATCAGACATTCAGACTTGGAGCTACTGTTGGTCTAAAACGACTGCTCTGGTACTGCCTAAACATCTCCATTCATTGGTGTGTTGGAAAATGATTCTTTACTCCATATATCTCTTGGCAAGCTTCTCGTTCTTCTCTGTACGAGTACCTGAATAGTGCCATTTAGAACTGAGCATCTGTCTTGTAAAAGGAAGTTGTTTGTTCAAAAATTCTTAATGCCCATATATTGTATAAACCTTGTTTTCAACCTTGAACTTGTTGAGAAGCTGAAGCTTGTCCAATAAAGTAAGCATATTAAGAGCTCTGTATCTTTGTAAGTCTCGATTTGATAAATCATAGCAATTATATCCTTGATCATCCTTGTTTCAGCATTGATTCTATAATCTCCACCCTTGCTATGCATAAAAATCAACTGCAAATTGAAATTTTAGGCTTTTATTTCATTTCTTAATGCAGTTTTACCTGGAGAAATTTGTTATCCTGTCCATCTTGTAGATTTAAATTCTTACATTTATGGAGGAATAAATTTTTTAGTACTACTTGAAATATTTCCCATTTCTCCATTGTCACCTGCTTAGTACAAGAGCTTAATCTTTCAAGAACACCAAGAGTTTAATCTTTCAAGAACACCAAGAGCTTTATGTAGAGACTGCCAGCTAGATGTGACACCATTAACAGGCAATGCAATTGCCTAATAGTACTAGCAAATAGCAATTATGCACTGGTAATATCCTGCAATTAAAGTTATCAAAGGTATTCCTGTATCCAAGCAAGATTACAAGTCGGGTGGCATTAACTGCTGCAGAACAACTCTGATCTAAATCCATAGCCTATTAGGTACAAGCAAGTCAAATTATTTAAAATGGACTTTGAAGAACTCCCTCAAATTTACACTTCCTATTCACAATTATACATGATCTTATGTAAATTATTCCACTTGTCGCATGCCAAAACAATCACGTTTGGCGAGGAGATCCATTAGTGTTCCGACCACTAGGAATCCTATGCCACTGGCTGTGTGCCTCCAAACGAACTTCCACCCCGATTAAAAGTGGTCCCATTTGATTGGAAGTATGAAATGGCTGCCCATATTACACGCAGAAGCAGGATCACTGCAAAGACAGTGCTACCAAGGGTGCAAACCACCTGTAATTATAGTATTTACAATGACATGAGTCGTTCGCTTGTGTTGTTGTTCGGTTATCAGCACATTTACAGCCACAGAAAAATCCTAAATGTCTAGGACTAACTACTACTGATCAAATGCTTCTAAAATTATTTTTAAACTTTCCATGGGATCTTCAAGGTAATTTATCCCCAGTAGAAGGATAAAGCAGAAGCAACAACTTCATTGGCATTGAGACTTTTCGTTTGACTTCAATAGCATTTCTTTAAAGGCAAGCAAACTTGTATGATTTAATGGAAGCAGGTTCATTTCTGTACTTACTTTTGCACTATCAATCAAAGTAGTTACAGGATATCAATGATTGTGATAATCTTAAGATGATCTCCTATGTCTCATATTTGTGCACAAATTTCATGGACTTAGCTTAAGTATTACCTCAAGAAATGCTTTGACAATAGAAAGTGAAGCCAAAAGCAGAACCCCGTCAACAGCGAAAGACACCTGAATCCATAAAACCAAGGAAACAAAAGAAAAAAGTGGAGAATAAGAGTAAGCATATGTAAATAGTTCTAATGACAAGCAAGATTATAATGATTGCTCTAAATGCTGATTAAAACAGGCTTGGAATGATTTATTAGCAACCACAGTTGCTGGTTTTTTATCCATCCCCTTTTTCTGATAGCAAAAGAAATTGGCACCTTGATATATAGACAGAGAAAAGCAACAGATTCTTCAGCAAGAATGCCGTACAATAATGGGCCAAATTTCTATATCCCAAGCAGTCTTTTCCATTTAGGTTCAAATTGTTTCAGTAAATCACAGACAACCATATCATTGATTCTGGAGCTCTTAGATAGAAATTATCACAAACGCCACTACTTATAGTGTAAAAGTCAAGCCTTTCCTGTCAGTTCAGTTCATGGATACTGATAAAATGTTGTGATAAACTATGCATGACAAATAATTCCCTCACAACTGGAACTCGAAATGGAGGTGTTACTACAGTTTGCTCACATATATGATGGGACATACTGTACCAAAAATTCCATTCACAAATGGCCCTCAGCATACTCCTGTTTCATCACTATAGAGATTAGGATTTTTTCCCCCTTCACTCCCATAAAAAACTGTTTGTGTGACATCTTTGAGATGAACCTGGAATATCCTAGTTACAAAAGGTGTTCTTTTAGTAAACTGGAAATTCCATAATGGCAAACTGACTACGCATATCAAATTATCAACTAATTGAAGCTAGCATTTTCCAGGGGTATGCACAAAACACATAGCAATAGCATGATAGAACTACAGAAATGTGTTTCCTTGATGACTAAATTATCAAATTTTTTCTTGTATCACACTGATGCAGAAATAGCAGGTAATTGATTTGAGCATCAATCGACAAAGATACACATTGATAATTTAAAGAAAATCACATAATGGGGATTTCTGGCAATCGCAATTCCAAGCCACAAGCCAGTGGACAGAACAAAATTGAGCCGCAAATAACGACCAATGTTGATCGCTGGGTAAGAAAAGCCAAGCGGCAAGTAAACCTACCAATTGGGGTGATATGACTGAGGGCAAAATCGAGCGAGAAGCCTTCTTGGCACGCTTAGAGATCTTCTTGAACATGCTTTGAAAGAATCTAATAAACAAATCGATACTGCTCTCTGTCTCATCATCATCGCTCTCGTCCTCAATCAAGTCATTATCATCGAAGTACACTTCACCACCAATCTCATCAGGGTCTTCACCAGCCGAGCCATCCAACTGAGAACAAAACTCTTAATGGTAACAATGAAGAGAACTACAAAAGAGAGAGGTAAGAGGGGGAGGAGAGACCTTTCCACGGCAAACGGTGATTGTAGGATCCTTGTAAGGGGCGGTGAGGTGAAGGAAGCGAAAGCATTGGAGTGGGCATGAGAGCTTTGGAGCTTGGGAGAGTGAGGAGTGGATGAGCTTCGTGGGTCTGAAAGCGAGAGAGGCGCATGGTGACGAGGCTATGGCCGCTGCCATTTTTTATTTTTTTTTAGCAATAGAATAAAATGAAGATTGATTTGATTAAAGCGTGCAACTGCCTGTGGTTGAGCCCAGCCTAAGAAGCCCAGACCAATTTCAAACTGCACCACTTCCGAGGCTCAATCAAATATTATTATTAGTTAGGATAAATGCTTATTAAATCTCTTAATATTTATAAAATTAATTAGTTTATTTTTATTTTAAAATTATTTAATTAAATTTTTATTTTTTATAAAATTTAATTTAAAAAAAAAAATTCTATTGATCAGACGCACAAATAGTCAAATGCGTACCAGAAAAAAAAGAAGTTGATTTCCAAGCAATTATTGCAATTTCTTTGATTGGGTCAATTCCAAGTTTCGTGGACAGGTCAATAATATCATTGTGGACAAGTCAATAATGTCTTTCTTAGTATATACACCAAGCCACCTAATATTTGCCTATTATCTAAAAGGAATTTTTAGATAATAAATTTATTATTATTCTTAATTTAAAATTTAAAAGTATTGAATTAAGGTAAATATTCAGATTTTTTTATTTAGTAGCCCTATTTAAAATTATTATTATTTTATTTAAATCATAGTAAGATTATCTAAAATTTTCTATTGGTTTAGTGCATATATACAATAAAATTTTGATTAATATTTTAAACTAGATTGATCCCAAATTTTATAGACAAGTCAATACTATCATCTCTAAACTTATGTTTATTTATCATAACCTATCTCTTAACTTATAAATTTGTATCAACATTATAGAAATTTTTTTTAAAAAAATATTTAAAATTATTTTAACATAATTTTATCACAAAAAACATTAAAATAATAAAATAATTTTTGTCCAACCGTTTTTTTAATATATAAATATTTTTAAAACTTCATACAATATTTTTTGGTTTATGAAATAAAAAAACTATTTTTAGATGTTAAGTAAAGTCTTCTATTTATATATATTTTTTTAAAATTGAAACTTAAGAATTGAAATAATAAAATTTGAAATCTCTTACATTTATTTAAATATACTTATTATCGAATTAAGTTTGTGAGTATATTCTATTTATGTTTATAAATAATAAATTAATTATATTAAATATTTTATTATATTTTATTATGTTATTATGATAAATAAAAATACATGAAAATAGTACATAATTTTTAAAAATTATAAAAATAAAATTTTATTATTAAAAAAATTATTTAATTCTTAATTAAAAGAACGAGAGACTAATTGATTAACAAAAAATAATGGCATTGCTCACAACCGAAGGCCGCCATTTTTACGGCACCGTTTGTACTACTGTTCACTTCTTCGGCTCCTTTGTAAACTTCCACGTGGACGTCTTTGCATCACGCTCTCAGTACGCGCGTGTTACTAAAATATCCAATGCTATTATGCTAACATCGCATGACCCACTCCAATAACCACGAAGAGGGAGTCCACGCGCAAAGTGGATGCGCGTCATGAGAAAGTAAATTACGCATTTATTTTTGTCGAAAATGGAAAAGAAAGAAGCACGCGGTTTGGTAAAAACTGAAGAGCACGAACGCAAAATGGCATAACTCATGACTGCGAAATTTTTACCCGAAAGGAGCCAAGAAGAAAAGAGAAAGAAGTAAATCGAAACAGGGGAGATTGTCGTCTCTCTCTGTTTCATTGTCCGTAGAACGAAGCTTCATAAGGAAATCGGAGGCAGAAGACAAAAGCCGGCAGAGAGAAAGGAGATTTGAATCTGTATACTCAGTTGGAGATCGGTAGTTGCTTTTTGATTTTGATATTTTTGTATTCGGTTCGTTTGGGAAGAGAACGATGAGTGGTGGATGGGAGAGGGTTACGTCGTCGAGATCGAGATTGAGCCGAGATGTGAGTTTGACTGGCCGTTCGTCCACGACTCGGACGGTTCGACTCGGCCGGGTCCAGCCTCAGGCTCCTAGTCACCGCACCATTCACTGCAACGATCGCGAGGCTAACTTGCCCGTCAGATTTCAGGTTCCCCTTTATATTTAGTTACATGGCTGTTATATTTCATTTTATATGTATTTTTTATGTTCATTTTCTTTTGCGTTTGGTTGCTTGGAAACTGAACCTCTTGGTTATTCCCGTTCCAATAAAACGGGAACCCACTGGACTTTGTTTGCGCTTAAGTTTCTCTTTTCCCCTCTCAAAATCCCCAAGTTTCGGATAGAAAATTTGTTTGAATTAGAGGATTAGTGTTTATTTTCTTTGGCTTCTTCCGTTATTAAGATTGATTTAGCATAATACAGTGACGTCAAGGGGCCATTGGTTGAGCTTGTCTTTTGAAGTATTATATGGATTTACAGACATTTTATATTGTCGAAAATAGTAATGAGGTTATGGTGCACTTATGCTTTGGGAAACTGGAGGTGCTCGAATAAAGTTAAATGCTTTTCTTTCCTCATGTGTTATTGGGTACTCCATTGAGGTTTTCTAGTTTGCACATGGACAATGCAATTGTATCCATGATGTCTCATGCTCCCTGAAATATAATTCAAATAACCAAATTTATTGATCTACATGAGAGATAACATTAATTATGATTATTGACTAAGCTTTTCTTTTCCTTGGTGACTTCTCGATACTTTTATCTATTTGCTATTTCTGTATGAGTACACTAGTATTGAAAGTTAATCATAGAAAATGTAAGGCACTGTGCATGTAGGTGGAATATCAGGTGCTTGCAGTTAAAATAGCTAGGCTCTATTTTGTACAGATTAATGTGTTTTTTTTTTATACAGTATCATATATGTGATAAAATATAGAGGTATACTGGTTTATAAGAGGCGAGACACATTTAAAAATGATGGAATGCAAGCGCAATTTCTCTGAAGATTAGTTTCTTAATGTGATTGTAAGATTAGACTTTAATTAACATCTACATAATGCAAGAGATGTAAATGAGGTGTACAAAACTACAAAATATGAATAATGAAGGAAGTCAAGGAACAAAACATGAGTCATTTCCATGATCACAAGAACACAGTTATAATTTTTTAATAAAGCAGGACATATAGAATGGAACCCTTGTGCCTACTAGTTGTCAGATTTATTGTGTATCAGGTCTCTTGGTTATAGCCTTGGTGGAGGGGTGTGGTTATCGGAAGTCTAATATTTGAGTGTTTATCTACCAGAAAAAAAGAAGAAGTCAGGTTGATGACCTGTTTGTTGCTACTCAGATTATATTGCTATTTTCCTGGAATCAGTTTGCTGAATGATCCTCTCTGCATTCATTTTCCTGTGCTGTAAATGTAACAGCCCGGAAATCCGGACCGCTACCGGCGCTAGGATCCAGATCGGCGTAAGGCCGCCGGGACCCGTAGCAAGCCTGACATATAACCTGTACACCTGTAAATCCCATACATGATCAAACAAACTCAAAAGAGTCTGTAAACATTCTCATACATCATCCAAGCTCAACCTGTACATTACATAATCATAAACATAAACCACCACTGGAGCCCTCATCAAATGCTCCAATGGGGTATCTCATCATACATCGAGCTTGGACTATCATAAACATCATAAACATATCTCTGGATCATGTATCAAAAGGGATAACTTTACTCATAGGGTCAAGCACAACTATAACCTCAATATATCTCATTACATAACATGCTATAATCTTTTACATTACATCATAGTACAATTGTCATGTCCACAACCTAACTATTACATAAACATCCTTCAAAACTCTGGCTAACCTCCTGGTCTACCCTGTACCTGCACATCTGGGGTTAGGGGAGAGGGGTGAGCTACAAAGCCCAGTGAGCAGAATAGGAAAAACATATATTAAAATCTTATGCTTACATGAAATGCAACACATCACAATCATATCACATAAGGATGGTATTGTCACCTCTAGTCCTCTACATTCCAAAATGCCGGGACGTAGAATGGGTACAACCGGACTTCCTCTTACTATAACATAACATAACGTTCCAAGATGCCAGGGACGTAGAATGGGTACAACCCGGTCTTTCTCTTACTCTGGCCGGGACGTAGAATGGGTACAACCGGCAACCATACCATAACATGCCTCATCATAACATATCAAGGACTAAAGGATCATTCAATGCCCATCCACAACATCATCAAGTATGCAATGCAACATATTCGTGGAATCTAATGCAAACAACCTAAAATATCACATGACATTCATGATGCATGGTTATGCTCAAAATTCATATTTCATTAATTTAAACTTAAGGTTTATTCCACTCACCTCTGGCTAGCTCTGACAAACTCTATAGCAGCTGGCTCACTGCGGGGGTCCTCGGTTCCTCGGGTCCGAACCTACACAGGTGGACTCCAATGAGGGACCAAACATACATAAACATAACTCTAATATACTCCCCAAAAACCCCCTAAAACATCATGAAATAATCATAGAAATACATGCATGAAATGGCTGAACAGGGCACTTTCGGCGGCAGGTTCGGCGGCCGAAAGTCCCTCCAGAGCTGAAAGTCAGGCACTTTCGGCGGCACCTTCGGCGGCCGAAAGTCCCAGACAGATCCGAAAGTCCTCTTTCGGGGGCAAGCTTCGGCAGCCGAAAGCTGCCTCCACAAGAGGGTTCGGCGGCCGAAAGTCCCTTCGGCGGCCGAACCTGAGCTTCTCCCGAATGACAGAAACTCAGCTCTCCTATGCACATTTCGCCTCCCAGCTCAAATCATGCATACCACTCAACCAAAACATGCATACAAGCTCCTAGGGGCCTCAAACAAACATATACCCCAACTACAACACTTCAAACATACTCAAACATGCCACATTGTTCACAAATCACATAAAACCTAACATAGCTCAACTAACTTAAACATGCATTTCTACCCCATAAAACTTCATAAAACTTATTTAAAACATACTATGAGCTTAAGATCGGCTCTTACCTCTTGAAGATCGAGAGAGAGACGACCTAAACTCGGAGATCCAAGCAAATGAGCTCCTGAGTCCCCAAAGCTCCAAAACTTGTTTTAAAAGCTCAAAACTTGCAATGTGAGGTTAAAACTCAAGAAAAATGGAGGAGATTTGAAGAAAGAACACAAGATTTGGGGAGAGGGAGGTCGGAAGCTAGCTGTGGCCGAAAATGGGAGAAAGCTCGCCCATTTCGGCTAAGTGCCCCTTTTATAGGTGGCTGGCCAGGCCACGTTCGGGGGCCGAATGTGCCTCCGCATGCATGCCATGTTCGGCGGCCGAACATGAGGTTCGGCGGCCGAACCTGGACTTCCCTCGCTCATGCTTTCGGGGGCCTAACGTGCCTCCAAAACGCATGCATGTTCGGCGGCCGAACTTGACTTTCGGCGGCCGAACCTGGGTTTTCCTCCAAAGACTTTTCATGCAAAACTCATTTAATTTCATACTTAAAAACATTAAAAATACATGAAAGTATTTCATAAAACATGCTTTTACCCTTCTAGAGGTTTCCGACATCCGAGATTCCACCGGACGGTAGGAATTCCGATACCGGAGTCTAGTCGGGTATTACAGTAAAAAACAAAGAATTAGGATATGCATTTTCATTGGAAAATTGAAAATCATAATCTGTGAACAAATTTAAAGGGGGCATAACTTGATAAGACCTTGGTTGATCTTTTATCTTTCAAATGGGAATGAGCTTTTGTATTTTAGATGATGCCCTCCATGGGTACCTCTGGCTAGGGAAAAATTTTCTTTTATTCCTGTGCCCCTGGAAATGTTTCCTTGCTTCCCACTCTCTGGATATACCTTACTTTTGCACTTATGGCCATGTTCCAGAAGATTGTCCAGCATATTAATGCTTTGTTTATGGTTATGCTTAGTGGTTGAGCCTTAGAGTATGCTATCAACAATCTGTCCTAAACAGAAAATACATGTTCTAAAAGAAGGATAATCACTGTGCTCTTTGGTTTATGGCAACCAAAAGCACACAACAATGTTGAAGGGACAAAGAATGCCAGTTCTAGTATGATAAGATTCTAGCTTATTAATTTGACTAAAAACGATGACTGGACAGGCAAGTGTCACTTGTGAGTTCATATGCTCTTCTCATATTGTGCCATTTTTATGGGTGCCAATTTTAGACATGACCCATGAACATTATTCGAAAAGATAAAAGGATTAGGGTCAGGCTTATTCATATTTGTGTCAAAACCGTGTTAACCGTTTATGACACGCTTTATTATTTGTATCATGAGCTGACTTGTGACCCATCAATCCAGTTTGACCCACCAACCCGCAAAGAGATATTTATTATTTTATTATAGTTGGTTTCTACTTTTTTTACTAAAATTTATATATTTATATAACAAGTTGAAAATTTTATTATTTTGTAGATTTTTTGTTAAATATTAATCAGTTAAATATTGACATTCTAAATATTAAATAATTAAATTTATATTTTTATTTATTATTAAATTTATGCATGTTTAAATTAATATATAAGTTTCATATCACTTATTATTTTATAAATATTAAAAATATTTAATTGTATGGAAATATGCCAAAATAAATAATGAGTCGTGTCAAAACATGTCAAATAGTGTTAAGTGAGTTTATTTGTGTCAAATAATTTTAGGTGGGTCGTATTGTGCCGTCTTAATCCAATACGATTTCAAATTGACTGTGTTATGTCATGTAACCCGTATAATAAGAGGATCATGTTAGTGGTAGGAGTTTTAACATGATTCATTAATCGTGTTGTGTTTGTGTCAAATTCACCCGCCAACTCGAATTTCCAGCCTAGCCATGCTGCAGGAGCTAGTCTAACTTTCAGAAAATGATACTCATGCTATTATAAATTAGGAATAGGAAACTAATTCTTGTCATAAGCATTCTGCTTTCATGACATTCAAGCAATATGGAAAAGAACCTGGAGTGAAGCATGGTGATGCTTGGAATCTACAATATGAAAAACTCAGAGAGTTGCATTTTGGGAGCTGAAAACCAAGAGTAACAGTTACACAAATCTATATAATTTGATTACTGCACCTGAAATTCTGTTCCCATTGAGCATGCTTGCACTCAGAAGTATTTGAATATTGATTTTTTCCCCTTAATCGAATGCTAACAATGCTTTTGGAATGCAGCTTGTTTTATTGCTTTTGCTTCCATTGAAATTGATTTGGCTTTCATTTCTATGGGATTGATTTTTTCAGGGGAATTCTATATCAACTACAAAGTACAATTTCTTTACCTTTGTACCAAAAGGATTGTTTGAACAGGTAAATTAATTATTGTTTTATATTTAAATGCATTTGATACTTAGAAGGGGTACTACTTTAATGGTGGCAATTTGTTACTCAACCTTACTGGCAAGCTTGTGCCAAACTGTTAGGTTTTTGAGTTCTAGAATTGAGCTAAAAGCCTAAAATTAGTAAGATATATAGACAAGAGAATTATTTTGTTTCTTAGGTCAGAATTCTCATATTTGAAAAAGTTTAGTGGCTTTAGTGGGTATCTAATGGTTTCTTTGTTACTTTGGATTGGACACTTTCTTAATTGCTAATTGCTAAAAAATTATTGATTAAGGGTTAAAAATTCCTCAAAACTCTAAACGGCATTCTAACATGAATTATTTGCTTCCTTGTCCATTCTTAATTTTGTGCATGTTTATTCCCATCCTTTTACACCAAAGTTGAGTTTATGCAAAAATGCAGAGTATCTTTGATCATATAGATGAAATCAAACAGCTTCTGCAGGTTATCAATATCCAATGCAGACTTGAGAAATTTTCATTTCCTTTTGCTTGACAAGCATATTTGGGATATGTTGCATCCCAGAGTAGGGATACTTTAACTTGCGTATTATGACTTGCATACTACCTCAAGCTATTGTAGTTTGATATAAAGTTTGAAAATTTAATTTAATGGTTAGGCTTAAGTGTATAAAGCTGATCCACTTTACACCTTCATGTATTTTTCTCTTGTTGCTTGTTAATTTCTTATCTTGATAAAATTCTTTATCTATACTGAACAGTTCAGGCGGGTGGCCAATTGCTACTTTCTATTCATATCAATTTTATCAATGACCCCAATCAGGTATTTTTATGCAAACTTGTGTAAGTGATATTCTTTCTATGGAGACATGTATTACGTGTTCTTGCCAGTTGTTATGGAGATGTGTTACTTTATTTTATTTTCTGGTTATGTATGTTACATGACATGGTTGAAGATAGTTTTGCAACTCTTTTTGCTCCTTTATAAACCCCTTGCCTATTTTACATGGATTGATAGAATATATTCCTTTGTCTTTGTAGACAACTCTGTCATCGTTACAGTATAACTCTTCAACTTTTACTCTTGTGCTCCCCTTATTCTTACCATTTCCTAGGGCTCCTAAATCAAGAAAACTGGAGGATTTAGCTGACTACAATTCAAACGGGAACTTTGGACTTCCTTTATTAATAAATTATATTGTCTCAAATGATGGTGATGGTTAAAATGAAAATCTTGCAAAATGAACCATTAACCTTTTCTTTTCGTTCTTACCCTTTGCACCTTTTTTGCTTCAAAGACATGGGTTTCCACTTTCCACTACCAGATTTTTGGTGTGAATTTGAGCCATCTATAAAGTAAATGTTACTTTACCATTGATGAATTTGTCATGTGTACTGATATCACTTACAAAGCATGAGAAAAGTGGAGAAAATTTTCAAATCATGGAAAAAGATCTACAAAACCAGGGGAAGGACTAGGACAAAAATTTTATCAAATTAGGGTGTCAACCTTTCTTTGCCCGTGATGCTTGGTAAAGAGTGGATGTCCCCAACTAGTAGTTCGCCACATATACGGGTGGCAAACATGGACATTACCTGCTTGATGTCGGACAATTCTTAGCATGAATCAAAGAAAAATCATTCTTTATAATAAATACTCCTTTTGTCCCATAATTTTTGCCCACTTTGCATTTTCGCACGTATTAAGAAAGATAATTTTTTTTATTAACTTTCCAACCATGCCCATCTTAAAGCATTAACTTTTATTATATATTAAGAGATATTTTGAATATTTACTTAGAAAAATAACATTTAATGAGAGATTATTTTGGAAATAGAATAAAATTTATAGAGATATAAAAGTCAATTTATATATTACTATAATGTAAAAAAAGAAAGTGGACCATAATTTTGAGATAACAAAGAAAATGAAAGGGGACAAAAATTATGGGACAGAGGGAGTTTTGGTACTATGAAAATATTATAGGCAAAGCGCATGAAATGGAAAAGTTGAAAAAAATATCTAAGTTTTTTTTTTTTTTTTCAGTGAGGTAAGGGGTACAGGGTGGGGGAGTTGGGAGCAGAACCCATAACCTATAACCTGGGTGCACTCTACTATATGTCTTGTCATTTGACTAAGTAGGATTAGGTGAAAAAAAAAATTTAAGTACTTTGTTAGATTGTTAAAAAAAATAGTATTTTTTTAAAGGCTTATTCGATAAAAAAAGTTTAAATGTTTTTGTTAATTCACATTTATATTCAAAACTTTAAATCTTGGATAATAAAGTCAAGTCTTTCCAATTTGTGACAATTATAGCTAAGACTACCAAATTGGAACTAGAAAAGTTAACGGTAAATTGCAATATAATTGATAAAAAAGTTTAAATGTTTTTGTTAATTCACATTTATATTCAAAACTTTAAATCTTGGATAATAAAGACAAGTCTTTCCAATTTGTGACAATTATAGCTAAGACTACCAAATTGAATCTAGAAAAGTTAACGGTAAATTGCAATATAATTGATTCTAAAAAAAATGCAATATAGTTCTTAAAGTTTTATATAATAAAACATATTTATTATTACATATAACAAATACAAAATATATTTACTTTCAGTATAAAAATTTAAAATAAAGGACTATATGTTATGTGTAATAAATATTTGTTACACATAAATATCTGTTACATAAAATATCATATACAAATATTATATGTCAAAGTATTTCATTGAATATTTATACTCAACATTATTAATTATGTGATATTTTTCTTGTGTGAAAAACTCCACTTCATATCAATAATATCAAATAAAATGAAATATTATATGTTTTAGTCTATAAAGTTTTATTTGTTTTTTCACATTTTAATTTTTTTATTAATTATGATATATATTTTAAGGACTATTTTATTAGTCAAACAAAACTTTAGGGACTATATTGTAATTTACTGATAATATTTCAAAATTTAATTTAGTTATAATCGTGACAAATTAAAAAAGTTTGGTTTTATTATCAAGATTTAAAGTTTTAGATATAAAAATATGAATTAATGTAAACATTTAGATTTATTTGTGCTATTAGCCTTTTTAAAAAGTGGAAAATGAGAAAAAATATTATGTAATTTAATAAATAAAATAAATATATATTTATGAAATATAGTAAATTTCATTATAATTATGTATTTCTGTTTAAAAAAGATCGAAAATTTTGTTAGTGGTTTCTATTGAATGAAAAATGAAATAAAAAAAAATTAAGAAGTAAAATAATACAGCAAATGATATTATATATTTTTATCAGCTGGTTAAATAAATTGGAGTGAAGTGAAATGAATAAAATTAAAATTGAAATAATGAATTTATGTATTATAATTCTGCATGTTGGCTATTTTTGGATGTCAAGCATACAATTTGTCTTCAAGTTTGCCATCCTAAGTGTCAAACATCACTGAATTTCCTGCATACTTGTCATTCCATCTACTCTGCATGTTCTTAAGATAGATGTTGAACATGCATGGCGTGGTTTGGAAAACCATAACAGCCGGATGATGGGTTGAGTATCATGATTTCATTTTTTTTTGTTTTCCTCCTGTTTTTGCATTTTTTTTTCTGTTTTACCATTATCAGATAAATTGTTGACGAAAGTGGGCAGGTAATTCGAAGTCTAATGAGTGAATCTGTATTTCTTTTAGTTGTTTGAGTGGGTGTGGATATATTATCACTTAGTGTGCATTCTAGGTAGCAATAGTCAAGTATCCATTTTGTAACCTAGAACATGGCACAGTAAAATGAGAAAAAGAATAAAATTGAGATAGTTTCTTCCCTTCCAATCTATTTACTTCAATTAGTGCAAAGAATATGTGAACTTGCCTGAAAGTCTGGTCTTTTACTATCAAAATGTGGACAGTGGGCTCAATTAAAACAAGCCTCTCCAATTTGTTAAAATAGGAAAAGAACAAAATCCAAATGCCATTCTGAAGAACAATACTATCTGTATGAGAAATAGAATTTCCTTGTATTGTATTTAGATGCAGCCTAATGGCAAGCAACGAGAACTTTTCCCTGTTAGGTATTTCATATTGGAGGTAGTGCCTGGTGCTTCTGTTGGATGCAACCAGGTGAAAAGAGTTGGAGAGGTTCCTTGTCACGTGCAACCAATAACTCTCAATGTGTTTGATTTTGGATAGTAGGCATGGGGCACAGCCACCTGGGTAAACTCTGGTTCTTCCCAGATTGCTGCAGAATTTTTGTAGATGACTAGGTAATTGAGATGCTGACAAGTTACTGTGCAGTATAATAGGCATAAGAAGTTGGAGATGGCTATAATGTACATGGCAGGGAGATGGTGATAGGAAGAGAGAGTGATGCATATTTTCAAGGATACATCCGAAATTAGTGTGTGGTGTTCTTGAATTCAGGTTATTTGATCTATTGTCTAGACTGACAATGTTGTCAATATCAACTGTATGTTGGAGATCGCAAATTAGAAAAAAAAGGTGAAAATGGAGGAATATTCAGTGCACTTTTACAGTGTTTCGTCTCATATTCAGCCTCCCCATCCTTGTTTTTCTTTTGTATATATTCTCTGTACAAAAGGTATTGATTATCTATAGTTTCTGTTAACATTCAGCTAGACTTTTGGAGCATCAGTAATGCTATAGAAAGCTTTTCTTACTTTGTTAGGATTTGTTTTGTACTGCTTATACTCTTTAACATTTTGAAAATTATTTTCTAAATTATTTCTGTTTTATCTGTGTATTTGTAATGCCCTATATTTGGATTTACTTGTTGTTTTCTGTACACTTTTTCACCTTGGTTCTGCATATAGAATCTTGCTTTTCTGCTCTCTTTTTTTACTAGTCGGATTGCTTTGTTGGTGTTTCTTAAGTGTCTGTATAAGGGTTTCACATTCACCATCAGCTTTTGTGCCTTGTACTTAAAGAGTTTCTGATTATGCAGTCCCGTCAATCCTGTAACAAATGTAGTCCCTCTGAGCTTGGTGCTTTTAGTCTCTCTTATTAAGGAGGCCTTTGAAGATTGGGTGAGTGCTGTTGTTCTTGTTCATTTTATTATGGTCTCTCTTTCTCTCACTCTCACTCTCCACCCTACTTCCTGGAATTGCATGTTTTCAAGAGCAATATGCATTAATATATCTATTTTTCTGTTCTTTGTGTGGCTTATGGTAGCTTGAAGCTATGTTTTATCAATTGTGAATGTGGAGAAATGCCTATACTTCACATCTATACATTTTTATGTTTTGTTTTTCGTGATTATGCACTACAGAAGCGCTTTCAGAATGACATGGTGATTAACAATAGTCCAGTAGAGGTGTTGCAAGATCAAAAGTGGGCGACTGTTCCCTGGAAAAAGTTACAAGTTGGAGATATAGTCAGGGTATGCATGCCGATGTTTGTCATTATTTTTTCTTGTAAATAAATTAAAAGAAATTGCAACCACACTAGTGCCTCCTAATGTGAGCTTGAATCCATAAACTGTTTCAGCTTGAAGACTCTTCTTTATCTTTTCAAATGGAATGCTCTTGATATGTTTTGAGTACAATGGATCCGAATGCTTGTGAACAATATTATTGTGGCCTAGAATATCGACCTTATAGTGCTTTTTACGAGAACGTTAGTTGTTTTATTTCTAGGTTCTAGCCAGAAATGTAATGATATTTAATGACTTGTTTTTGGCAGTGTTTATGTTGCCTGGCTATATTGACTATTTTATTTTGCCTGCTGATATGAGACACTCAAGGAATATGAATAAGAGTAATAAAAAAAAAATGTATTTACTTCGTTTTCTTGGAAATGAATTTTGGGTTGGCTGCAGGTTAAACAAGATGGATTCTTTCCTGCAGATCTGCTTTTCCTTGCTAGTACAAATCCAGATGGTGTCTGCTACATTGAGGTTTCTTTTTCTACTGAAGTTTTTTACTAAATCATACTCCCTCTGTCTCATAATTTTTGCCTACCTTTTCTTTTTTAGTTGTCTTTTACACTACGCTAACATATAAATTTGACTATTATAACCCTATTTAATTTTATTTTATTTCCAAGAAGCCTCTCAAAATATTTTTTAGTATTGAATAAAATTTAATGTCTTTAAGATGGATATAATTAGAAAATTAATAAAAAAATTGTCTTTCTTAACATGTGTGAAAAAGCAAAGTGGACAAAAATTATGGGATGGAGGGAGTAATCGTTATTGCTGTTGCTTTCTTATTTTTATTATTGCCTTGGAGAGACTGAGTGATCTACTGATGTCCTTTATGTTTCATGTATTTATATGGTTTTGGCAGACTGCAAATCTGGATGGCGAAACAAATTTGAAGATCAGAAAGGCATTGGAAAGGACTTGGGATTACTTGACGCCTGAAAAAGCTGCTGAATTCAAAGGTTATCTTAGGCTTAGATGCCAAATTTTAGATATGCATTCATGTGAACATGTAAATGTGTGTACCACATTTTTTTACATGTTTAATAATTATGAAAATGCAAATGATAAGCTTTAGGCATATAGTGATCAAGTTGCTAGGAACTGTGTCATGTAAGTAAAGCCTATTTTGTTTTCCTATTCAACTTGCAAGAAATATTTTAATTGATCATTTCTTGCCTATTGCTTTTCTTCTAGGCAGTGGTTAGTTGCTGAAGGATAAATAATTTGTGTGTTCTTGAATCATTGCACTTTGTGGACACTCTTTCTGTATTCCATATTGCTGGGAAAGTAAAACTTTTCTTTTTTTGCTCCTTAATATCTCGTTTTGGATATGGCAATCAATTTTTTTTAAAAAAATCTTAGCAGTCTTTGTTATTGTTATTGTTGGGGATGCTATATTAGACAATCACAACTAAGAAAAAATGATGTTTTACGTTTCTTTCATATATATTGTTATGGTTACACAGTTGGCACTGTGATTTTGCTCGTCCTCAATGTCTGTTTACTATTAACTACATCTTTATAGTGATGATTTTTATGAGAATAGCATTTCCATCGGATAATCACTTGATGTCTTAGAACTGTCAGGGTTTCAGCAACTGAGTTTCTCTTTTCATTCTGTGTTGTACTTCCACTTCATTAGTGCTAGTTAATATAATTTGCTTCTTTTTGAAATGCTGATTACTCAAGTACAGGCAATTGAATAAATTGATTTGGCTGTTGTACTCAATTATCACACATTTGTTCAAGTTGATATCCTTTTGAGGGAATTCTTATCTTTTACTGAAATCAATATATTGCTGTTAACTTATAATGCAACAGGGCACCTTTAGTTGTTATTTGCTTACAAATATATAATGGTTCACATAAAACAGAAGAATTCTCAAGTTTAACAGTTCCATCTTTCTCTTATTGCAAAACCAAATAATCATATTATAGTTTTTCTGTTACCTTGTAATAATAATTTCTTTTTGATATTGCAGGTGAAGTGCAGTGCGAGCAACCAAACAATTCGCTGTACACTTTCACTGGCAATCTTGTAATCCAAAAGCAAACTTTACCTCTCACTCCCAACCAACTACTTTTAAGAGTATGCTTGGACTTTCATTCCTTTGCAATGAGCAATTAATTTATCTGTATTCCTCTTTTCTTCTACTCAGACATTAATGATTAGAAATCAGAATGGAGAAACTAACTGATTCTTGGTAATAGCATTCTTTCATCCAAAAAGAAGAAAAGAGGGAAAATTCTTTATATTGTGTCAGTTCTGTTTTTATGATCCCGGCTTGTTGCACTTCTGCTATGAACCTGAGTTTGGATTTGCTTGTTCACTCTGGCAACATGTTTTCCGCAGGGATGTAGTCTCAGGAACACAGAGTACATTGTTGGGACTGTTATTTTCTCGGGCCATGAAACAAAGGTTGTCATTCTAATTTGTTATGTAATTCATATTGGAACCAATGCTTCTTGTCCATATGTTGTCTTTAGTTTGTATAAATGTATTATCAGTTCCCTCATTTGTGATCAATTATTCCTTGGTGAATGATAATTAAGCCCCCAGAATTGTTTACAATGCTGACTGTATTCTGTTTCTTTTCAATACTGTTGGACGGTAAATTTGCTACAAGAAGCTATTCATATAATTGTTGACCTTTTGGTATTTACTTTTATGCTCCATGATTGTCACAGTCAGTCTACCATGGCAAGTAGCTGTTGTTTTATGGATTTTGGATTCAATTACAGGTTATGATGAACTCTATGAATGTTCCTTCCAAGAGGAGTACACTGGAGAGAAAACTTGACAAGCTTATACTGACCCTTTTTGGATCTCTTTTCTTTATGTGCCTGATTGGAGCCATAGCCAGGTGGGATATTGACCAGCCTGCAAATTTATCAGATTCATAACCTTTTCTTCTTTTTATGTTTTCATTTATCATTTTAATCATCATCTTCTTTGTTCATGATTCACCTATGTATAATGTTTTCTGGTGCATGGAACTCTCCAGTGGTATATTCATTAATCGTAAGTACTACTACCTGGGACTTGATGAAGGTGCGCCAACGGAGTTTAACCCTAACAACCAGTTTGCGGTAATATGTCCTGCCTATAGTTTAATCTTCTGTTTTGATATTTCTTTATTATTTCTTTTTTTATAATCTCTATGGGTTTTATAGGTTGCTGCTCTGACTTTGTTTACACTTATCACCTTATACTCAACAATAATTCCTATCTCATTATATGTTTCCATTGAGGTAGGTATCTTGGCCAATATTGTATGCATGCTATAACATAGCTGTGATTTTCTTGTTAAATACTACTCTTTTAATAATGTTCTATTTTTTTTTTTTCAGATGATCAAATTTATTCAGTGCACCCAATTTATCAACAAGGATCTACATATGTATCATGCTGAAACCAACACTGCTGCATTGGCTAGGACTTCCAATTTGAACGAGGAACTTGGACAGGTAATTTAATGCCACAGGGATAATTTATCATATGTAAGCTTGCCACACTGACCTTTTGACGTAGTGCTGTATGCATTATACAGTAGCAGATGAGTGCTAGTGTTGAATTCCCTTTTTATTTGTTGCTTCATACTACTTGCCATGTTAACTTCTTTCAACTGCTGTTTTGTCAGGTGGAATATATATTTTCTGATAAAACTGGGACATTAACTAGAAATTTAATGGAGTTCTTTAAATGTTCAATTGGAGGAGAGGTTTATGGGTGTGGTATCACTGAAATAGAGCAGGGAGGAGCACTGCGAAGTGGCATGCAAGTTCATGAAGTATGTGTTGCTTTCAGTTTTTGAAAAATGTTGTTCGAGTTAAGATATTTTATTGCTATTACTTTTTCTTTTTCAAAATCTGTAAATTGCTGGAGAATTCAAGTAAAATTGAACTTCTTGCAGGTGCATAAATCAGTTAGTGCAATACATGAGAAAGGGTTTAATTTCGATGATTCTAGGCTAATGCGAGGAGCTTGGAGGAATGAGCCTGATCCTGACGCATGCAAGGTGTGCTACTTTATCCAGGATTAGAATGGAATATCCTAAAATCATGCAGTGTACCTTTTTTTTTCACTAGCTTTGTCTTAACTTTTTGGTTGTGTTTATTTATATAAATGTTAGAGCATGTAACTGTTGCTGCTTGGTAGGAATGCCTTTGAGGCTTCATGTATTTTGTAACTGAATACAAGATTTTGAGGATGGTATTGGCACAGTTTGCCAACAATCATTCATTATAGTGGATATTTTCATTGTTTATTTAATAAGTTACAGGTGGAATATTTTTGAGATGTTTTCTTGTAAATAAATTGTAGCCTGACGCTATTTTGAGATACTGATTATTCCGCGCTTATGCAAGATAAGCATATAAGCATGCGGCTGGCAAATTTTCATGAAAATGATGGATATTATTTCATTTCTTCTCTGGTTTCTTCAGGGAGTGGTGATGGCTAAATGTTATAACATTGACTCATTATTTTCTGTTATTGGAATCCTGGCTTTGGCTCCTTAAATCTGCCACAACCATAACCAGGAGTTTTTCTCTGTGGTATTTGTGTCTCAGTCTTCTTTTCTTTGACATAATGGCTTTAACCTTGAGGATATCATTTAATCACCGTCCTTGACATCTATGAATGATAATGTTAACTTTTGGCTGAAGTGGACTTAGCAAAAGTTTTCTGTTGTTTGAAACCTTGCATGTAAACCTGATTGATCAGTAATCAGTATCCTTTATCAAGTTTTTGGTTTTTTCTTTGTGTAGGAATTTTTCAGATGCCTCGCTATTTGTCATACGGTACTTCCTGAAGGTGATGAATCTCCAGAGAAAATCACATATCAGGCTGCATCACCAGATGAGGCTGCTTTGGTTACTGCTGCAAAGAATTTTGGTTTTTTCTTTTACAGGTTTGATCTGGAGTACTTTATAGGCCTTACTTTTTCTTTTGCTTATTTTGAAGTTTTGTTGCTTGGGTTTTCGTATGGAAAAAATGATTCTACAGATTTAGAAAATGTTGTTGATCTGATAGAAAGTTTTGCATTGAAGTCTCTGTATACCTGTTGAGTTGACTAATTTTTTTCAGGCGAACCCCTACAACGATATATGTTCGTGAATCTCATGTAGATAAAATGGGTAAAATTCAGGATGTGGGTTATGAAATTCTGAATGTTCTTGAGTTCAACAGGTGGGAACTAATCTATCTCGCTCCAGTATTTCATTTGAGTTCATGATTGATATCACTTATATCGTAATATTTCCTTTTGCTATAGCACACGGAAACGCCAGTCTGTTGTTTGTAGATATCCTGATGGCAGACTTGTATTATACTGCAAGGTATTTTATTTTTTTGTGGCTTCTCGTGTGGATTATTTTTTGAAGTGATACAATGGCTAGAAACTTGTTTTACAGGGTGCTGATACTGTAATTTATGAGAGATTGGCTGATGGAAATGATGATTTAAAGAAAATAACCAGAGGACACTTGGAACAATTTGGATCTGCTGGATTACGTACCCTTTGCCTAGCCTATAGAGATTTAAGTCCTGAAATTTATGAAAGCTGGAATGAGAAGTTTATCCAGGCTAAATCTTCTCTTAGAGACCGTGAAAAGAAGTTGGATGAGGTATGTCTTAACTTGGTTTTTGTGATTAACAGATTTAACTATTCATCTTCATTAAGATGCATAAAATTGATTAATCCTTAATAAAAGGTTTTAGTTGAATGTCTATTATATGCTTTTGCTTTTGTATGTGAAAGGTTTCAAGTTCTGTTACAGAATTTTGTGAATTTGGTCTTTTCCATAAGCAGCTTATTGTTTACTCTTTTGTGGGAATTCTTTTAATGTCCTACTCATATCTATGAAAGTTTATGTTGGTTTTATGCTTTATTATTTTACTCTAGTTAATGAAGTGACAGTTTAGGATATTGGGCAGAAGTTGGTTACTTCTATATACAGATATTCTTGTAAAATATCTGAGTGTCTATCCTTAGATGTTAATAAAAGTATTAGAAATCAGAAGTGCGAAGATTATGACATTACAAACTGCTGTGAAATCATAGTGGAATATGATAGAATACTGATGAAGTCATGTTATTAGAGTGTATTTGATTTTTCATCTTTTGCTTTTCTAAAAATTGCTTTAGTTGATGCTAGTCATCATCTCAGGAAAATACCGAAACTTGTGCAGGTAGCAGAGCTAATAGAAAAGGAACTCATTTTGATTGGTACCACTGCTATAGAAGACAAGCTGCAAGAAGGAGTACCAGATTGTATTGAGACTCTTTCTAGAGCTGGAATCAAGATTTGGGTGTTAACAGGGGACAAAATGGAAACAGCAATAAATATAGCTTATGGTGAGTCATTATTTAATATAACCTGTTACCGTCTCTCCCATGAACTATATGTTACATATATTTTTTGTTTCTATGTTTTCATTTTCTGGATCTTCTCTCTGGCTATTATTTGCTGCAGCTTGCAACTTAATTAACAATCAGATGAAACAATTTATTATCAGTTCAGAAACTGATGCGATCAGAGAAGTGGAAGACAGGGTAAACTGCATTCTTGGCCTGTTTATTGCTAGATGGATGTAATTTAGAATCTACCACATTGTATTTTAAACTATTTTTCAATAATATTAATTCTCTTGTCAGGGTGACCAAGTGGAAATTGCACGTTTTATCAAGGAAGAAGTGAAAAAAGAACTGAAGAAGTGCCTTGAGGAAGCCCAACAGTGTTTGAGCACTGTATCTGGTCCAAAGTTAGCACTTGTTATAGATGGGAAGTGTCTGATGTATGCCTTGGATCCAAGTTTACGAGTAATGCTGCTAAATTTGAGCTTGAATTGTAGTTCAGTTGTTTGCTGCCGGGTTTCTCCTTTACAGAAAGCGCAGGTAATTTTTGTCATAGAGGATTTATTTATTTGACCAAGAATAACAAACACAGCAAAAATAAAAATGTAGAAGCTTTTTTGAATTTTGACCATATTTAGAAAGATAAATAAGAATTCTTTTTTTCTTCAATTAGTCTTTCTACATATTTGGTTGGTTCAGTGAGTTTATTCTTGTAAAATATCTAAATTGAGCAGGAGGAGAAGGATACATGTGATTAGCGGCTACTTGTGTGGCTGACCTGAGTTGAGTTTTTATACAAAGAGGGTTGCTAGTTGCTACTTTATTATCCTTTTGGTATAAGGAGCAGTTCTTTGTTAATGTTCATGTTGTGTTATATTTTGTAGAAACTATATAATGCACTCTATTTGATTTTCTTGGTTTAAAGTTCATGATTTGCAATTTTTTTGGTAGTCCTTAATGGCTTTTATTCAGTCACTATAAAGAAGAAAATCATATAAAGTGTAGGGCTTGCTGAGCTTCTTTGGATGTTGGAAAACACATCATTGTGCTACTCTTTGACTTTGGCCTCTTCTATATTTTCCCTGTGCTTTCTATGCTTTGGTATAAGTCCTATTATTTTATTGCACTAAGAAAAAGCAGCATCATGAGATGTCTTCTAAAATGCTGTTACGACTCTACATTCTTCAGTTGTAGAATGCCAGTCCTTGGTCTTATTTTGTTTTGCCTATAAAGATTGGAGAGCTAGGTATGGAAATGCATCCCTTGAGATGATAATAATAATAATAATAACAACAACAAAAATGAAATGCATATTCCAATGCTTAGACTTTTGTATTTGTTTTGCAGGTGACTAGTCTGGTCAAGAAAGGGGCACGTAAAATAACGCTTAGCATTGGTGATGGTGCTAATGATGTTAGCATGATCCAAGCTGCTCATATTGGTGTTGGAATAAGTGGGTTAGAAGGGATGCAAGCAGTCATGGCTAGTGATTTTGCAATTGCCCAGTTTCGCTTTCTTGCTGATTTACTTCTTGTGCATGGGCGGTGGTCATATCTCAGAATATGCAAGGTTTGAATTGTGTAACTTGGAACCTTTTGTGGGCGTTTATTTGGGTGATAGCATTTAAGGCTGTTCTTTATTGCAGGTCATAACATATTTCTTTTACAAGAATCTTACATTTACTCTGACCCAATTTTGGTTCACCTTTCATACTGGCTTTTCGGGGCAAAGATTCTATGATGATTGGTTCCAATCACTGTATAATGTCATATTTACAGCACTGCCGGTGATCATGGTTGGGCTTTTTGACAAGGTGCTATATCCCTTCCAACATTTTTTGATCTGAGTGTCTTACAAGAGTTATTAAACATATCCTATCTAATTTTGATTATTGCAATTTCAGTCATATGAGCAAATATCCAATTTGCTGTTGCATGCTTTGTTTCACTTGTAATTAAACAGAATATGCTACTGTTTCTGCCAGGACGTCAGTGCATCCCTTTCAAAGAAGTACCCTGCACTGTACAAGGAGGGAATTCGAAATGTGTTCTTCAAGTGGAGAGTTGTAGGGACTTGGGCTTGTTTTTCTGTATACCAGTCTCTTATCTTCTATCACTTTGTGACCATTTCAAGTGCTGGTGGTAAAAATTCATCAGGGAAGATTTTTGGACTCTGGGATGTCAGCACAATGGCCTTCACTTGTGTTGTTATCACAGTCAACTTGCGGCTTCTCATGATCTGTAATTCCATTACAAGGTGGCATTATATTAGTGTTGGAGGAAGTATCTTAGCATGGTTTATTTTCATTTTTGTATATTCAATTTTTCGGGTAAGTCCTCTTTCTTCCTTCTCTATCTTTTTCATCCCTTTTTTTGGGTGGGGGAGGAGACTAATCCAAAATCCCCTATCAAATTTATCTTCCTGCTAATTTGCCTGTTCTTGACTTTTGCTGCAGGAGAATGTATTTTTTGTTATATACGTGTTAATGGGTACATTCTATTTCTACGTGACCGTACTTCTGGTTCCCATTGTTGCTCTTCTTGGAGACTTCATTTATCAAGGGTAAGGTTCAGAAAAAGCCATCTTGAATCTCTTAGCAATGTCTTGTCTGACTGTGCTGGTGGCCTTCTTTCGTTCTGTATTTCTTTTTGTTTCGTGTTACAGTATGGCCTGTCTGCTATGAAAGAATAACAAATTTGGCCAGCTTGGGTTGTGTTGATAATCAATGGTCAAATTATAAGAGCAACTGTTTTCCCTTTTGTTGATTTTGCTGATGCAGGGATGCTATGGTTGTTTGTTATGTGTGGATGCAGGGTTCAAACATGGTTCTTCCCCTATGACTATCAAATTGTTCAGGAAATTCATAGGCATGAACCTGATGACAACAGCAGGGCAGGATTGATAGAGATAGAGAACCGGCTAACACCACAAGAGGAAAGAAGCTACGCCATAGCTCAACTCCCTCGAGAGATATCTAAACACACTGGCTTTGCTTTTGATTCCCCTGGTTACGAGTCATTTTTCGCTTCACAGCTAGGTGTATATGCCCCACAGAAGGCATGGGATGTTGCAAGGCGAGCTAGCGCGAAGTCACGAACAAAGACGCCCAAAAAGAATTAGACTGGACAAAAATTATATCACTGTACAAAAGTATTCTTTTGGACCCCATATCGTAGAAAATTTTGTAAATTTTAGATGTGGCTTAGTTTAGTTGTGATGTATTTTCCATTCAAATTTTGGTTGCCTTGAATTATAGTAATCCTTAGGTTGTCAAGGTTGTACAGCTCCGCTAATTCATGTAGTTTTTAACTGAATTCAGAGTTTTGATGGTCAATGTTTCTGCTTTCATCGATTGCATGCTTATGGAAGAGGTCGGCAATATTTTGCGCGACATCATACTAATATAATCTTAGGGGATGCTTGCCACGAAGACTTTTGTTTTTAAATTATTAATAAAATAAATATAATATATAAACTTAGAAAAAAAATATTAAAACGTAGGAAAACGTTTATTCATATTTTTTAATATCTTAGATTTGTATAAGCTGTTACTTTTTCTTAAAATTTAGCAGAACTAGTAGTTTGTTTATAGATTGTGCGAATATGATAGTAAAATTTATATTATTATTATATGATATTATTTTATAAAATAATATTTTTTTTATATAAATTTACCCTAAACAGCATTTCATCTAAAATTATAAATTTTAAATAGTAAATAAATATAAATTCATACGTAAAGTTTTAATAGTGATGAATGAAAAATTTATTTGTTTTATTATAATATCCTTTATATATAATAATTTAATAAAATTTAGTATATCAATGAAGGTTACTTATATGAATGATTTTACAAATATAATATAAATATTTTTCAGATAAAAAATAAGATGATATCTGTAGATGACTAGTTGTGTAATTTCAATTTAGCTAATATGATTGAATTAGCTGTCAAATTTCAACACACAAAATCATTTGAAAATAAAAGAGAGAGAGTTGGATGAAAGATAGATATATTAATAGTAAGTAAAAAATAATAAATTATATTTATTACACATACATTAATTTATATAAAATAAAGTTAAAAATTATAAAAAGTTATAAATATATTTACACTACATATCATAAAATAATCATATCACAGATTAATATGTAAATTTAATAGTAACACTTGTGAATTTTTAATCAACTTATTTTAAAGTATAATTATATATATAAATTTTTTAATAATAGAAATATAATTAAAAAGAGATATTATAAGTTTAAATATATCTTTTCTCATATTTTATAGTTAGAAAGATAGATATATATTAATTTGTTATGGATTAGTTTAAAAATACAATTAATTTTTAGTTTTAGACTTTTTTAAATTTTAAATTAATATATTATATTAAAAATATTATAAAAAATTAAAAAATCACATACTAATAATAATGATAGAAATTATAATAATAAAAATAATAACTAACATTTATTATAAACATATTAATTTGTGACATTATTAAATATAACTTAAAAATAAAAATAAAATATATAAAACAGGCCACTTAATACAAACTTTTAAAAATAATTTATTGTATTTATGTAGATATAGATCGCGTTTTCCTAATTGAATATTCTTAGGACGTTTATTAAAATTAAGAAGCAATTCAACTTTTTTAATTATTTTTTTAAACTATGCATATTTTAAAATTTATTTATCAAATCATATAAAATTTATGTGATTTATTTATTAAATTATGTAAAATTTAAAAATATTTTAAAATTCTGTGTGTTGAACAATGAGTTTCCCGAGCTCACTTCTGTACTACGAGAGCAGTTGATCTGCTCCTTAAAGAGCTGGACGAGTTATAAGACCACGAAAGAGGTGATTAATTTTTTTAGGAGTTAATCACCTCAAAATAATTAATAGTTATAATTTTATATGTAATAATAATAATTATTATTATTTATATTGAAAATTTATATAATTTTGATTTAGTTAAAGAAATTAATTTGAAATAAATTATGATAATTTTAGGTACAATGAATTAATAATATTTATTATGATTTTTGAATAAAATAAATTTAATAAATATATATTAGCATAGTGTTAAATTTTTTATTGTGATCTAATAAAAAAATTAATATTGATAATTATTTTAATTTTAAAATATATAATATGATTTAAATAGGGTGAATTAATAATTTGTATTTAACTTAGCAAAAGAAATTAAGTATAGTAGAATTTATAATTTGATTGAATATTTATTTTGATTTTTTAAATAAAATAAATTTAGTAAATGTAAATAAATTTTTTAATTATAATTTAGTGAGAAAAATTAATTGAAATTAAATTTGATAAAAATTTATAAATAATAATTTAATATGATTATTAATTTTTATTAATTTTAAATAAAATAAATGTAATTATTATAATACTTAATTGTGATTTGATATAATATATTATTCTATATAATTAAATATGAAAAAAAACTACTAACGGCTGTAACTATTTTTATTATATTTTATTGAATTTTAATATATCGATTTAACATTATATGATAACAAATTATAAAAACTGAAGACGCAAAAATATTGATGTTGTTCATTAGAGCGCTGACGTTGGTGGATTGATAGTGTAGGACTCGCCGACGATCATCAATCCTCGTGGTTGATGTCACGTGGCTCAGGAGCACCATTGTTGATCTTCATGGGAGGGAAGCCGCTGTAAGTGATGTAGGAAATAGAGAAATTAGGGTTCAATATGTTATATATATATATATGGTGGTTGGGTTTGAATTTTTTTCATGATTTTAATTAATTAATAAATTAAATTGAAAATCTAAATATTTTAAAATTATTAATTAAATGGATTAAATAATCAAATTAAACAAATATTTTAGTTTGATTTAATTCATTTTTTTTCCATTAAAATAAAAAACTCTCAGCCCTGTACAGATCAAAGCGAAATTCTACCCTGCTACTAGTAAACATGAACATCTGTCCCAATGAAAAGATAAATGAAAGAAGAAAAAATTGCTTAAGTTATTATTATTATTATTATGGTATCATAAAATTTACTTATTTTTTTATTTTAAAAAATATATTAAAATATTTTTAATATTTTAAAAAATTTATTAGTTAATCACATTATTAATTTTAAAAAATTTATTAATTAAATTTTTTATATTAAAAATATTTTAAACTTTCTTATAACAGGTTAAAAATTAATAAAAAATTAACTATTACACTTTTTAAAATATTAACCTTTGAATACATTTTAAAAAAGGAAACTAATGAGTTTTACTGTAACATAATACTAAAAAATTAATTTCCAATGAAAGAAACATAACTAGAGTCGCTTAGTGAACTTCTTTATTCTTTTCCTCGGTAGCTTGAACTTAAAATTTCAACTTTAACAGGCCTCATGACCATCCTCTTCATTTGACTGGAAGAACTTGGCTAGTTTTGCAGACAAAGATAGTTGGCTCTCATCCAGTAGTTCTTCATTTCCAATATAATCATCATCATTTTCAAAAACCAGATGAATGCCACATTTCTTCACTTGAACCCCTTTAATGATCGGTGGATCTGGCGCCATTACCTCCACCTTGAAACCATCTTTCAACCTAAAAACCAATGGATGACAATCTGGATACCGACACAAATGGATTTGATCTGCATTTGTCTTTGGCACTCCCATTGAGTCTAATGTGCTTACGCATAAAGGTTTATTTGGTTTAGACATCCTTGCTTGAATGGCTGGTAGAACTGGGATTTCATCTCTCAAGTCGTCTGGTATCTGATTATCCAGAGAGATAACAGCACATACAAGCACTGCCTTGATTTCGTAGTTTCTTCGCTCCGAATAGCTAACTTCAGCTTGAGAAAACCAATCCGGAATTTTGCTTCCAGGTATGCTCAAGTATCGTATATTCCTCAAAAAATCCTGCAATAAAAATTAAACAAGGCAAACAACCATGGTGTTATGTAATGGGTATGGACACGGGAGTGTTCACAGGCGCGCGTGTGCGCGCACACACAGAGTGAAAGAGATAGACCTTTGAAAGTTTTCTCTTTATTGGAACGGAACATGCTCTACAACCGCTCATGTATAATCTGACCAAGGACTTCATGCATTCAAATCCTGGAATATCCAACACTTCATCACAATTTGTTAGGTTCAGCTGCTTTAAGCTCTCTAAGTTTGAAGTATCAGATATAATTCTCAATGCAATACAGTTGGAAATGTCCAGTTCTTCTAAACTTGAAGGCAATGGAGGGAGAGAGATGAGTTTTTCACAGTGTTTCAAGCATAGATTTTTGAGAAGAGAAAGGCCCTGTAAGCTTGAAGGAAGGCTGTCAAACTTGTTGTAGCCAAGATCCAAGATCTCTAGCTTTGACAACTTCTCAAAATCATCAGGAATCTTACCAGATATTCCCCATGCACGAGCGTCCAGTTCTTTTAGCAAGGAAAGATTTGGAAAGGAAGTTGGCATTTCAAACAACTTCTCTTGTGCACTGAGAGATTTTAATGGTTTCTTTCTCATTATCAATATCATTAAGTTGGAGAGCATGCCAAAGCTCTCAGGGAGTTCTGTTACGCCAGTTCTCTCCATCAGCAGACGGTGCAAGGATTTCAAGTTTCCTATTGAAGCTGGAAGTTTCTGCAGCTGTTTACAGTCTCTCAGAGTCAACTGTATTAGATTTTCCAACATCCCAATAGATTCAGGCAACTCAGTAATATTAGCACCAGACAAGTTTAAAACCGTTAGAGCATACATGCTCCCAAGAGCTTCTGGTAAACTTCTAATCAATGCACATTTCCGCAGGTAAAGCTTCTCAGTCAATCTCAAAGCTCCAATCTGATCAGGCAGATTGGTAATCGGCGTCCGATCTAACTGAAGTTCAGTAATGGAAGATAGTCCACCGATTGAATCCGGCAATTTGCTTAGAAATCGACAGCCTCCAGCCGATAATTGCTTCAGGTAAGACAATGAACCGATTGAACTCGGTAGTTCTTCGATTGCGCTGCTATCAACAAAAATTTCTGTCAAGGACTCTAGCTTGCCAATAGATGCAGGAAGGAACGAAAGCGAGTTACACCACATCAAGCTTAGTGTCTCAAGGTTTGACAAAGATCCAACAGAATCAGGAAGTTCTTCCAATGCAGTTTCATTAAGAGAGAGTTGTTTCAGAGAATTCAGGTTACCTAAGCATTTTGGTAGCTGTTTTATGAACTGGCAACCATTCAGACTAAGCTTCTCAAGTTTTGTAAGGCGGTAGATCGATTCAGGCAACTGTAAAATAGCAGTTTGATCAAGAAGAAGTTCTTCCAGGGACTTCATGCTTCCTATGTCCTCTGGCAATTCTTTCAATTTTTTGCAGCCAGAGAGAACAAGTTTTTGAAGTTGTTTTAGCCCAGAGACATCCCTTGGCAATTCAATGAGGTTTGAGCAATCTTTCAAGTTCAATTTCAGCAATGTTCTCAAATTCCCCACTGACTTGTGAATTTTAGGTAGTCGATTGCACATCTCAAGATCAAGCTTTTCCAAGGTCTTACATCCTGATAAATCAGGAATAGCAACAAGATTATAGCAATAGCGGAGATTCAAAACCATCAACTTCTCAGCCACCTGCAACATAAAAAGTTTTTAGCCTTCAGAACAGAAGCAAGTTCCTTTACATCAATATTTAGAATATTTACGAGGACGAATCCCAAGAACATTAATGACTTAAAAAATGGAACCGTACCATGTTGCTCCGCCAACCGCAGACTCGATCGATTCCACTTTCTGAGAGATCAAGGATGGCCAGTTGCGAAGGTCGATAATCAGAAGGAAGATTTCTGAAAGGACACTTCTTCCACTGCAGCCACTTGAGCTCCCTAGGAAAATGTTCAAACTTCCCTTCTAATTTCACACCATTGATCTGCAGCAATCTTAGATTAACCATTGATTCAAAGGAATTGGTGTTGAGTATAATCTCACCCTCTTTCTCTTCTTTAGGAAGATATGCAAATTTTTCTTTCAGGTATTCAAAAACAGAGGTTAGATTTAGTGCTGATAGGAAGTTATTATGAAAAATCGTGCGGACACTTCGATCATCCTCCACAAGCTGCTTCTTTCTCAATTCAAGGATGATCCCTTGTACATTTCTTGTCCCCTGTTTCCAAGCACATATGGCATTAGAATCAGTGACCGATGCATACATTTAAGATAAAACGTGTAAAATATATACATTCATAATAAATTTTTTTATAAAAAATTAATAAATTATTATAATAAAACTATAATGATTCTTATTTATTCGCTGGATCCAAATCTAAATCATCTAACTTATGATTCATTAAATTTACATTTTTTAGATTTAATTTTTTTAAAAATTTAAATATTTGATGAAACCTATTAATCTAACATTTCTCATAAAACACTTTTGTTTTTAAAAATTAAAATTTATTCTCTGAATTTAAATAGTTTAATATATAATTTCAATCACATAAATAAATTAGCAACTAATTGAATTAAGTCATTTTTGTATTTTGAGAATCTTCTTAAGATGTATATATATAAATTTATTAATATATTTTATTTTTTTAAATTAGAATTTAACAATAGAAAATAAGTCATCTTATTAAAAAATATTTTTTATGAAAAATAAGTTATTTTTAAAAAACAAACGGAGGTTTGAAGTATTGAAATTTTGAAAAAAAATCAGCAATTTGTACCTTGTTATGCTTGAGAACTGTCATGATTTCATCATAATTCCACAATCTACTATGTGTACCAGGATCAGTAAGGTTTTCAAGTAAAACAATCTGTTTTCCCATTTCTCTGAGTTGATCATGCATCCACAAAATATGGCCTCCCAACTCCTCTCTGAGCTTAATGAGAGATTTTTCTGTGAGAACAGTAATTGCTGTCTCACCCCTGAAGCCACAACCCTTAAATATATCAATTGCTTCCTCTCTCTTCATTTCTATTTTAACAAACAAACACGCAATATCAAGAAATATACACTTCTCTTCTTCATCGAGCGCATCAAAACTTATTCTTAGCACATCCTGCAGATTATTTGGCCGAATCTGTTGCAACTTTTTCAAGGCATCTTCCCATTCCTTCACTGTCCTCTTATGAAACAAGTAAGAGCCAAACACTTCCAATGCTAAAGGTAGTCCTCCCGTGAGAGAGACAATATTCTTGGCCAGATTCAGGTAATCGTTTGTGGGTTTCTCTCTTCTTAGTGCATGATAACTAAAAAGTTGTAAAGCTTCAGTTGAATACAACTCTCTCACTTCGTAAACTTCATTCACAAGATGTTCAACCAAAACATCTTTGTTTCTTGTTGTAATAATGATTCTACTTCCTTCACTGAACCACTCTCTGTTTCCTGCCAGTGCATTGAGCTGGCTTACATTGTCCACATCGTCTAAGACAGCAAGCACCCGCTTCTCATGAAGCATACGTTTGATCATAGAAACGCCAGCTTCAAGCTCATGCACAGATGACATGTTAACAGGTGAAAGAGCAGAAAGAAATTTATTTTGAAGTGACACTAAACCACCATCTTCTGTAGCAGTTTCTCTAACGTTTGGAATGAAGCAGCGGTATTCAAAGTAATTGAGAAGCTTATTGTAGAGGGCCTTGGAAAGAGTTGTTTTACCAATCCCACCCATTCCATGAAGTCCCAGAACTTTAATGTGATTGGATTTAACATTTAACAAGTCCATCAGTTCTTCTGCACGAGAATCAAGTCCAACTGTGTATGTAGCTAGACCCACTGTCCTTCTCAATTCTGTTAAAACCCTTTTGACCAATTGTTGAATCAGCTGCGGTTCTTTGCTGTCAAATGGACAGAATAACCAATACATTAGGATAAAAAACACAATTTGTATTCATGGGTTATTATCAGAATTCAGAAACATGAAATTATATAACCTGTATGAAAAGTTTAAGCAGAGGATATCACCTGATGTTATAAGGCAAACCCGAAATCCCACCAACTTTCTTCATAGCTTCTCTCCATCTTCCCACCTTCTCCTCCCCAAACCTCTCAGTATGAATCCTGAAATCATTTTCAAAAGGACCCGTTTGCTTCCTAACATGAGAAGGATCAACTTTGTAGAACACTGGAAGTATCAGCCTCCGTAGCTGGCATATTGTAGTGAGCTCCTCAAGACACCAATGGGAATCAGCATACCTCGGAGAAAGCATGATTATTGAAGCAGCCGAGTCTTCAATGGCCTCTAAAAGGCTAGGGGCTATCTCGTCCCCTTGGCTCATTCCGACGTCGTCTCGGAAGACACGGACGCCATGCTCTGCTAATGAATCATAGACATTCTTGATGATAGTGTGGCGCGTGTCCTCCCCGCGAAAGCTTAAGAATACGTCCCAGTGGAGTCTCAGCGCAGCCGGAGGCGTGGAAACGAGGACGGAGGGCATTGTGTCGGTTTGCATTTGGGAATTTTTGCGAGATATGGTGATTATCGGTCCTTGAAGTCGGATATTATTAGAGGAAAAAGTTAAATTGTCGTACTGAAGAGTTAATGAAAGAAAACGAAAGCACAAGCAAAGCAAAGCACCTCAACTTGCACAAGCAAAGCACCTCAACTTTCAACTATTCCTTTCTTGTCAAAGGAAAATCTAATATTAAAATTAAATAATAATTTTTTTTTTTTTTATGTTTGTGTCAATTATTAAAATTTTTTTAAATCACGTATTATATTATATAAGATCATTATTTAAAAATCTATTAAATAAAAAAATTTAAATATTTATATTAATTATAATAAAATTAAACTTTTTTTTAATTTATTACACCAGCAACTAAAAAATACTGAATTGAATTTAAAAAGTTAATAATAAATCATAATATAATTTTAAAATTTTTATATTAATAAATATATAATTCTTTAATTTAAATTTTATACTAAAAATATATTTATTTTATATTTATTATATATAATATTAAATAAATATTTATTATAAATAAATTTTTTATATATAAATATTATATATTAAAATATTTTATTAAAAATTTATATTCATGGCACATATTTTTAATATATAAAAATTATATTTTATATTAATAATATTAAATAAAATAAAATATTATATATTTTAGTATATAAAGTAATTTTTTATAATTTTTATAAAAATTTAGATATATTAGTTATATTTTTTTATAAATTATTTAAAATATTTAATATTTTTAATCTATTTATTTATGTAATAAATAAATTTATAATGTATATTAATTTATTGATTAATCCGATAAAAATTATTTTTTATTTTATATTAATAATATTAAATAAAATAAAATATTTTATATTTTATACCATAATTTTTTATATTTTAAATATTTATTAAATTATAATATATATATATATATAAATAAAAATAAGAAATAAATAATGGAAAATAAAAAAATATTGTTAAAATAAAAATATATATTTTAAGAACTATTTTATTAATTAAATAAAATTTTGGGGACTTTATTATAATTTTTTTAATGATTTTTACTTTAATTCAATTTAATCATCTCGTTATAATTGAAATAAAATAAAAAAATTAATTTTATTATTTAAAATTTAAAATTTTAGATATATTTAACTTTTCTATCCAATATATTTTTTCAGATTTTTAAATAGATAAAATAAATTATTCAAATTGCAGCAAATATAAAAAAGTTAATTTTATTATTTAAAATTTTAAAATTAGGATATAAATATAAAATGTGATAGTAGTTTATAATGTTTGTCTAATAAATTAAATTATAATAAAATAAATATTCCTTTACTCTCATTAGTTTTTGTCTGCTTTAATTTTTTATACATATTAAAAAAATTATCCTTTAATTTTTTATAATATAAAAAATTCATTCATTAATTTTAATGAATACAGTAAAACATTCATAATATTTTAAAAAATTTAATAGTTATCCTTCCGTTAATTTTAATTATTAAATATTATAAAAAATTTAAAATAACTCTAATACAAATAAATTAATTAATAAAATTTTTAAAAATTTAAAAAATTAATTAATAAATTTTTCAGAATTAAAAAATTAAATAATAAAATATTTAAAGTCAAAATTAATAAAGAGATCAATTAATAAATGTTTTAAAATATTAAAAATATTTTAATACATTCCTCCTGTGAGATTAATTAGTAAATTTTAGTAAGTTTTCATACTATAAGAGCTAGGTATTAGGGGTAAGCATTCGGTCGGTTCGGTTCAAAATCGAACCGAACCGAATAAATCGAAAACCGAAATTTTAGTGTTTATAAAAATCGAACCGAACCGATTTTGATCAGAAACCGAATCGAACCGAACCGGTCTGATTCGGTTCGGTTCGGTTCGGTTTGATCGGTTTTGATTTTTAATAATTTTTTATTTTTTATACTTTATTTTTAATATTTTAAAATTTAATTAAAATATTTTAATTTTAATATGATTTAATTTCTCTATATTATTGAAAAAATATATTATTATCACTAATCGGTTCAATTCGGTTTTTTTGATTTTTTTCTGATTAAAACTGAACCGAATCGAAATAATCGAAATTTCTGAAATTAAAAATCAAACCGAACCGAAATGTATAAAAAACCGAACTAAAATTTTAAATCAATTCGATTCGATCGATTTTTTTAGTTTGAATCGAATACTGCTCACTCCTACTAGGTAATATATTTTTTCTTTTACAAAATATAATATCTTTTATTAACTTTTCAATTATATTTATTTTAAATATATTAAATTTTATTAAATTTCAAAAGATATTTTTTAAAAAATTTTAAAAATAAAATAGAATTATAATAATAAATTTATATATTATTGTAATTTAAAAAAGAAAATTAAGAATAATTTTAAAATAAATAAAATTTATAAAACAAAGTGAATAATAATAATTCTCTGCAGTCAACACTCAATCCACCTATATTACTCTTTGTATATTAAAATTATGGTAATTTATATAAAATTCTGCTAGTCTCAATCTTGCAGTCCCACTGACACCCACAAGGCCTCTACCATACCAAATCTTTTTTATGAATTTAGTTTTTTAATTTTTAATTTTAATTTAATTTAAAATTGAATCTACTACTCTCTCTTATATCTATCAGCTTTTAATTATCTTTTTAAAAAATATGATCAATTACAACTTTTATCTAGTATGTAACCATTACTTAACTTATTTATATAATTAATTAATTATAAAACATACATTTTTTTAATATTTAAAATTTATATTTTTTTATTTTTAAAAATACAATTTAAATATTTTTTTAGTCTTAATTCTTTAAAACGTAAATTAAATATATTTAGATATATATTTTTTAATAAAAATAATTGAGTTTGAAAAAGATTTAAATAATTTAAATGAATATTATAGAATGACAACGTGTTTGGACTTTGAATCATGTTTAGATTTAAATAGCGTGATTTTCGAGCAAATCCTTGTCATAACACGTTATTTTGAAATGAAAGGTTTAATAAAAAGGGATAAAAATGAAAATGATTAAATCTTTTGCCAGGAAATTCAGAAATTATTAAATTATTTCAATTAATTATTTTAAATTATTATAAAATAAATTTAAAAATTATTTAAATCAATTTTAATTAAACTCTTACATAGGATGCCGGTGAGTAGCAATGTTGGATATTACTTGTGGCCTTAATTTGTGTGAAACTGGACGATGACAGTTGCTTAAAGTCATCAGGAATTTTACTAGCCTCAGGCTGAGCATTCAGTTCTTTCAGTGAGAATAGATTTGACAAGGACTTTTAATTGAACTAGGTAATTTGCTCAGTGAACAATACCCTCCACCGCAATTAGAACTTTTAAACAAAGACAATGAGACCATGGTTGGAAAAAGACATGGAAATTGAGATTTTGGTATTTATAAAAATCAAATTAAATCGGTATTAGTTAGAAATTGAATTGAATTAATTCGGTTTGATTTAATTTAATTTGATTTTGTGTGATGGATTTAAATTTTTAATAATTTTTTATTTTTTATACTTTATTTTGAATATTTTAAAATTTAATTAAAATATTTTAATTTATCTAATCTCGAAAATAATATATTATTGTAATTAATTTATTCGATTTGATTTTTTTAATTTTTTTATTAAAATCGAATCAAATCGAAATAATCTAAATTTTTAAAATTAAAAACTGAATCAAATCAAATCGAAATAATCTAAATTTTTAAAATTAAAAACTGAATCGAATCAAAATAAATAAAAAATCAAACTGAATTTTTTAATTAACTTGGTTCGATCAATTATTTCAGTTTAAACTAAATATTACTCGCCCTTAAATAGAAGCAGCAACTCACTTTTAGATTATAATATTATTAACAGGGACTTATTGGATTGAGCAGTATTCAGTTTAAATTGAAAAAATTGATCAAATCGAATTAATTTAAAAATTCGATTTAATTTTTTATTATTTCAATTTAATTTGATTTTTAATTTTAAAAATTTCTATTACTTAGTTTAACTAATTAGTGATAATAATATATTATTTTCAATAATGTAAAGAGATTATATTTTAATTAAATTTTAAAAATTAAAAATAAAATATATAAAATAAAAAATTTATTAAAAGTTTAAATCAATTAAATTAAATCAAATTAAATCGAATTAAATTAGTTTAATTCAATTTAATTTTTAATTAAAATTGATTTGATTTTTTTAAATATAAAAATTTTAATTTTAAATTTATTTAATTTAATTTAATTTTAAATAGAATCGATTGAATTGTGTCGGAGGTACTGATACCAGTTACCTGAGATAATTACCAAAAGATTCAGGAATTCTGGTGAATACAGAAGAAAGGATATGTTTGGAAAAAGAAAAGAGGCACATCAATGGTTTTAATGTTTTTATTTTAGAAAATAAAAACTCTACCCACTCTAATAAATCAAATCAATAAGTGTTAAATTGAGTATTTCGATATTTAGACTCCATGGAAGATGGGCTGAGTCTTGAGGGTAAGGTGAAACTATTAGTTTCAGTCCAGTTCATTGGAAATCAAGCCCAACAACTCTTGGGAGGGGCAATTTCATGCCAAATTAAAATTGTGATTTGATAATTATGTAAATTTAGAAATTAACTGATTCAGTTTTGCTGTGATCTCAATTTAATTAACCCCATGACAAGTTCTCCCCTCATCAATTTATTCTATTTGTGTTCAAATAAAATAAAATTTAATATATTCCATCTGTCTTAAATTTTTTTTCCCCAAAGGTCAACATATTCATTAGGAAAAAATGGCCAAAACCCATCACAGTAAAAGACCAAGTCATAGGTCCAAAACATAACAGGCCACAGCTTGAAACTACAGGCCTAAAACAATCTCAGGCCAGTACACATCTTAACCCAAAATTTCTAGTAAAGATGAGTATTCAGTCGGTTTGATTTAAAATCAAATTAAATAAATTAAAAATTATAATTTTAACACTTATAAAAATTAAATTGAATCGATTTTAAATAAAAATTACATCAAATCAAATCGTTCTGATTCTATTTGATTTAATTCAATTTAATTGATTGGACTTTACACCTTAATTTTAATATTTTAAAATTTAATTAAAATATTTCAATTTCAATTATGATTTTAATATATCAATATTATTAAAAATAATATACCATTATTATTACTTAATTCAATTTTTTTTTATTTTTATGATAAAATCATCTTCTGTATTAAAGATCTAATTAAGAAGCAGGATCAAGCATAAACCCTCATGCTTTTGCTTACTATTGGTTTTAATAGCATAGAACATATAGAATCATCATCCCTCCAAGTATGCGTATGCTTTTTGTCTCTAATCATATCGAATTTTTGGGAACATTTCATTAACCTGTCTTGTACGAATCCATAATGAAATAAATTTTACATGAATTGTGCTTTGGATTCAACATCATAAAGCTCATTCTATAGTCAGAAATGTTTAATCATGTTGGTGGTGGAATTCAGAATCTACACTTTGTTCATTTATATATAGACGAATAATATTGGGTAAATTAATTAATAGTCTAGAATCAACGTGTCATTAATTAATTGGTCAGCAAAATCTTATTTTTTTGCCCCATAAATGCAATGTTTGGCAGGCCGTGATACAATATAATATAATTTTTATATTAAAAGTTAATTGCATTACTCGTATTACCACATGGCAAACGTAGCTTAACATCAATAGAAGCTTTTCAAAGCAAAATCCTTCAAGATATGCAAAATCTAACTCTATGTGGACAACACAACCCTAATTGCACTGCCTGTGATGGTCGCCAACTAGATTTTTTTTTTTTTAGAAGATTTACAATTTAGTCCATGTATATTCTCATTATTAACAAATCAATCCCTGTATTTTCAGAAATCTATTAAAACGTTTTTATCTTTTCTCTCCGTCAACAAAATAGTCATTCCGTCTATTTCTGCCGTTAAAAATATAGCAAAAGACCAAATTACCTTATTCTTTTCCTCTTTCTCCTCCTTCTTCTTCATTGATTCTTCCTCCTCTTCTTCTTCTTCTTTGGTTCTTTTTTTTTCTTCTTCGATTTTTCTTTTTATTCTTCTTCTTTAAGGAGGATGAGGAGATTTTTTTTCTTCTTCTTCTTTTTCTTCATCATCGTCTTCTTCTTCTCTTTCTTCTTCTTTTTCTTCTCCTTCATCATCATCATTATATTCTTCTTTTTTTCTTCTTTTTTAAGGAGGAAGGACTATTTCGTTGACGGAAAGAAACAATAAGGACGTTTTAATAGATATGAAAAAAATAAGGACATTTTAATAGATATTTAAAAATGTAGAGACTAATTTGTTAATAATAGTAATATCCAAGGACTAAATAAAGGGTTTTATTTGAAGGTAAAATCGGATTTTAAAAATTTTTTCTCTCATCTTTTATCTATTTTTAACGGAAAAGATAACAGAATGACTATTTTATTGACGGAAAGAAAAATTAAGAATATTTTAATATATTTCTGAAAATGCAAAGACTGACTTATTAATAATGGCAATATTTAGGGACTAAAATGTACATCTCCCTTTTATTGTTTACTGTACAGGATTCATGATTTAATCGAATTAATGGATTTGATTCCAGCCAAACTTTCTCAGGAAGCTCCAAATCTAAGACTTGTCATATGCATATATATTGTGGTAACTGGCTTCCCATGATGAATAATATAATCATTATTTATATCAAGAACCTTATTTTCACAAACATGTACGTAGAAGCCTGTTTCACCTTATATAAAGACATTGAAGAAGATGAAGATAAACATTTATTCCTTTTCTACTGAAAAGGAAAGGCGGCGCTTACCCTTATAATACTCGTATATTATGGCTACGAAACAGCACGTCAAGATCAGTCCAAGCTCAAGCATCAGTATCTGAACCCACAAAGGATTTCAAATTCTAGAAATGGGATTATCAATGAACACAGAGATTGATCTCTGTAACTTGAATAAGAAGCCATTACAACAACAGCCATAAGCAGCAGAAGAAGAAGCATTGGATTCCAGCAACATACAACTTTTTTATGCTTGTACAGTGCAGATTCATATGGTATGGATAAGACAAAATGTGCCATATGCTTTCTCCATATTCGACTAATTAGCCCCCACTGCCAACTAAGAGTGGTTCCGGTGACTATGGCATATATACGTGGACCATGCCAGCCGGAATTATAAAGTTTTATGTATATATACTCCCCCAATTTGTTGGAAATTCTCACATAAGAAAAATACAGGACGAGTATTGATTCATGAGTTTGTTCAAGACAAATACAGGACGAGTATAAATTACAAAATGTGCAATAAATAAAAATTGTTGAATTTAAGGGAAACAATTCCATGGGTACATACAAGCGTGTGTCGTGTGAGATTCTAAAGGGAATATGAGCTTCTCAATCATTGGATTCCCAATTTCAAAGTCCAAGGAAGAATCCCCAATTTTGATGATTTTGGTAATGATGGAAATATTTGAGAATGGATGATAAAAGGTCAACACTCTCCACTCACCAAATACCACTCTTTCCTGTTCATTTTTCATCATCCTGTCCATTTGGCATTTATTTTAAAAATGGTTGAATATACTTCATTAGCAATTTGTAAGAGATCGAGACGACTGCATTTCTAGCTACCTACACATCTCCTTCAACTTTTTATTTTATTTTATTTCTTGACCAATTTTGATTGCATGCCTTCAAAAATGTTGGAACAATATTGTTCTGTCTCACCAAAAGTATACATCCGCCCATCTGCTTAAAATGTGCCAGCGATTAGTTTAGCTTTACTGGCTGAACTGATGGGGTGAGGACTGAGGAGGAGCTTGCCCCTCTCTGCTTTTAAATTAGAATTGATAAGGACCGATGAAATTAGAGGAGTAAAATCTGAAATCTCTAGAATTATCTTAATTATTTTTTATTATAATTTTTTTTAATATATTATATTCACCACCGAATAGAATGAAATCATTTCATTCCGAGGATGACATACAAACCACAAAATAGCACATGTCAATTGTGATATCCAGAGGTATGTAAATCAGATGTTACTATGGGTTACTTAATCATTTCCTTTATCTTTAACCCAATTATACGCAAGGGATGATATGATATTAAGTTATCGTATGGCTGCATGAAAATACACACATCAAAGCTTAAAAAGAAAGAGCGTATTGGGACCTTATTATCAGCATAAAGCAAAACAAGGGTTCCCTCCTTGTCATGTTCGAAACCACCTCACCTCTCTCTCTCTCTCTCTCTCTCTGGGTTCGTGAAAGTGCAACACAATCGCTCCAACCTATAAAGCATACCCAAACACGCCTTAACCCATGAACTAAATCTTCCCTTACACCACTCAATCTCCTCACTTCATCATCCTTTCTTCTCTTCCTTTTATATCCATCCAAGAAAAATCTTCATCTGATTTTGTTTCTTTTCCATGTATCTGTACCTTGTATAGCCACACGTACAAGGCATCTTCTTCCTCTATTTTATTACCTATAAAACATAGGGATAAAGGGAAAAATATGGTTATTGGTGGCAGCTCTGTGCCGTTTAGGGTGTTGGTTGTGGCGATTGCAGCTCTGGGATTTGCGTGTCTTCTGTTAATTGCAACTCTGCAAACTGGACCAACCAAAAGCACAGCAAGAACCGTTGAAGCCACTGCAAGTTTCAAACTTGACGCAGATATAGGAAGAGAAAAGCTTATTTATGATCCAGAATTGGATATCAACTACATGATGAGCAAGAGAAAAGTTCCCAATGGCCCTGATCCCATTCATAACAGGTATATATACATACACAATTCAAAGTTTGCTGTTTTATATGTGTGTATATATCTTCATGCATATGTTAGAAAAAAAAAAAATAAAGCCAAAAGGAAAGGCTAGCTTTACCTTGTGAGTTTCATTCATGAGTTTTTATGCGACTTGATAAACTGCTCATAGTACTTTAGAGGTCACAGAATTAAATCACAGAACAATTTTCTTGCAACGAAAGGAAAATCTGAAACTCATAATGTGGAAAGTTTCCTGTACTTAGACACTTTTATTATTTTATACGTAATCAATTTTGAACTAGAAATTAATTATTGAATTCCACGTCAATTTGAGAGAGGAGTTAGAGTTTAAATACTCTTATTATGAGCTAGTTTTTGAGTAGCGTTAGACTTGATATAAATTTTAACATAATATCATAGTGTTGAATTTAATTATTTTTATAATAAAGAATAGTATTTATATTCTGTTTTATTAAATATAAATTATTAATTTAATCAACCATAAATAAAAAAAATATATGCTTAACACTTTTTTCGAGTAAATATAGAAAGTTTAGATAATAAGGGAAAATCAGTGACAAATAACTCTCAACTTAATTTAAGTCCTAATTAAGATTTATGGTTTTTTCCTTTTCAGGAAAAGAAAAGAAAAAAGTATTAAAAGATAATTTTGAAGCTTTAACTGTTACATTGAATCCTTGTTGAAAGCAAGCTTCTGTAATCTCAATCGTTAGACATGGGATTACAGTAACATAAAGATGTCTTAATCCCCACTTAATATTACAAAGAAAAAGTAAATAAATAAAGTCTGTCTCTTTCACTTTATTCCATCCGTCACTCTTAAACATGTTTATTCAAAGCTAAGTAACATTTTATTTTCTTTTTTTATCTACATTTACGAGAGACCTTTAACCTTTTCATGCTGCCTTTATTTTCTCCCTTTTTTTCCTTTATTATTACCCTTAAGCCATACTATTTAAATTCTCCATTCACAAGATTTTCCAAGGATTAAGTGAATAAAATAATTTAATTTTTAGTTAGGTTAAAATAATTTAACACGTATATCTACTCTTATTTTCTTCAATTGGAAAAGAGCTATTTTTTCGATACAATTAACTTTAACTATGATTCAACTCGAGTAAATTTTGGCATCCATTATTTTTTTTCGATACAATTAACTTCAACTATGATTGAACTCGGGAATTCATAGTTATAAAAATGACTCTAGTATCGGTAAAGCATCAATCACTTTTTTCATCATGGAATAGCAATCCTCTATTTACTTTCGTATATATCACATGCTATCAAAAAACAAATTGAACTTTAAACAAAAAAAATTTGAAACCGTATGGGGTAGATACTCAACAATCTCAATATTGGTGGTTTTGTTTTGTTTTGTTTCTTATCAGGAGAGCTGGGAACTCGAAACGACCTCCTGGGCAAGTTTAGTTCGATATCAAAGATAAGGAATTGAAAAAGGTAGAAGAGCAGAAAAGTGGAAAAAGAAGAGACAAGATGTGTGGCATCTTGTATGTATTCTTTTAGAAATGGGACAATAGATGCTCCTGAAATTATTTGAGAATCCCAGCATGCAACTCTTTTTTACTTCCACCAATTCTGTTATATGTAGGGAGATGTTGGGGTTTACTATAAAGCAGCTTAAGGGAATAGCTTCTCAATCACAAAACCATATATACTCCTCATCAAAACAGAATCTAGCTACCCAAAAAAAAAAATACACTACAGCCTTTGCCAAAAAAAAAAACTATACTTTTATGGTTTGACATGTTCTTGTTATTTTGTCCATTTCTTTTTTTTTTTAAGTGTGAGATAGAAGGAAAGTTATATATAAGCTTTGCTTTGTGACCAAATAAGAAAAATACCCATTTGAAAAAGAAAAAAAAAAAAGTAAGTACATGTAGCAAAATCATGATCTATCATTAATCAAACTATTTGGGTATGCTTTATTATTCCATGCTTGTAATTTGAATTAAAAATTGAAAAGAGAGAGGAAGAAGAAGCAGCAGGCAGGCAGCCAGCATGAGTTCCAAAAACTAAAGTGAATCCACCAATTAAAGGTAATGTTCGCATCTATTGTTAGTCTTTTTCACAGGATTCTCTTTTGGCTTTGTGTGTGTGTGTTTTGAGGACTGTTTTGGTCTTTGGTCCATTCAAACTTTTGTTTAAACTGCATGAGATGAGATTCTTCTTCATAGTCTCGTGGCAATCAAAATGCAAAAGGAAAGGGGCCATATGGGTGCTCTGTTTTCTTTTCAAAGTGATAAAAATCAAAAGAGAGGCTCTCTCTACTTCAAAGCTTTTCTCTTTTTTCCCCTCTCTATGTCCTTTATCTTTTTCATTTCTTTGGGTTTTTGCCTTGATTGGATTGTGGAGCAAAGACTGAGTTTAAAGTTTTAGAGATTCAAATTGGGCCAATTACCGAAAAGGGTAAAAGATTTTGAACATATCTTTTGTTTTTAGAAAAAAAACAGCAATTTATCCTTTTTAATAAGTATGTCTGATACAAAATCAAATTAATGAAATAAGTGAATTTCAGACATCACAGATATATACCAAACAAAAATCTCTCCATGATTTCCCTGCGGTTGGGTCCTCGGCTCCTTGTTGAATGACTCATGCAACAAGCCTACAATTCAATTGATGTCCATATAAAAGCCACCCAAATATCCGTTTGTATTAAGGGGAAAAACTTGGTAACTCAGTCCATCATTGATACAAAACATAGATGAGTGAATTTTTCTATAAATTGATATTAGGGATGGAAACGGGTAGGGTACCCGCGAAAATTAAACTATCTTGATTCGAATCCGATTTATATTAGTAATATTTAAATCTATTCTGAATTCGATCGAAAATTAATTTAAACTATCCGAATCCGTTCTAAATCCAATTATTATTATCTGAATAAAATCCAAACCCGTTTAATCTTATATATTTTAATTAATAATTTATATAAAAAAATATTTTTCATTAATAATTTTCATTCAAAAAATTCAATATTTTTAAAAAATATTTAAATTTAAATTTTTAAATAAAAATACATAAAAAAATTTATAAATATTATGGTAAAATATATTTTTTATATTAAATTAATTATTTATATAAACGGATTCGGGTAGTAAGTAACATATACATAAAATTTGAATTCAATCTAAACCCGTAACGAATATTATTTTTTTAATCCAAATCCGATTATAACTATCAAAATCCATTCTATTAGGGTTCAGTCGGATCGGATACCAAAAATACTCGATCCTTGCTATCCCTAATTGATATATATTAAATTATTAATAAAATTAAAAAATTTATAATAATATTATAAGTTATTTTTTAATATTATCGATTTTAATTTTAAAAAAATAACTAAAAAATCCTTAATTTTTAAAAAAATTTACTCCATTATACCCTAAATTTTAAAAAATTTACTAATTAAATTCTAACCGCTACAAAAAAAAACAGTTAAATAATAACCAAAATTTTCATCGCTAAATGAAAGAAAATTGTTCGCTATTAGTGAATAACAACTACTTGGTGACTGCAAAAGAGTGGTCGATGTTGGCCTATTGCTAAACATTTAATGACCAAATGGATTTTGGTCATTATTTAGCCACAAACTACAAACTAAAAATTGATTAGCGTAAACTACAAACTAAAAATTGATCGCTAATCGAGTATCTAAATAAAGTTGACATAAAAAAGTTGACTGCTAAATTTATTACAATCGGACCATTAACTAGTGATCGCAAATTGGTAGCTACATGAAAGATAAACACTATATTTATTGCTAATTAATAGTAAAATAGAAGAAAATTTTAGTTGTCATTTATAATTTGGTTGTTAATATGGTCAGTTGGTTGCTACATGCTAAATTGTAGCTGATTGGTTGCCAATGGCTCCATATGAAGTTATTTTGTCTCTTTTTTCCTATTGTATACTTAAATCTGATGTAATAACATGTACACATATATTTTAATCTATAATTCTGCAATTTAAAATATCAAAATACATTAATATAGTCTAACATTTAAAAACTATAAATATTAAAAATATATAATCGTTTGAAACTGTGTCAAGAATTTCAAGTATTTAAATAGTATTAAAAAGTAAAACACTAAAATAGTAAAATAACATATTCATATCATGGAATATATGAAGCTGGTTAAAAGCAGGTCTCATATCATATGCGAAATATATTGTCCCATCTTCAATACCCTTAGTTCTTTTTGCATTTCAACTATCATGTTATTTTGGTCCTCTACAAATTTCTGAAAACTATTATACTTCTCTTTCATTTCCTTCTTCCATTTTATTGGATGAGATTTTTTTTTATTCTGGTGATTGGAATGATGACACATTTGTTGATATCTCCATGATCCTATATGGGAGAGGGCAGAAGAGACAGCATTGTCTAACCCATAAATTCGGCTTCCTTGCTGCCCTGCTCCTGCTTCAATGAATAACTAATTTTCATTAAAAATTATTCCACTATATAAAAATCTAACTAATATTTATACAAAAAATCTATATAATATTTATTGAAATCTATGTAATATTTATGAAATCTATATAATATTTATTACCAAAATTTATATTACAATATGCAACAGAGTTTTTCTGAAATAACATCCAAGAATTTATATTTCACCTTTAAGATCATGCATTCTCATAAAAGATATAAGAACATAAAAAAAAAGATTGTAAGGATTAGAAAAAGCAATATATCATGTCATTCCCTTTAATAATCCATTTTGATACAATCGTAGGATATAATGAGTACAAGCAGCACCATTTGCATCCGGAAGTTCACATATTTGGTACCATTCAACAAATAGCATGGAAACCTACCGAAAATTGCACCAGCATGTATTGAATAGACTGATTCAGAATAAATTGCACATACTCTAATAAACCCAGTTTCGACAAAGAGAGACGAGATAGAAATAAATGCTTCAAAATATGTGGCTGAAAAGGGTTGGCCAAGTGTACTATGCGACTGTTCATCGTGTGTGTGCATATGCGTGTGTTGGAGAGAGAGAAGCTCGTTAATGGAATTATTCCTCCCCCATCAATAAGCTTTGCCATATGAACATTATACTCTGCAAGATTGAGCAATTCACTGCATATAAGACCAAGACTAATGTCTTTGTTGAACTTCTGCTCCTCATATGAGAAAATCACCTGCAATAAGTAGTAGGAAACCACAAAAACTAGTAAACCATATGTGAAAAGTAATTGTAATATTCAACCAGATGCATCTTAATAACAAACATGCTATATATGAAAAGTAATTGCAATATTCAGATTAAGGAAAAGTAGTAAACCTTCTCAAATTGAATTGGATTCATCCTGAAACCGGGTAATAAGTGTTGCTGGCAATTTTCTACTTTAATTATCAATTCTCTAAATTATTCAAATTGTTATATTTTATATTATATTAATTTTTATGTAAAAAAGCTAAATTTGTCTTACCTAAAATTTATGACATTGTTCTACAAACAAACACAGAATATTTGTCTCAATCTGTCTCAACAAATATAGATTATTCAGCTACCACCCACCGATGACTAAAGGTAAGAGGAATCAAGAACCGCAGCACAACACAAGAAAATGGAAATCGTACCTGAATGCGACATCACGATAATACGACTGGATGCGAACCACAACAGATATAGGTAATGGCAGTGAACTACAACAGAGATCAGCGACAACACGACTGGATGTGACAGTAGTGAATCACAATCGAAAGACTTGCATCTTCTAAAAACATATGGTGTTGAAGAATATAATGTCGACTTATATTTGGGTTTCGCCCTTCTAAACAAAAAATCACATTGTTTTTCTCAAGAAAATAAAAAAACAAAAAAATAATTAAATTAAATTTTAATTAAAATTAAAAGTCTTAAATTATAATTTAGTGACTGAATAAATTGTCGCTATTTCATCACTATCCAAACAAACATAGTTTTACTCATGTTTATGATGGAAAAGAAAACCTTTTAGCAACCATATATATATTAGTTGTTGATTCATCGCTAATACAATCATAAAATAGTCATCAAATTATAGTAATTTATGGTGCTCATATTTTCACCAAAAAACATAGCAAACTGATCAATAAAATTGCTGCTATTATTTTCTATCATTTTATTCCGTCATAATTAACGAATATTAAAAATTTAGTCGTTGATTTATGACCATCCTACCATTGATTATTAGTCTCTATGCATTTTTTAAAATATAAATCTCATTTTATTCTCATCGTAGCAGAATAGTCACAAATTGGTCGCTAAATTTAATCGTTATTTTTCTATTTTTTTATAATAAACATTTTAAATTGTAACTAATTGTACTCTTAATTTCATTGATATAATAGAATAACATTGCAATGACATATTAGATGGAGTGACAATTTTATTAGTCTCTAATGAAAAATTTAACGTCGAAATGCAATTGAAATAAATATAAAGATATAAAATTTAATTAGCGAATCATACAAAAATAAATTTACAATTATAAAAATTATAAAAAATAAATTATTTTTGTCATTATCTCTATTATTTTTATAATTTGTTTGTATTTAACAAGAAAGAAAGGTGTATCTACTTAATATAATCTTGATATATAATTAAAAATAAGTTTAATGAGACATGTATATCAAAATTTGTATAAAATTAACTAAATTCTTTATAATGTGTGTACACAAATAAAAGAATTTAATTTAGAATTATTAACAAAAAGTTTAAATTTATTTATATTTACCGTCAAAACTTTAAACCGAGATAAATTTTTTTATTTAATTAATATTAATTAAATGAATAAACAATTAAATTTAAAAGTTAATGATAAATTACTTTATATATATATATATATAGTACTATATTTCTTATAATTAATGAGTTTTTATTATAATAACTATAGTCCAATAATATATTTTATTTTTATTATATAAAAAGATATTTCATTAAATATTTATATGCAATACTATTATAAATTCTATATATATTAGAAAAAAATTATCTAAATTCGATGCACTATGAAACTAAGATATAAATAAATAAATCTCACCTTATAAAATTTAAATAAAATTCATTTTATTTAGATTTTAAATTTACAATGAACCAATCTAAATAAAATGTTAGCAATTTTTTTTCTTTTATAAAATAAAATACATATAAAATTGAAGAATAAAATTGGACCATACATATGAAGTTTCAACAATAATATCTATATAATAAATAAAAAATATGGTTATTTTAATTATAAAGTTAAATTATTAATCAAATAAAATACAGAGATGATATTATGATTATCTTTTTATATTTTTAAATTTAATTTAATCATTGGAATTAACTTTCATAATATACGATTTAAATTTTAATTATAAATATGAATTAACAAATAGAATGAAACACTTTGAATAATTGTGCTAATTAATATTTATAGTTAAGACTTTAATTAATATTGCACAAAATTTGAATATAATTATTTAATTTAATAATTATTAAACCCCGTATTAATGTGAAGTTCAGTTTTCATTAAATTCACTATTTTTTTTTCTAGGTATTAATTTATTCTCATAGTCGGAAAAAGCAGCTGGACTGACACGTGTCAATCGCTGGACGGTTTGACTCGGCGGAGCCACCGGAGAGAGAAATCCTGCGCTCCGCTCCTTAGAATATTGACTGAAACAAAATAAATACATAAATAACGAAAAAATCCAAATTCTTCAATTTCATGTGCATTTGAGTTTCATTTCGCGGACAGCATTAGCTTCCCGTCCTTATTCTTCTATTTTTATTTTTTTTCTCCCGAATTTTTTTTTTAAAACTCTCATTTCTCCAATAATTATTGATAAAATAAACCAAACAAAAAAACACAATATTTCGGGAATTTCTCATTTGGCAAAGAAGAAAACTCAAAAAGCAAAGAGAGACAGAGAGAGAGGGGGGCGAGGAATGATAGAGAGATCTCCTAAAAACGATTCGTTTTGCGAACCAAACCGGTGCCGCAGATCGTTAGTCGTGGAATCTTTTACGAGGATAATCTGATTTGATTTCGATTGAGAATATTGTTGTTGACCTGCGAACGATCTTTGTGGACCGGAGAAGATGCCGTCACACGGGGATCTGGACCGTCAGATCGAGCACCTCATGGAGTGCAAGCCGTTGCCGGAGGCCGAGGTCAAGACTCTCTGTGATCAAGCCAGGGCGATTCTCGTTGAGGAATGGAACGTGCAGCCGGTGAAATGTCCGGTCACCGTTTGTGGCGATATTCACGGGCAGTTTTACGATCTCATCGAGCTCTTTAGGATAGGAGGGAATGCGCCTGATACCAATTATCTCTTCATGGGCGACTATGTAGGTCTGTTTTCAATTCATTTTTTAACTTATCATTCCGTAACAAAAACTTCTGGACCTTGATTTTTATTTATTAGTATTATCATGTTTTGTAATTTGCTTCATAGATGGATTTTGGAAATAAATGAGGATTTGGATTCTGGATTTGGACGTTAGATGTATCTATTTATTTAAATTTGTTTATGCCTAATGTTTGTATGAAACTCTCGTTATTGGTATTAACAATGAAGAGTTGGTTATATATTTTTGGATCCACATATTAATATATGAGGATTTCGTGCTACTGCTATAAATGAATTTTTTATTTTTTATTTTTTTTGGTAATTTGGCGCTAATTGCCTAATAAAGTGAATTGTTTTAACACTTTAACGTGGAATCTGAAACTAATAGAGCTATGGGCACTAGCGTTTGCCTTATTACTATTATTATTAGGGCGAGGTTAAGGAAAGCAATATCTCTTCAGCCATTTTATAAATGAATATGGGTGAAAATATTTTTTTTTTATTAAATAAACACATCTCATGCATAATCAATTGCTAGAAATTTAGTACTTTCCTTAGCCTTTCCTTTATTATTATTATCATCATCTGTTAGTTTTTTAAAAAATAAAAATCTTACTCTTCCTCATTATAATTATTATTATCATCATCATCATCTGTTAGATTAAAGAGAAAAAAAAGAACTTAAAACTCTTCCTCAATTCTGGTTTGTGAGTTTCTGACGAACTGCTGAGAATTTGGGCGGATGCTTTAGATATAGTATGTTTTATTGGATCAGGCTTCTAATGTTATAAGGCAAGTTTCATTGATAAATAAGTATGGTGCTCAAATTATGAGCCCAAACTTCTATTGACTGAGATCAAGACATGCTTCGCAAATGAAAAGGTGGGTGATTAGGTCACAGCGTTGTTAACAATTATTACCGCCTGTTTCAATGGTTAAACCATGTCGAGCATGGGTAGATTTTCTATATTTATTGGAAAGTTATTGAATTTGTGTAAGCATTTGTAATCTCCTCAATTACATCAATGCAGATCGTGGGTACTATTCAGTGGAGACCGTCACACTCTTAGTCGCCCTGAAAGTTCGTTATAGAGATAGAATTACGATTCTTAGAGGAAACCATGAAAGCAGGCAGATCACTCAAGTGTAAGCTTATGTTTATATCTATCAAATCAAGTCTGCATTTTTCTTTTTTACCTTTTGAATTATGCTATTATCTATTCTGCAAGAGCAGCAAGCTCCTTTATTTTCTCAGTTAAAGTTTGTTGACTGACTTACAAATTGCTGCAATTTTATAGTCCATTCTACATTGGATGGTGGCACTCTTTATAAAATATTTACACTAAATAATATCATGCTTAGATTATAAATGTCTTATTTCTGGCCTTGTTAGTCAATATTGTCCGACTGCACCCCATTGGTGGGGTTTATAGGGTACTGTATCATTAGACTGGTAGTGATTATTTAGTATTAAGATGGGTGTATCAGAAAATCTTGTCAGTGCAGAAGAGAATCTTTGTTCCATAACCCCATTAAATGGAATTATGAAGCCAACGACCACTCAGAGTACTTTTGCAAAGAATTCTTCTATTTCCAAATCACAAGAGATTTTGCATCACCGAGGATAGGTAATAGTACTTTGTGTGGTAGGAAACTACTGCTTACAACAATATATCTTATCCTCTGACGATATTATGGGGCCTGTCCCAACTATCAAGTCCCATCCCAACCAAGTGATGTCAATAATTTGATTTGACTCTTGTACCTTCCTTGGGTAAATAATTTGTTTCTCCATATTTTTGCCACCCATATTGGTCAAATAGCGTGAATATTGAACAATGCCCACCAGGCATCAGACAAATACTCTGCGTCTATTTGATAACTTAGTTTTTTCTTTTTCTTTTTCTTTTTTATGCTGTAACCGTTGGATGCTGTTCTAAATTAGCCAATGCAAATATAGTAATGCTAGAGTGACAATAGTGGCAATGATAGCCTCGCATTGAACAGATTTGACTGTTGTTAGAGTTGTCAGCAACTTATAGAAGATGAAAAATATGACTAGTGGGATTTGGCATGTCGAATCTGTCACTCAAAAAAGTCCAAAGAACAAGAACCAAACCTTTTTTTTTTTTCTTCTTTTGTCTAGAAGAAAAAATTAAATAATATAGGTCATGAGAGCTTATGACCAACCCAATATGAGTAAGAATTGATTCAAGATACAGATAACTATATGAGAGTCATCTCCCATTATTTGCAATGAAATTTGTTTATTACTATCTGCTAGAGCTAGTTTTTTTTCCCCCCATGAGTCTCCTTGTCTCATGCATGCATGATCAATCCATTCATGTGATTGTTGGCTATTTCTTTTCTTTTTTGTTGAAGATTGTTGGCTATTTCAATTGCATTTCTTATGGTTTTATTACCACTCTCAGGTATGGTTTCTATGATGAGTGCTTGAGAAAATATGGAAATGCCAATGTATGGAAGTATTTCACTGACCTTTTCGATTATCTACCTCTTACAGCCCTCATTGAGAGTCAGGTTGGCATTATAAATATTGCAGACTATTTTGGCTAATATAAGTGAACGAAAGACTGACTGCCTGAATTTGTGTCTTGTAGGTCTTCTGTTTGCATGGTGGACTGTCGCCATCTTTGGATACATTAGATAATATCCGAGCTTTGGACCGTATACAAGAGGTATGATTTGCTGTCAACCTCTGAAGTCGGTTCTTAACTGTGTCAAAAGCATGACGGCTAAACTTGTTGTACTTGCTTACGAATTTCAAGACTAGCTTAAATGATAATGATATACGTTATGGTTATTTATGTGACTTACAAAAAGTAAATAAAAAAAAGAGCAGCCAGTATAGTGTTAACCTTTTGCATATGATTAATAACTCTGCACTTTGTTGACTCGGGTTATCAAGAACTTAATGTTTGTTCTGAAGCTGAATTGAAAGCTAAAATTTGTTACCATGTGTTAAAGCATTACTGTTTTAAGTTTTTCAGGGAGAAAAGAATAGGTCTGCAGAATAAGTTTACCAAAAACTGCAGATAGTATTAAGTCACAGTATTTTTTCCCCCTAATTTTCTCTCTTATCTTTTCAGTCATGGGTTGAATTAGGTTCCTAACTTCCTATATAACATTTCATTTCTCCACACTGAGAGCTGTATTTAAAACTCTCCTTCAGTACTTTGTATGTGTGCACAATTCACTATAATAGTATTTCTATGGTTTTTCTATTTTGCTACCAATCTTCATTACTTTTTATTACTCTGAAAATGATCACATTTGATCTTTTTCTCTACACAAATAGGTTCCACACGAAGGACCAATGTGTGATCTCTTGTGGTCTGATCCAGATGATCGATGTGGGTGGGGAATATCTCCTCGTGGTGCTGGCTATACATTTGGACAGGATATAGCTTCTCAGTTTAACCATACAAATGGTCTCACTCTGATTTCACGAGCTCACCAGCTCGTTATGGAAGGATACAACTGGTGTCAGGTGAGTGAAGCCAGACAGGACATTACTTAAATATATCTCTTGTTCCTCGCACACAAAATATGTAAAATAAATGGTGTTAATTGAATGTTAATTCAATTGCTCTTCAGGAAAAGAATGTTGTCACTGTATTCAGTGCTCCAAACTATTGCTACCGTTGTGGGAATATGGCTGCAATTCTAGAGATCGGGGAGAACATGGACCAGAACTTCCTTCAATTTGATCCTGCCCCTCGTCAAATTGAACCTGACACCACCCGCAAGACCCCTGATTATTTTTTATAATTTCCATATTTCTGCCGGCTGTTTGTAAACCTTGTTTGCTGATGTATCACTGTAGATGTGTCTTAAAAGGGGAGTTTTTGTTGTTTAAGGTGGGGTTTATGCACATCATTATTCTTTGTTTGGAGTTTGTCCTGCTGCTGCTTTATTTATGTTCCCAAGTAAACCATAGGAAAGTTGACACAAGGCACGAAAGGCCGTATTTCTTGTATATTTTCAGAAGGAAGCAGCAATAACATGATATTTTGTTCTGTAATTTTGCAATTTTAAGCTAGAGGCACTGGTTTTTTGGTGAAGAAATTGCTTTTGATGATGTAACACCTGTTACATCCCTTGTGCTTGTTGGCTTCTTTATGCATATTCTTCTGCTTTAGAAATAATGGTTGGTTCTGTTTTAATCTATCCCATGTTTTTTATGTTTTTATTATTTGATTCTTTTTTTCTCTAGTTGCAATGTATTGAACTCCTTAAACTATGGAAAAGAAAAACCCTTAAAACTTTTTAATGTGATACTGCTAGATATCATTTTAACATAATTACAATGTCTACAAGAATAAATGAGTTTCTACTCAACCTATTCAATCCATTTTGGCATTTCATTTCTTTTCGATTCCTCTCCTACATTAAATTCAGACACTAGCAGGCGGAACTCTGCTTATATAATTTGGTTGCCAAATTGTAACCACAGTATAAACTCCACTCCGTTTAGGATGCCACACCATTCTGTCTTCAGTATGAAAAAATATGTAAATTTAAAGCCTTTGCTTTAAACCACAATGAATCAGAGCCAATGCCAATAGAGGAATCAAGCAAGCAACTTAAGTTGGAGAAGAGAGAGACCTCACTCAATAAAACTAGAAATTGACTAAAAACATATTGAGGATCAAGAGGCCATGGAAGTGTCATTCTAAGAAACTAGGTTCAATTCAAATCAACACTCTAAAGAAGTTTCAATCAAGGCAGAGCATCATAGGGTTACGAGAGGGGAATCTAAGGAGAGATTTGGCTTCGGTAATAGAGCAATGAAGGTCAACTATTCATGCAAATAGAAACGGCTTAAGGACCCTGGGATATCTTAGATCTAACCATGCAAAAACCACTTTTGTGGTCAAGCTACCGCTCAAGTTTTACTAAAGCATCAATCGATGATGGATAAAAAAAAATCTCAAAAAAATGCAAGATTTATAATAACCCTCTCCATTAAGCTCAAATCTACAACCAAAAAAGCTATTTACCTCTATCAAATGGGATAGGATAACCAACAATTCGAGCAGGACAGGGAAGCTTACCTTACTCGGAGGAGCAGAAAACACACAGATGCAGGAAAAGGACCTAATTCCCAGAGAAGGTGGTAGGTTACAAGTTCTCATGGTAATTTTGAATTAAAAAAAAAACATATTTTATTATTTTAATTAAGGTGAAATATTAATTTAGACTGAATATTTGAGCGTTTTAGCTTTTATAATTTTTTTAAGTTTTTGATTGGGAATTCGACCTTATCTATTTTATGATTTATAAAAAACTAATTTCGTAAGATGCATAACTGCCTCTCTCAATAATCTCATCTTAAAAAATCGTAACTTATATATATACCTCTCTTCTTTTTCAGTCTCAATTGCAAATCTAGGTGAAGTTTCGGCATCCAAATCAAATCAAATCAGTTTGGTTTGGTGAGTCCATTGGTTCCCATTCAAGCTTCCAGAAGCAGAACGAATTCTCCTACAGTTTCATCCACAACAAACACAGCAAATCAAAAATGAAAAATCCTTAATCAACACATTTCATTACAAATAAATTCAAATTTTCATAATCAAACGAAATAAAATCTAGTAATTTTAACAAAAAATAAAAGAAAGAAACAAAATCGAACATCCAAATCCCCTTCTTCCAACTGCAGTAAATCATGGAAGAAAAAAATCAATCACAATACAAAGGCATAAATGAAAGCATTTTCATTCTGCGTTTCAGTTTGTTAACGGATATCGTTTAGGATTACCGCTTAAACCCGGTTGGATCTTACTGTGGCCAACCCAGGCAGTTGAGTTGGTGCCATTGAAGTCACTCGAGGTTGAACCGTCATTCGGAGTATTGCTTTGCTGTTTGGTTAGGAGAAATGATGCCTTAGATGGATAATTGGTCTTATCAAAATAACGGGGATTTAATTGACTACTAATAATCTTATTTAATTTTATATCTCACTAATTGTTAAAATATCTTATAATATTTAATAAAATTTAATAATTTTTTAAAATGATATAATTGAAAAATTAATTAAAAAAAATTGTCTTTCTATTAATAAGTGTGAAAAAACAAAAGGATATAATTATTGAAAACTATATTTGAAAAAACATGATAGACTGTGCAAATCAAGATAAAAATAATAAATAATGAGGTGAATCAAGATATTTTTATTTTTATTTTAAAATAAAAATAAATTATTATTGTGCATAGTACGGAAATTATGCTATAGGTGCAAGCTAGTTAAATTAAAGTCCCATACCCTGGCTATTTGGAATGGAAACTGAAACTCCAACACATGGAATGCATTCATGCAGTGGGAAAGGCAAGGACTTGAATTGAATTGAATTGAAAATCCATTCATAGAATAAAAAGGTAGTGGTGTGGGGTCAGGAACATGTGCTAATGCATTCAAGGGACACGAGCTATGCCTCAAATTCCAGCTACATCAAAATAAAAGCCATGCTTAGCCATTAGAGGTTGTGCACAACCTCTGCTGGCTGGATCTAAAAAGGTGCCATTTTTATGGTCCCAATACATAAAAAAGAAAGGTCAGGTCAAAATCAATGTGATGGAGACAATGTTGACCATCAAACGGACAACTGTTTATTGTTTTCACGAGAAGTTTGTGCCTTCTTTCTCAGATTGATAAATGATTGTTGCATTATTTGTTTGTTGTGGAACTAACTCACTAAGTTGGCCACTTGGAAACGATCCACACATCTAACCAACTTTAGCAGAATTCGGCAGAGATCTTCCCAATTCCACCAACGCAGCCTTGTAAAAGGCATGTATAAAGATGACTCCTCAGATAAGGCTTCATAGAATGAAATTCTAGTGAGATGTTAGTCATTTAGAACCCTTGACAGAATAATTTTCCAGTCATAAAATCATGATTTCAGAAATTACCCAAAGATTAGCAACAGGTGACTAACTATTGCATTGGAGCTGAGCAAACATGAATGGCAACAAAACGAAGAAACTGGTCATCCCTTGTGCAGAATGACTGAAGAATGAACTCTAAAAACATGGAAACAAGCATATTACAAATAGACGACAACAAAGATTCAGAAAGAAACAACTTGGTGATTGATGATAACAGAAATTTCCTGAACTGCATTAAAGCTACGGTAAAGATAAAGTTCCTGATTGATTCAATGTACAGAATTATCCAACAAATGCGCATGACAACAGGGGAATCCATTCAAATGGAATGCATGCCGTTGGTTTAAAAGCTAATATTTCTCTTCTCAATTTGTTCTTCTTATTTTGTCTCCCAAGGCTACTCTTTATATTCAGGATCCTGTTTCCCAAAGATCAATGGGAATTCATCGTGCTGATCAGAAAAACCATGTTTCTCAGCCATGCTCTTCAAAGATTCATAGACTCGGTACATAGAAGGCCTATCCTTGGGCCTGGAAACCACACAACTCCAAGCAATCTTCAGGAACTGCATTATTTCATCATCATGACCTTTCCCATGTAAATCTTTATCAACAGCATCCTTGCTTCGACCAGTGCTCACTAAATGATTTACCCAATCCACCAGATTCCCTTTGAATCCTTCCTCTGCAATACTAACTTCCAAAGGTTTTTGCCCTGTAACCAGCTCCAAAAGTACGATTCCAAAGCTATAGACATCCCCTTTAAGTGAGGCAACCATGGTGCTCGAATACTCGGGAGCAACATAACCAAACTCCCCCAAATCTCCATTAACAAAGGAACTATCATTAGAATCCCGAGAACCAACCAACCTTGCCAAGCCAAAATCAGTAAACCTAGCATCAAAATCATCATCAAGAAGTATCACATTAGAGCTAATATACTGGTGTATATATGGTGGTTGGCATCCATGGTGAAGCCAAGCAAGCCCTCTAGCTGCACCAACACCAATCTTAACCCTCGTAGGCCAATCCAAAAGACCAGAGGGATTAAAACCAAATCCACTCCCATGCAATTGAGAATACAAAGTCCCATTAGGCATATGCTTATAAACCAAAAGCCTCTCTTCTTCAACAACACAAAACCCCAACAAAGGAACCAGATTCGGATGCCTAAGCTGGCCTAATCTGTTCATCTCAGACCTAAACTGCTTCTCGGTGAGCTTACAAGCACTAAGCCTTTTAATAGCAAGAGCAGATCCATCAGGTAACACAGCTTTATATGAAACCCCTGTTCTAGTTGATATCACAATGTTTTCCAAATCAAAATTGTTAGTGGCTAGCAATAAATCAGACAACTTGATCTTAACAATGGGTTTTTGAAACAATGAGACTTGAACAAGCTTATGTGATCTTAACAAATCAACCCAGCTAGGATCATCCTTGCCACTACCAGAACCATAACCTTTCTTTTTGTCACTTGACCTAACATACAACCACCACCAAATCACAAACCCCAAAATCAAAGACCCAGCTGCGCCAATAACGCCAGCAACAATGATAATGCCAAGGCTCTTACCACTCAATCCGCCGCACTTACCAAGAGGCCTGCCACAAAGCCCATCGTTCCCATCGAAATCAGCCTCCGGGAACGACGACAAATCAACAGGTAGCGTACCGGAAAGATCGTTATCCGCCACCGTGAACCGTTTCAACCGGGCAAGACTGCCGAGACCATACGGGATCGAGCCGGACAACTTGTTTCCATTCAAAATGAGATTGTTCAAGAACTTGCAGTTAACGATTTCAGGCGGAATGGAACCGGAGAAGCTGTTAACGGAGAGATCTAGAGTAACAATATAAGGTAACCAAGTACAGATTTGGGAAGGGATCGAACCGGATAGCGCATTGCCGGAGAGATCTAAGGTCTGGAGGCTGCGACAGTACTTGAGAGAATCAGGAAGCTGTCCGGCGAGCTGAGACGCCGGGAGCTGAAGGCTGATGATGCGGTTTTCCTTCTCGTTCCAGCAAGAAACACCATTTAGCTTGCAAACAGAAGCAACAGAGTTGTTGGTCAAGTCCCAGGAAGCCAGTCGACTGAGTGGGTCGGTAAGCGAGTTTTTCAAGCCTTCAAGGCAAGTTACATCATCTTCAATGGCAAAACAGAAGGGCAAAGCAAAGAGAAAGATAAAGAGCAAGAGCAAATGCAAGATCCTCATAGTATTTCTAGTGGAGTGAGGGCTGAAGTAGTTAGTTGGCGGCGGAAAAGTGGAACGGAGAGGATAGCGGTGGTAGTGGAGGCGGAGGCAAAAAAGGCACGGCCATTGACTGAGTTAGACAGAACCACAAAAAAATGGGGCAGAGAGTAGCAGCATTGCGCTATTATTAGGCAGCCAAAGCAACAATCTTTATCTTTGTTGGGGGAGTTTTAAAACGACATCGTTTTTAATGAACTTAAAACAGGCGTAAGGTGGAGCTGGGTCCCCATTTCTGGGAAGTTTTGATAAAGGGAAAGCCGAAAGGTGACAAAAAGAAAGGACGTTGAAACTTGAAAAGTAGAGAGTTTCAGTTGATTCAGCAGATAAAAATTCAATTTAGAATCTTTACAATAAATTACCAAATCAGCACGCAAATGATTCTTAGTTAGTTAATCATTTTCTTGCCCTATCTTTGAATAGCCACATTGGGCATGTAAGGAAAGAATAGCCCAATAATTCTCCATAAGAAAGAAAAAATTAAAATTGGGTTAAGAGTCCAAGATATTTTTTTGAAAAGAAATATTATGGAGAAAGGATTAAAACATTTAATTTTATAAAAATAGAAGTTAGGCAATTAATTTTAATAAAATATTAGTAATTTAACATTTTAATTAAATTCCTCAAAGGAGATAATGTTAATTATAAGCAATCGTCAGACAGTTTGTTCCCAGTTGAAAGTCCTAAACAACAAAACATTCATCAACTGGGCTAGGGTAGAGAACAATATCAAATTGAATGCAGAGAGAGCATGCTTCCATCACTTCACCGCAAAAAGGATGCAGACAAATTAAAAAGAATCCAATGTCTTCTCCACAAAGATTTCCCATCTTTGCTTCTTTTTATTTTTTCAACCTGTGCAAACAAGGAATCGCCTAAGACTAATGATCTCATACTAATCGACCAACCTCATTTTCTCCTAATTAATTCTTTTCTTTATCTTCCTTTCTTTCTCATTTTAAATTATTAGCTAATGTTAAGCAACACTGATGCCGCTGTCGACGCCGTCGGTGACTACTCTTCTGATGAAGGAGTAGAGAGCTTCAGTGATAGAGGTAAGTGTTCTTTAGTGGGATTCTTCTCGTTCAAGTTAAGATCAGCCATTTTTGAAGATAGAGGAACTGGAATAATTGGCACTGGACGAATTAGCTTCGGCGATATCTTCAGGTTTGAGCTGCTTGATCCTAATGAGAGATTCTCCATCGTGTTGACGTCGGCGACCGTTAAGAATGCAGGGCTGAGCGATTCTGGGAAAGTTGGTAGAGTTGCAGTTTCTTGATGGACTTGCTCTTCTTCAATTAATGAACCCAATGACTGTAAAATTGAAACCAATATGAACATGTAGCAATAGCAATAGATAGATACATAGTACATTAAGCTATGGTGAAGCATACTGAATCAGCAGTGATGTCAAAGAGACTAGATCCGCGGCGGTAGCGATAACGGTTGTTTCGATGGAGATAGTACTTTTGAGCATGGGTAGCCACCTGGGTAGGCGTCCGTGTTATCACAAAGTTTCTTGAAATTCCTCTCCAGTCTCCTTTCCCTAGTTTCTGCAACCCCAACAGGAAAAGCCTGTGTTCATCCTCAGTCCATGGCACACCTAGAGCAAAATCCAAGCATGGGGAAAAAAGTCAGCAATCAGATAATTCATATTTACGAATACTAATATATATATAGTGAAAAAATACCTCCCTTGCGCTCGCAGCTACTGCCTGAGCCGTGAACGACGTTGTCAGATTCATAACCGGCAGCCACGCCTCCTCTGTTGAGAATTTGATCCATGATATTAAAAGAAAATAAGAATAAAAGCAACAGATATCTGAACACTGATACATCAAAATAAAATTCAAATACCTTTAAATAGATTACAATTAAAATTTAAAATTTAAAATTTTAAAATATCCTAACAAATTCTATAATTTAATTTGAATAATTAAAATTTTAAAATAATAAAAAATATGTTGAAATTTTAAATTAAATTTCACCATTCTCCTTAATTTAAAATTTTTGCAAATATATTAAATTTTATTAAATATTAAAAATATTTTAAGAAATTTTTTTAAAATAAGATAAAATTAAAATAGATATATAATAGTTAATTTATATATTATTATAATTAAAAAATAAATAATAATTTTAAAATAATTAAATAATATATAAACAAAAATTATGTGAGAGTAATATATTTATATGTAAAAGTAATTTGTATTTATTTTTATTTTTTTAAAAGAATTTATATTTTAAATTTTATTGAAATATACAAAAAATTAACAGAAGATACTAAAAATAATTAAATAGTAAAATAAGTAAAAATTAAAAAAATATTATAAGTTTGGATAATAATAATATTTTTTAAATATTTTTTGCTGTTTTTTATAATTTTAATTTATTTGTTAAATTAATTTTAAAAGTTTGTTAAGAAAATTTTATCATATTTAAAAATATTAACACTTAAAACTTTAAAATTAAATAATTATTATTTATTTGAATTCAAATTTATTATATTGTTAAATTTTAAGAATACATATATTAAGATTATATTATGAATTGTAAAAAAATTAGATATTGAAATTTTATTATGATAAATGTCATACATATAAAAATAAATTATTTATTTTAATTTTGATTAACAAATTATTTTTGCAAACATTTTAAAAAATTATTTTTCAAAAAATAATTATTTATTTTAAATAATTATCGTTCTGAGGGCTAATTATTGATAATTATAATTATAAAAAATAAGGATAATTTTTTTAATGATAAATAATAATAATAAACATTGTAAATGATAATAATCGTTATAAAAATAATTATTGTTTAAATAATTATTTTTATAAAAATAATATTTTATAAAAAAAATTTTCTGTTTAATTTTATTTTTTTTAAATTGTAGATTAATCATGATTGAAACAAACTGATAAGTATAAATTTTAAAATTTTGTAAAGTGTTGAAATATTTTAAAAGTAAAAAGGATTATGCAAATGAAATTTTTGTGTCAATTTGGAGTTATAAAATTCTTAGTTGATAAGTTAGTGGAGATTATTTATAATTATTTATAAATATTTTATTTTATTTTTATTATTATTTTAAAAAATTATTGTACTTATAAATAAATATTAATTTTTAATATTTTATATTTTAATAGCATTATATTTTTTAATATTATAATTATTATCATTAGAAATTTATATATTTATAAATAATTTTCTTTAGTATTTTATTGGCTGCTTTATTTATGAATTTACAATAAAAATTAATAAATAATTTTTTAGTAAATATTATCTAATAAATTAAATTTAATTTATCAATATTTTTTTCTTTTTTTTAAAGAATTAATAATAATTTATTATAATAGTAAAATATTAAATTTTAATATTTATCAAATTAATATATTATATAAAAATAATAATACATAATATTCAATAAGTAATTAATTCAAAAGTGAATAATATTTAAAGGATATCTATAATTTAACGAATGGGAAAAATTTCTAATATTATTAATTTTAAATTTTAATATTTAAAATTTTAATTGAATTTATAATGTAATATCTATTTAAATTTCAAAGTTAGTAAATGAATATTTATATTTTCTATTTGTACATAAATAATAAAAAAATAAAAATTTTTAAGATAAGATCATTAAAATAAATTTTAATTTTAATAATATTAAATTATTAGATAACATTTTCAATTTAAAAAATAATAAAATTTTTACATGAAAAAGAAAATAATTATTAAATTTACGTAATAAATAATTTATTTTACCTCTTAATTAATTTTAATAAATTTGAATAAAATTTATAAACATTATCACCATAATCTACTCTTTATTAAATCAGTCCAGAAAAAAATTAGTTAAAAAAAATCAAATTAAAATCCATCTAACCAACCTAGCATATTGGACCGTCTAAATCGGCCGGAAATGCAATGAAGATTGTACGCCACCATTCGCAGCATCAAAAATCGGGCAGAAACCCTATCCCAAACAAAATGCCGCGAGCAAAACAGCAATAAATCGCGGTATTGAAAGTGTTGTTGATACATCAACTATTTTTTAAAAAAAATAAATAAAATTATATTAATAAAATTTTATCAAATAAAAGAGATATCATTCAAAACGGAGAAAATTATTCTTAATAAATTTTCTAGTTAAAATATAAACTTAGAGTGGTATTACGACGAACCCATATAATAGAAATATCAGTTCTAAAATTTAATAATAATTTACCATCATTCAAAATTAAATACAGTTCATAAATATTTAAATATGGAGATAGAAAAGATTGAACCACTTGCAAATAATATATAAGAATGCAGTAATTAAAAGATAAAAATTTCGTCCCAAAGAGCAAACAGTGATGGATAGCAAAAATTTTTATTTTCATCAAAAATAAAATGCTCGGCTTGTAACTAATAACCAAATCGTTCAATGCATTAACTGTCTGATAATTGCCGAGTCCTCGACAGTTTCAACTTATTGCTTTGGCTATCCCGACCTTTGACGGGATGAGCCGTTTTACTATTACTTGTCAAATTAACGTTCGCATGAGTGTGGTTAGAGGCATATGAAAACCTATAGTATTGTCATCATGTTGAGAGGAAGGAAAATCATTATTGTTAAAAATCGAAACATATATCTTTTTGCCTCTAATTTTATAATAGATAAACTTCTAAAGGATGCCATAAATCTGCAAAAACAAATTTGCATATTTTGAAAATTGATTGAATTATTTGTGAAAAATATTCCCACTATATATCAATTATAAGTAACTATCGGAATATCTCTGAAACTCTTAATAGGAACAACAACATATTTTTGTATCGATAATCAATTGCCGTATATCGATTTTTATAAAAAAAAATTAAATTTAAAAAATAAACAAAAGTAAAAATATCGAGTAACATAGAAATCACACGACAAATTTGCATTTTCGAATCGATACATCAACTACTTAATTTCACATAAATCACATGATTGAATTATTTTGGATTAGTCACATGGATAAAGTGTATGTAGTGGAACATCACATCAGCTATAAGCAAGTAGCTAAAATATATCTATTGCAAAGCTTTATCCTTATTGTTATTAAGTAAAACCCAAATCCATCCATGGGATGGGTGAATTAAGGAAATATTTATTCTATAGAGAATATTTTTTATAATTAAAGTACTTACAAAAATTAATTAATAAAAAAATAATTTTTTTTAAATAAAATAACTTATCTTTTTCATAAAATAGTCATTCTATGTAATTTTATTAATATTATATATAAATTTATTATTATTTTTTATTTTTTTTAAATTACATCTAAGTAACGAAAAAGAAATTATATTGTCTATAAGTAATTTTCAACAAATAAACAGAGGCAATTTCAAACTACAAATTTTACATGTTCATTTATTTTTACATATTTTTCCATATCAACATGGTACAAGTAACAATGATTTTGGCCAAATATTATAATTCCTATGGTTTTCTTTTTTAAAAAAATAAATTAAAAATGAGTTACAATTTAATAAACAAGTCTATCTTCTAGATTTTACAAAAGCAAAAATCATACTTTACAGTAAATGAAATATATATAATAAAAGCGAGATGTGGTGGATTATCAAATCCCAGCCAGAGGGAGGATAAGAAAATGACTGAAGTAGTGGCCTATCCAAGAATCAATCATAGCCATTCAGTTAAATTACTATTGTTTTTAGAATAGTGGTAATTGTGTTTAGAATCAAATATATAAAATTAATTTATATTTAAAAAATAATATAATATTATATTTAATATTTTATATTTACTTTTTAAAAATTAATTAAATTTAAATGTAAATGTAAATATTAAAATAATTAAATTACTATTATTTTTAGAATTAAATATATAAAACTAATTTATATTTAAAAATAATAAAATATTATATTTAATATTTTATTTGAACTTTTATATTTTAATTTTTAAAAATTAATTAAAATTAAATTTAAATATAAATGTTAAAATAATTAAATAAAATTTTAAATGTTCAAATTAAAATATAAAATTATATAAATATTGAAAATTTTCAGTTATTTAATTATTAATTTATATAAATAACAATAATAATATCTATAGTATTTCAATTAAATTATTAAATTAATTGCATATGTTATTAAATTTATAAATTGATTAAAATTATATTAAAATATAAAAATTAAGCGAATTAAATTAAAATTAAAAAATTTATATTAAAATACAAATATCTGAAAACATTGCGTTTTTGGATCAATTGGGGCTAAAAAACTAAACTTAATAATAATAATCTAACGACCAAAAGGTGGAGAAGAAACGAACAATTTGATAACAATGGAAGCGGGAACTGTCCTTCACGCCATTCCCTGGAACCCCAAGCGCAAAGCTCCATTCCACAATTTCCGTTGCTTCGTTAGGGCTTCTTCAAATTCACAGGTGAGGTACCTTCCCCTTCTCCTTCTCATTTACTCGCGCTTTCTTCTTCTTTTAACCCCAACAATCATAGGCTCCCTATAGACGGCCAAAGCCCTACAGAAACTTGGTCGCAGATTGGGTATCCAACAATGACGACACTGTTCGAAGCTCCCCAATATTCGTCGGAGGGGCTTCTCTCTTGGCTGTACTCTTCAATCGTGCCGCTTCTGGTATAGCTCCAGTTGCCGATGCCAGTAGGTAAATTGCTCTTGTTTGTGGGAGTTTCTTTCGACTGATTGAATTCATATGTGAATAATAATGTGTGGAGTTGATTGTTTCTGTAAGATTGTCATCTATCAAGCTCTTGATGTAATCTTTGAACTTGGCAGTTCACAGTCAAGAGCTGATTTATTGACACTTGGATTGGCTGTGACCAATGTACTAGCGGGTTTGGTGTGGCTCACAATCAGGCCAAAGTCGATATCTGCGGTGAGAATTCTGCATATTCTATCTCCCTTGCCCTATCTCTTACATGCAAGTGTGCGTGCAATTAGTATTGATGCTTCCTCTTTTCTTTCTGCTGATTGGAGAATATAATTCTTTTGTTTTAGGTAAATCCTCAAGGTGTAGAGTGTCGAGTTATATCTTCCTCCCTCCCAGACTTTGTGGTTTCTGAGTTATTATGGTACTAGTTCTTGTTTTCTATATGTCCATCCTTATCATAATTGAGGACCTTGAGGTGCAAGTGCTATTTGTTGATGAAAAATAACGCAAGCTCGGACAGGCTTGCATTGTTTGATCTGTGATTTTTGGCTTCTCTTTGAGAAAAATAAGTAAAACACGATGAAGGAAAATGGCTTCTGCTGAATTTACTTGAATTAGTATATTTCCAGATATTCCTATTCTTTCTTGACGTTTTAAAATTTGTTAAAGAGAAAAAGAAATGTTTATGTTAAAAATATTGGCTTCCTTCCCCTCATGCTCCCTCCTTCTTACGAATTATGTGAGAAAGGATATATAAGGTATTTCACCATTAGTCCATTAATAATCGCTTTTGGTGCTCATTCTAGGGTATGGGAATCCCTGTCAGCTGTTACTTGCTGCAGATCTCTAGTTGCTGTTTATGATGGCATTTGCATCCTACAAATTGGTGTGGCAGCTGAATCTCCCAATGAAGGTGAAGCACTGGCTGTGGATGCTGCCAAATTGATGCAAGGATCACTTTATCAAGCTGTTATGAAGTCTGGAGCCCGTAAGTAATTGCGATGATCTCTAGGATTTTTTGCTCTTTTTAACTTTTTTGGCTTGTTATTCATGATTTTGATATAGACTTGCCAAAGAAATAGCTTAAAAAGATGACTAACTATTAATCCATTTGCAGAGAGCTATTTGGCCAACCTATCTCTCTATCCTGGGAGGTCTGAGCTGCCATTTTTACCTAAAAACACACAGGTTATAATGCTGGTTTTCTCTGAGTTTATATTCACTTAACATCACAAGACAAAAATACCTACTGCTAATTTTTTTGTGCAAATAACTGTTGTTTTTCACTTATAACTGAAATTGATTTCTTGATAAACTGAAAACTACATTATATTTCTCATTTTGTACTCTATACCTAAAAAATAAAGATATCATTATATGGGAAAATTTGTTATGTTATGAGTTTTACTGAGCTTGAAGGTTAATTCTGCCAATTAAAATGCATGGGGGTTTCTAATATCTCATTAAAAGAATGGCTAAAACAATTTTGTAATTTGCTAGGCAGTGATTTTGCAGCCACTTGGAGAAAAAGGAATTGCAATAATTGGTGGTGACACAATTAGGGGTTTCACAACTTCTGATCAGGTATTCATATCTTTATCCATTTCAGGGTTCCAAGCAACATCTATTCATCCTCCATTTTCTTTCTACTGATTTAAATGTTTCTCATATCCAAATGGATTACCCACTAGGGAAGTTAAAAAGTCAGATCAACCTGTCTGACCTGGCAAATATCCACTTAGCTAATCCAAATTTATCAGTTTTACTGCAAAATCTATTGGTTTGTGTTAATCTTGCCAGAAGGCTATTAGGTCAGGTTCAGTTTTTTTACTTTGGTGATGGCATCAATTGTAATCGGACTCATAATTTAAAAGCGCAGTTTGGTTTCCCACATTACTTGACCCAATGAAATTGATCTACCCTAACGAGTGACAACAATCTATTCAAATTAGCAAAATTTCAGTTTGGTTTACATATTTCATAACAAGATTGAAGCCCAGTTCAGGCTGAGACCCAACCAAACCTGACTTCAGCTTTTTATAACCCTATTACCAACATTCTAAGGTCATGCCTTTTTGTCTCCAGTTATCTGCCACTTGGATTTAATTAAATTTTATTTGCTTTTCTTTCTCTAATGTTCTCCCTTATCTGCAGGCATGGATTTCATTTATTGGAGAGAAACTTGATGCTACACTAGGAAAATATGTAATCAACATTCCATTGGCAGTGCAAGATAGAGTTTGAAACTAGATACTTTGATGTGTTTCAAACTTCCATGTGCATTATGCTTTAGACATGTTTTCTTCAAGGTAATTTTTGTTTTATCAGTATGCCATCTTGCTTTTACATTCCTACTTTGAGAAACAACAAACAAGGCATAATGTACTTTGTCCTGTTCATTTTGGGAAGTTTACTTTGTTACTCGTGATCTCAGCCTTCCAAAATGTCTTATCTCCTTTCATTTTTAGAATTTATGTTTGGTGGCATCTGCAATATATATGCAAAATTTTTGTCAAGGACATCAATCTTTTAATTATCATCTTTATATCCTAACTCATAGGAATGGCAGCTGGATGGTGAGAGTTAATGTGCATAGGGGAAACTGGATTAACTTACTCTTCATCCTTTATATCCGTATATTGATTAGTTAAAATGAGCGCATACCTAAGCCACCCTGTATTGACAAACCATAAGGCAACCTTCAGCTATCAGAATAATTGTAAGGTTAGGTTTGTTTTTTTGGTGTGAACTGATTTTGCTCACCACTATTTCCAACTGTCAGTCAGTTTGATGTTGCCCTCCTCAACATATGGACAGTTGGACACCATGTTTTTTTTGTGGCTAGTGCCTTTGTATTTATATGGATAGAAATGGAATATCTTTCGAATATGAAAACGGGTGGAAAAACACTTTTGGTGCTCTATTTCATGAATTTAGTTTGGTGTACCCAATTTGATAATTTTTTGTTGGAAGTTTGTGATGCTTTTTGTTATGTTCGGAGCTTTATCCTGTCATCTTTAGGCTTCCAGCAGTTTTTTTTTGAGGCTGGGGACACTTACCAAGACTCAACATCACAGACAGTGCCAGGCAATTCTATTCCTACTCCTGATCTTCAATTTCATTATCCATGCTTGAATTGTTACTTTCCTATGTAATCTTTGGATTCTTACAACTGCTACTGGTATGTGAATTGTGATGTAAAGAATAGGCGCATTCAGATGAGACTTGATTTTTAATATTTATCTAATCTGCATTCCGTTTGCTGCGTTACATTGGATTGATGGACGGATGTTGTTTTGGTACAACACACTCTGATTAGGTTTGTGGACAGTCGTTAATCAATTCATAGTTTATCGAAAAACTTGCAAGATCAAAGAGCATCAGGTTCTATGCCTTCATAGCTATAAGCATTTGGACTTTATCTCTCCATGGGCATTTGGGAAGTAGACATGGATCACACTAGGCCGTCTTTCAATGTTGAATTTTCGTATCTGTTCTGCCAATAATATATGATGGTAAACTTATAGTACTACATTCGATAAAGTAAAATCCTCCAGTTCCCAAACTTCAATCATTCACATTTAACATTCTTCCATCGGAATTTATTTATGCCTTGAGCCACTGTATCATATCATCTTTAGAGCACATAAAACTTCAACTGCATTTTAAATGAAGAGCAACGGAGCAAAAGAATGAAGAAAAGAATCATTTCATATTTTAGCAACTTTACAACTGTATGTGTAATTTGCATGTCTATGACAAACAAACAATAAGATACAAAAAATGGTAAAGTAAAGAATGAATCTGCGTGTATGATTACTCTGTTTTACAAAGGTACCTAGCTGCAAGCACCTCTAAATTGTGACTTTGTTAGAAAGGAGACCTCTCCCAAGGAAGTAAACCAGTTGCAGTAGCAGCAAAGTTGGCCAAGACAAAATCCTTAAGACCAGTGTCCCAAACTTCACAGAACCGTAATCGCCAATCAGGAGGTTCTATGGCCACAGTCCCTAGTCCAGGTGCTCTATCTTTTGAGCCCTTGTTTTGGTCCTCTTGCCAGTTAGCAACATAGGTAGAAACTCGCCTGAAGAACTTGGCTTTGAAAGTATCCCATGCCTGGTATTTATAGTGGTTCACTACAGCTTTACTTTCAGGCACATTCAGGTACCTGTATCCTCGCTGTAGTTTGAAGTGATGCACCACATTAAGAAGGGTCACATCCAGCAGTTCTGGGCGTACAATAGATTTGTGCCGTTCAGGAGCTTGAAGCCGGCAAGTATAGCCAACGGTTACTCCCTGTGATGGGTATGCGGTCAAACCAGAAGGTCCAAAGCTGTGACAAATTGTTCTTATCTCTGCATATGTTGGTGAATTCGAGTAATTCGCAACCAGGGTTCTTAGAGAATTTTGACCCTGCATATCTTGTCTACGGTGAGGAGGGAAGTAGAAAAACTCGTCCACATCAAAGAATCCCAGCCACTTGCATTCATTCCTTGCTCGCAAAGCACAATGTGAAAAACCAGCCTCCTGCGCTTTAGTCCATGGCCAAGCATGCCTGCTAACATTGTAGTTCTGCAAATTAAGCTCATCAATTACCTCTTGAATCCCATCATCGCTATTGTTGTCATAGATAAACCATCGCTCCACCCCCAGCCAGGCATGGTACACAATCCACTCCCGAAGAAAAGAGGCTTGGTTCCACAACATGGTACAAGAACAAAGCTCATACTTCTTCCCACCATAACTCCGCTTATACGACTTTGTACTGTGAACTTTGGCTACAGAGGGCAGAGGTTCAATGGCATTTTCACCAGCATCAACCCGGCTAACTGTGACTCGAATCCCCTGAGCCTTCTCTGGGTTCCTCCGAACACTACGGGGGAACGAACACCTTACAACCTCTTGTGCAGCCGCAGTTGCTTCGGTAGTGAACACAAATCCTTTATCCTTGTCAAAATTGCTTAAACTAAAGTGGCACCTGAATTGGGTCGGATCTGATTCCTCGTGTGGGCGAAGATTCAATCCTTTAACGAACACAACCGCTGAATCCAAATCCAAAATCGCCTCGTAGACAACTCTATTCCATGAAGGAACCACCACTGCCGTATTACCCCGCAACAACACATCACCTTCCACCTCCCAAGTTCGCCGCAAGTCAACAGCAGCAGAAAAATTCATCGGCGGAAGCTGGCACCTTACAAGGGACCTATCCCCACGGTATCCATCTACAGACATGGCCGGCTTTAAAACCACATCTTCAGAAGACGAAGAATTGAACAAACTATAGTAAACACAGTGAATATTGTCACCGCTAGGAAGTTTATTAGAAACAATTAGCAACAAGTGGTCAGGCAACAAGACCCTATCCTCCACTATCAAAGACAAGGATCTAGCATCGAAAAAGTCTCCAGTTAGAGCTAGACGGGTAGGCAAAAGCGACAAGGAAGTGGGTACAGATAGGACTGGCCGAAAAGACCCAGTACGGATAGGCGAGCGATCCGAAGAAATGAAGAGGAGAAAGACGAAGAAAGACAAGCAAACAGTTAAAGACCTAACTGAAAAGAAGTTGGCGTTCGGTTTGTATATTCGCTTCCGCTTGCGGCGCTGCTCGGAATCCATTATTCTGCGCAAATGAATGAAGCAAAATTGGAACTTGAAGGATGGCTGTGCAAGCAGATCTGAAGTCAATAGTAGCTATTCTCGGTCTCTTGAATTGTGGGATTATTAATCTGCTCGGAGAGAGAGAGAGAGAGAGAGAGAGAAATAGAGGAAGCAAAACCGCGTTAATGATGACAGAACGGTGGCAGCGAAAAAGGGAGGAAAAATGAGTTTATATTAACATGTTATTTTTGGGAAGAAGGAAAGGATTCTTGTCCGTCCCTCTCGCTATGGAAGGAAAGAATGGAAGAGGGAGCTGAATGGAGTTTTTTGGGGCCGCCGATTTTGATTTTTGCAACTCACATCGTTAGGCAGTTTTTGTGCAGACAAGTCGTTAAATATATAAAATTTTATAAATTTTTGACTCCCTTTATTTTTAAAAAATATTTTTCAATTTTTTAGAATTTAAAATAAAAATATAAATTACTTTTTAAAAATAAATGGAAATTTATATTGTGAGTTATATAAATTCAATTTAGATAATTTTTTTTTGAAATTTACGCGTAAGATTTGTTAATATATAATTTTTTAGGGCAAATTTCTGAAATTGGTTAAATTAATGGCCCTAGAAATGATTAATAATTTTTTACACCTTGATAAATGTCGGGTTTCTATTTCTGATATTTGAGCTGAAATCGAATTCTGAGAAAAGAGACGGCTGCAAAGCTCTCTAGAGCTCATTAAGCGAACCAGTCCGTCTACCTCACATTCAACGCGTAAAGCAAATCGGCTTCACATGATGTGATGAAAAATAGGAGAAAAGGTTCAATTATGCTTTGATCCTACTATTACACGCATTAAAGGAGAATTAAATAATCCGTCTAACGAGGATGGATGGACAAGTACGCTCGTATATACGGCTCTGCGTGACAGGACAGGTGACACTATGGCAGAATGGCGATTAGACATCGTTAAAGAATAAAAAAAAAGAGAATAAAGGGAGATAGGTGATCAAAAATAAACTTACCCGCTCTCTAAATCTATTTTTCTCTAAATTTGAAAACATCAAAACTCAAATATACGCGTATAAATTAATAACATGACTAAAATAAAAATAAATTATCATTTATTATTTTTAAATTACGTTTTGATTTTAAATCTTACAAAAATATAAATTTGTTATTTTTAAAACCCAAATTAATTTGTATTTACAATTACAAATGATGAAAAAAAAATACATGTTCGTGTAATTATTGAAATTTTTTTTAAGAATTTATATTATTAATTATATAAGTTATTGTATACCATGCATGATTTTTAATTATTATTGAGTAGAAAAAATACAATAACTTGTAATAATCAAGGCTTGATTCATCAGATTTGGTAACTAAAGGTTAATGTTTTAAGGTTACTTTTCAAAAGGTGAAATAAGATTTGCAATTAAGATTTAAAATCTTATTCAATTGATCAGTCACTATGGGTCACAAACTTTATAAACTACCTGGGAAAATTTTAAATAGGGGTAAAGTGAAATTTTTTTTTTTTAAGTTAGGACTAAGAAAATGAGGGAATTAATTTCAAAATTCAATTTTAATGTAGTTATTATTGGATTAAGTCTAGGATTATAAAATCAAGTAAATTTAATATAAAATCAATTTTAATGAAGTTATTTTTATGTGTATTTAATTTTCAAGAAAATATGATTGATATTTTTTTTGAAAGCAAACCTACAGATTGTATTAATAAAATTCCGTCAAACAAAAAATATCATTTCAAACAGAGAGACGATTATATCTGATAGATTTTCTAGCTAAAGTATGAGCAGTTAGAATAGTATTATGACTAACTCATCTAATAAAATATCAATTTTTAGAGTCTAACAAAGATTTACAATCATTCAAAATTAAATCCCTGCATGAAATAATTTGGCAAAGATGCTACTCAATTACATGTCTAAACTCCTGTATAAGATAATTTGGCAAATATACTCCTCATTTTTTCTCATCTCTTGAGTATAAATCATTAAAATCTCCCGAACAAAGTCACGGAAGAGAGTTTCTATGAGATAAAACTCGAATAAAGTTCCAAAACTGACGTCGTCGTTGCGATTCCGAAAACTCATAATAACTAGTATATCTTCATTGAACATTACTTTTCGAAACAACCGAATCAATAAAATTTGAAGAAAAGTCAATCACAGAAATAAACCCATGACTCTTCCACATTAACGAAAGATCTCTTCTCAATCATTGTCTATTGAAAAAGAAACAACCATCAAAATGTAAAAAATTACGAAAAAATTGCATACGAAATCTAAGAGCTTTTGTTTCTATCAAAAATAAAACATCTTGCTTGTAGCTTAGAATCAAATCCTTCAATACAATAACTGTTCGAAAATTGCCGTCATAGATCTGGTAATGAAAATTAATTGGATTGTATATGATAAACATCTCCACTGTACAGAAATCATAAGTGATAGATCGAAATATTTCTGAAACTCTTAATAGGGACAATAATATCTTCTTGTTCATTAATAGTCAATTGACGCATATCATCTTCTACGAGGAAAAGTAAAGAAGAAATTAGGTTTAATAAAGAGAAAAAAGTGAGACTATCGAGTTATAAAAGAATAACAGGAAAAAACTTGGGTCGAAAGATGATTTTGATGTTTTAACATTTTTATAAACAAATATGGAGGAATTTATCGTGGTGATAGCGATTCATTGTTGTTTGAAGCAAATCTGTTGCTGTCTGAAGCAATTCATTAGTTTTCAACGGTTTAAATGATAATCTCCTTAAAGTTGTCTTGTTTAATTATTGATAAAAAGTCACCGCTCCACCTTATTATTATTATCATTATTTTTAAAGTAGAAACAGAACTTTTCTTCTTTTTTTTTCTTAAATAAAAAAAACAATCCATTATGAACCTGCAGCGCTGGAAACTTCGGAGCAGGCATAGAAACCTCACATGCTTTTAATGGGAAGAATTCGTCTTAATTAATTAATTAATTAATTATGTGTCAGTGGTTATTTTAATATATTAATAATGATTAAATATATCATTTTTATTTTTAACCGATTTAATTAAATAATTAAATATATATTACTCAACTAATAATATATTTTTTTATAATTTTTATTTATTTTACTTTTTATATATACTAAAAAATATAATTTTTTATTAATTTTTAATTATACTCAATTCAAATATATTAAATTTTATTAAATATTAATAAATATTTTAAAAAATTTCTTGAAAATAAAATAAAATTATAATAATTAATTTATATATTATTATAATCTAAAAAATTGATAATAATTTTAAAATAATTAAAAAAATCAATAAAAATTATAAAATAAAAAAATATCTAAAAATTTTATTAAAAAATATAAAGTTAACATATTATAAATGAAAATATACGCTGAAATTAATAACAATAAAAAAAGTAAAAAGTTTAGAATGAAACTTTTATATCAATATTTTTTAAAATTTACCAAATATGATAATTTAGATTTTGAAGTTAAAAAATAATCAGTTAACTCTCAATAATTAAAATAAGCAACCGTTTGCAGTCAAGCAACTATGTAAACATTATTTACTTAATAAAGAATATACTGAATGAAATATTTAAAATGCGAGAGTAATAAGTATAGCCATAATCGAAATTTTAATATTTCATGTACAGATATATATAGTTTTTAAAAGTTTCGAATCGAATAAAAAAAAATACTAAATCGAACTGAAATTGAAAAGAATCGAATGAAAATTTTTTAGATATTTAATTCTGTATTTTTTTCATGGGTTCATCATTCATTTTCTTCTTCGTAGTTAGTAACCATTGCCATTATTAATTTATTATATTTAATATTTTCAATTTCACACCCATTCACGTGTTCAGCATTATAAAGCAGCCTATAAGTTATAGTTTTTAAATTTGCTGGATGTTCTTACACAATCCAAATTAGTATAGTTCAGCTTTCAGCTTTTATTATTATAATGATTGTATTGGAAAAGGTTGGTTCCCGAGGAGTGAGTATGTACATGAAAATACATATGTGTCCTACGGAAAAAGTCATTCACTTGAATTTGCCCATCAATAAGGGTTTTAGCTAATATTGTTTAATGTGCTCATAGTTTGACCATGTTTTTTTTTATTGCTATTAAATTTGTCTTGATTTGAGTGGAGGAATATTGAACTGAATTGATGTATCTGGTCGAGGTAGATTTATTTTTTTTAATGAAGTTTTAGCTATTTTTTTATTAAAAAAATGATGGCCTAAATATGAAGAGTTTTTAACATTATTAAAATCATTTTATATCTTCCACGATGGCTGGCTGAAAGAATATTAAGAACTGAAATTACATAAATATTGAAAGAATACAAGATGAACAATGATGTTTAGATCTCACAATCCATGAAAAAACTAAAATTTCAACCTATCATCAACTAGAAATAAATAAATTAGCCAAACATGACTAAAAGAAAACACATAAAGGAAGAAGATAATTCGGCTGAAAGAGAGGTTATTGCAATTACAGCCTAAGCTAGGTATTTATAGCAGCTGAACTCTAGCAGAACCCTTGCAAAACTTTCCTAAAGATTTGATTTGAATTACTTTAATGAGAGATCTCCTTTTAATTTGTTTTTTTAGGAGAGATTCCTTGATTTTTGAGAGAGATTATACTGCATTTAAAGGAGTGATATATGGACTTGAAATGCATGAGATCGCACTTTCTTTAATAGGAAGATCTGATTTTATTTATTTTTTCATGTTAGGTTTGCCTCAGCTGCTCAGAGGTTTGCCCAGAGACTTAGGCAAATATTCGATCAAATTTATTCAACCACTGTACATAATCAACTTCATTTCTCATGATTTTGGCTCATCTTTTCTATCCTTTGCTTTTCTTTTCTGCAAAAGCATGATCAAAGGTATATAAGTAATAGAAAATCACTTAAATAGGTGATAGAAAAAAATGAGAATATATGCTAAATTTGTACTGTATCACTCAACACAAGGGGGAGGTTGATAGTACCTAGTACTGCCCTGGTCTTGTCTCCTAATCCAATTACAGGATAGGAGACCTTAACAAGATTATTTTTATTAAAGCCTAGCTTAATAAAGACACCTAAGATGAGGAGATTAACAGAACTATCTATATCCACCAAGACTCGCTTCATGTCATATCTGTTCAAACGGACGCTGATAACCAGCGGGTCGTTTTGAAAGAAACCTATTGCCTTATCCACAGGTCTAAACCTTCCTACTTGGCCCATGGTTTCTACTCTATTAACAAGACGTCTTATGCAATGCGATTATTTTTTTTCCCTTGCCATCGTTGGGTCTTCCTATAATTACATATATAACTCCAACAGGTTCACTGTTAGGGGTGGTTTCAGGAGTTATTACCTCGCTTTCAAGCCTCCTCTCTTCTCTACTCTTTCTAATGAACATTCAAAGTGTGTCGTCTCTTATTAACCTCTCGATCTTGTCTTTTAGCTGCCGGCTCTCCTCCGTTGTATGTCTGTGGTCTTCGTGAAAGCATCAATTTTGGGTCCTGTCTCGTCTTTCGGTTTTCTCAAGGTTGAGCTTCGGACACCTAACCCTCCTTGTCATTTTTCCTTATCCACATTAGAATATGTGTTCGTGAGTCATTCAGTAGAGTAATAAATCTGGATTTAAATAATATAGTGAATTGAGTAAAGTTCTAAATTGAACCTAGGCTCAAATGTTGGTACCATTTCTAAGCTAAACCTGTGAGTGTTGATGAAAACACTCGACACAATACAAAATCATTGACATCTTGAAGCTGCATTGTTGTCCTAAAGATTGCCAGGTGACTTCTGGGATCTGTTGTTCCGTCGTATTCTTTCAAATTTGAAAGTTTGAACTTCGCGAGAAATGTCTCTGGCAAGATCTCTTCTAATTTGGGCGAGGCATCGTCCAACTCTTAATTCACCTTCTACTCCTTCTGGTACCTTTGCACGGTCCGTATTAGCTTCCAATCCACATCCTTTGCAGCCTCATCCGATGACTCATTTTCCTCCAACTTGGCCTTCCCATTGGACTGTGTTTGAATTGCCTCTGTTCGAGTCCTTGGAATGTCGATGGAAGCCTCCTCCGTTATTCTAGGAGCCATGAAGGAGGCCTTTTCCCGAGTTTTATACTGCTCGAAAGTGGTCTGTAGTCTTTTTATGTACTGCAGCATCTGCTCATTGTTGAGATTACTCAAACAAGCTTCATTGCCCATTGATGGGGTGTTTTGTCCACTACAAGGAGTGGAGGAAATAATTACTGCCTTGTTGGCAGCAGCTCGTGAATTGTCAGCCATTTTAAAGAATAGAAAAGGAAAAAACTTCTTTTTAAGAGGAAAATGAATGAAAGGTCAGTTTCTACTCCAATTGAACAAAAAAAAAATCAAAGGAAGATCCTGGAAATGGAACCAAATGATGTGGCTGAAACGAAATTATGCTGCAATTGGTCAATTTGCAAGAGAGAGAAAGTGAGGTGGTTGGCGCCTATAGTAGCCACTTCAATACTCAAATTCGTAAATTGAAGAAAATGACGAGTATAATGTAATGCTTTAAACTCAAGAGTAGTTGTGTTAGAAGAGTGTATCTTGATCTCTTATTCATCTGCTTTTATACTGTAAGAAGATAGAGTTGGTTATCACATCTCTTGAAAATTCGACTAGCATCGGCTAGTGGATATAGGATTCCACAATTATAGGTGTAATGGAGATCTGCTAAATTGCATTTTCTAATAGTAACTTTCCATAGAGTCTCGCCCTGTAGTTGAGAGGGTTAGTCTTGATGAAGAGCTGAAACTTACAATGTTTGGATTTTCTTTTCCGTTGGTGGGATTTAATATCATCTTATCAAACTCTTATCACGTAATTCTATTTTCTTATTTTGGGCGATCGTTGTTATATATCAATTACTATAATGAATGAATCATAATTTAGTGTTGTTGCCTCACAATTGCCGGCCTCACTTGTTCAAAGTGTGAGTGTAGAGATAGCTGGCAAAACAAAAAGATTAGGTTTTTTTATTTTATTTTCAATTATCATGTAAATCATTGTCTTAGAGCTAAATATGTCCTGTGCTACCATGTGCTTTTCAATACTTTGCAGCCGTATATTTTAATTTAAATTTCATCAATTTTTAGGATCCATTATCTAAAAAATCAACATTTATAATTCAACTTTCATAATATTTATTATTATAATATATAGTATATGTGTATAAAATTAATTTTGAAACGTTAAATTTCAAAATCTAAATACACTTCTACTCAAATAAAATAATTAGAATAATAAATTAAAAACTAAAATATTTTGAATTAAAAAATAAAAAAACAACTAGACATTAGCTTTTTCCTCTTTGATTTTTCAAATGTTGGAGGAACTTTACAATTGGCTTGAGCCAATGATTATGATTCCCCAGCTCCAATGTATTTCCAATTTTCAATTTATAATCTTGCATTAGAAGTTCCAAGTTGATTATCAATCAATCCGAACTCTTACTTTAAGGACGAGCATTTTAGAGATTCAATACTACACTATTATAAAACGAGTCTTAAAGCTCAATAAAAGAAAAAGCCTATAGAATATCAAAATCCTAAGACTTGAAGCCAAATTTGATCCATGTCTTTGACCCAACAACCACAAGAAAAGAGGGTCGTTCACCTTCTTGATAAGGCTCCAGTAGCATTGTTCATGGTGAACACAAAGAAACCACAGACAAAAATAGCCAAGGCCAACAACATGAAGTACAAATTAATCACATATATTACTGGCAGCATTATGAATTTTGCTAATTGTGTTCTAAATTTTTATAAATGCATAAAGTTAAACGAGTGCAATTTCATCCTTTTATAAAAATTTATAGTCCATGATAAGAATTTTGAGTGCATTTAGCAATAAATCAAATTATTTTTTACTTTATTTTAATAAATCATTAATGATACAGTTAATTTATATTTAGCTATTATAATTTTTGTAAGTTTATAGTGTCTAATGAGTCACAATTTTAATTAAGTATTTAATGAGTTAATATAAAATAATATAAAAATATAAATACATATTTGGCCTAAAACAATTTCTAATAATCAATGGTGTTTGTTTGGTTTGTCTGCCTAGTCAATATCTGACACACATACATTAACAAAATTCATGTGTAGACTTTTATGGATTTAAGATAAAAATTGCAAAAAAATTTTTTTTTCAATTAAAAAAATTGTTTTGAAAGTAATGAACTCATGCCAAATGGACGATTTTAACGAGAATTCAATTTCTTTAATAATTTTTTTTATTAAATATACAGACCTCTATTTATATAATATTTGTTTCTTTATAAAGATGGGTAAAATATGAAAACGGCATTTCATTCATCAATTACTTCAAAAACAGGAATTTTTTTTGTAAACTCATTTATTAAAATTGAATTGAATTTCATCATAAAAATATGTAGATAAATTAGTGAATTGGAAATTAAGAATGGGCTGAAGCTTTTCAATCCATTTATTAACGGCCCGTTCATGAAGCCCAGTTCTATTACAATTAGCTCCTGTCCGACCTCCATTTCAGGTTAATGTTGTAGCCTTTCGCGTGGAAGTTATGGTGAATGCACAGTATAATTGACTGGAAGTCGCGAAACTGATGAACAGTAAGTCACCGTGGAGTCGGACAGTTCGCTTTGCGCTCTTTCGTGGTCCCCGTGTGTTGTGGGGAATGAAAAGTTCTCCACCTTGCCCCTCCCCAAAAACCCAAACCAATCTTCTCATACTAGAATTTCTATTTCATGACATCAAAAGATGAAATTGCTAAAAAGCTTCCAGTCGTGTTGTTACATGGGCTGCAATTGCACTCCCACAAATTCACAAACAATTCATTCTGGTTGGGCTATAAGAATATAAGAACAAATCAAGAAATTCCAACAAAAATGGATGCTTTTATTAACCATATGGGACAAGTATAACAAGCAGCAAAGGGTGTGAACTGTGAAGGACTGAGGCTACTGTTTGTACAGCTTGAATCAGTGAGGATGCAAATGCTAAATAAGATTCTTTTCTGCAGACTACTCTGGCACCTCATAAAAGATGATGCTGCCTCTGAATTTTGGGAAATTGGATAGTGTTTTACAGCAGTCCCAAATTATTAACAAGGCAGCAGTGAGTAAGAAATTTCACATTCATGACATTCTGTAGTAGACTTGCTGCCATCTTCAGGTTTTGATCACCATGAATGCTATCGCTGTTGAAAAATGCTCCTATTTTGACTAATCAGAGAATCTGATAATACACAGAAATTATCAGAAAGATTAGCATGGAAAGCAAATGATAATGACAGATAAAGCTGATGTTTCAGCAAAAGTAATAATAATTATTATTTAATTCAGCAATGATGTCCAATTACTTGGATACATGCAGTGTACACTTCAGTGAGAAGCTGTAATATTTAATATCTTTTTGTTTGCAGAAAAATCACCAAGGAAAATAAAATAGGCAAAAGTGAAAAACAGAAAAGTTTGCCGTGCCAGTGTTAAAGTTTTTTTGGAATCATTTGCCAGCTGCAGCCTTTGAGATATTCATCAGGGGCTAATGCTGACTACAGATGTGAGTTAAGATACCAGAAGGCAGAAGCATTCAACGGAACTTACTCTATTAACGTCAAAAAATGATCAAGGGCAGAATATAGAAGGCAAAATTTTAATATAAAAGGTAGAAAAAAACTAAAATTTGGACATCCATTCACCTGCTGCATAAGTTCACAGGTGCTGGACAGGAAGCTGATGAAACTTCACCAAGTCCATTGGATCTTTGAACTTGTCCATCTTCTTGGATTATGTTATTTGACATTTGACTTGAATAGAACCCCAAATTCCTCCTCGCCACGCTGCGGGATTCAGCCAATGGGTTCAAGGTGAATCCACTCTTGTTCTGATGCGGAAATCTTTGGCTATTGGAATTGCAGGTTTCAGCGCTGTAATCTATATTGAGAATGTTTCGTGCATGTGATTGTATGCTCCCAGGTGAAGAGAGCCTTGAAGTCGAAAACCGACCTTCCGTTCTCCTCCAGAACTTAGAACTCAGAAATTCTGCGCCAGGAAGATTGCAACAAGTGTTATCTCCAGAGTCAGAATGAGGAATTCTTCCACTTGATAATGCCAAGTCATGGGAGATTTCATCCAATGCCATCTCCAGGCCATGAACACGTGTCTCCAGAGAATTTATCCCATGCTGGGAGCTGCCAATAAATCTCTGCATACGAGTTAAAATGAGAGAAATAAAGTTAGCTAATGGGATCTTCTAACGTTTAAGCATATTGAGATTAGCAGATAATGTACCTGAAGAAGGTCTAAAAGATTGGATTGCTGGTTTTCAATCTGCAAAAGTTGGTCACGGATTAAAGACAGATCCTCAATATCTTTACTGTTCTCGCAGTATTCTTCATTAGGATTGTTGACCTCAAAATCTTTGTTGTAAAAGTTATCATCATCATTAAATGGAACCACCCTTGACCCAGATTTCAGACCACCAAATTTGTACTGTTTATCGTCTCGTGTACTGCTGCAGAGGACAAGTTTTGTGTCTGGTCTACATTTATCATTGTTTGCATCCTCCCCTGATTCTAAAACTCCAGAACTGCACCTTTTGATATCATCACCACAGCCTGTGTCTTGTGGTAGAGCAATTTCAATTTTCCAGGCAGAGGTTTTCCTGTGGTCCATTTTACGACCCATTGCTGTCTTTGGATTGTCATTGTTATTCTTTACAGAGCATTGTTTTCTGGCAGTGGTCACAGGCGAAGCATCCGATGGGGGGGACCTGTTTCCGGGCAATATTTTCTTTGGTTGAGGAGATCTGAAACTGACTTCATGAGAATTATGGGAGGCAGAAGGGGAGCTTTCACCACTAGCTTTGTCTGTCCATTGCAAAAATGGGAATGCTAAACTATTCAATTATAATGAGAAAACAGGACCAAAAAGAACAATTGTACTTGAAAGATATAAACTTTGTTTTATTTATTCCGATCAACTATTAGATTGTTAAACGAGTGATTATCAATCTTGAAGAACAATGGTTACCTATTGAAGAAGATTTAGATTGAGATGATAATGAATCTTGATCAGAAAAGCCAGGAACTTCCCTCCACAACTCCAAGGTACGATTCATGGTCTCCCGAACAGCCTTCACCTGTTACCCCAATATCATATCAGGCGAAAATTTTCTAACTAAAAAGTTAGATGAAAAGGAAAGCATTTCTTTCCATTCCCACATTTTCTTAGCAACCAAACAGTATTCAGGAAATCAGGAAAAAGAAAAGATAGGATAAAAAGGGACTATACCTTATCAAATCTCCTGCTCTCCAGAGAACTCAAGCACGCAACTTTATGTTCCTTTGACAACTCCTTCTCCGCTTGGGCCACCTTCCCCAAGGCCTCCGCCGCCGCCTTTCTGGCTGCCCAATCGTCACTGCTCAGAAACTCCAGTAAACATGGTACTAGCCAATCCAACACGCTCTTACTCGACGCGCCACCAACGCCAACAATATTCCCGATCACACTCAGTAACGCCGGTTTCGCTTTAAATCCCTCGCCCTTCACCAACTTCACCAGCCTCGGCAACACCTTCCTCAACTGTTCCGCCTCCGGCTCCGGCGCCGCCTCAATCGCAGCGGCCAAACACATGGCAGCACCGATCTGAGCATTGAAATCATGATCAAGCGTCAACAGCTCAATAAACGGCTTCGACAGGGTAGAAAACGGTGGCTTGGTGATATGCGACGACATAGCAGTGGTGGCCTCGACGCAGGCGGATCGGACAGCGGAGTCAGTGTCGTGGAGGCGTCGAGTAACGGTGGAGATCATTTTGGAGAGGTGGGGAGAGAGCGAGTTGCCGTGAAGGTTGGAAAGGAGAGTCAAGAGATTGACGCATTCCCTGCGAACAGGAGACTTGGAGGAGGAATCCGTGTTGTGAATGCAGTTGAGGAAAGGGGAGAAGGAGTCGTGGTTGAGTGTCTTAGCGATGGACTCGAGCTCGGTGGTGGCAAGGGAGAGAGTGTCGCGGTCGGAGAGCTTGTTGAGGCAGGTAATGACCCGGCTCTTGAGATCGTTGGCGGTTGAAGGTGGACGAGGTGGAGATCTTTTCTGGGGAGACATTGTGATAGAACTGAAATTTATGGGTATGTGTCAGTCTCGGTGATCGTGCATTGGTCACCGGGGATTTTGGTGGAGGCGGTAGTGGCAGTGCCGGTGGTGGGGGAGATGTTAGTTTCTTGTTACAAGCATTTAGTAAGGTGCTTCAATGGATATTTAAATTTTGAGCAAGAGGCCAAGGGTATTTGGAAATCAGCGGAATTTTTTTCCCTCCTAAAATGTTATTTTTCATGCATTTTCCTTTTTAACTGCTATTTCCATTGAAAGGCTTTAACGATAAATTTACAAAATAAACGTAGGAAAAAGTGTTGTAATGTGTGATTTAATATTTTTTTAATTAAATAAAATTAAGAAAAATTAATTTTTATGAATTGAATAAATAATTATTAAAAATATTTTATTTTTTAATAAAGTTTCCGGTTGGAATTTTCAAATTCTTATTTGGCACTCAATAATTAATTTCTGATTATTTATATAAGGTAATATTTGTATAAATGGAATGCAGATTGTGCTTCCAACTCGACTCTTGTGAATTGTGATTTTCAAGATATTCATTTTTTACTTGAAAATAAAAAAATTTTTAAAAAAAAAAAATTAAAATCGAAAAAGTAAAATATGAGAATTTTTAAATTTATTCAGATGTAAGTTATGAATACACTTTAAAATAAAAGTTTACAAAGTGAAATTATAAATATCCATGAATTTATATTAGCATAGTGTTAAAGATTTAAACAGCGCATAATATAAAAATAATAATAATAATGTTAGAGGTGGGGTGAAGAATGTCATAGGATATGATGATCTGAATGTAGAGAAGGATAGAATGAATAATGTTAGAGGCGAAGAGCATGCTCCCACATGGGAACTCCTCAGAGGCTGCCGGCTTTCTTACATAACCAAACAAATTTTCATACATAAGAAGTAAGGACTATGGTTTGGTTTTTTGCTTCCTCAACCCAACTTGCAATTCTAGCTAGACAACCAGTGATGATGATTTCCTGCTTTTATTTTAATATCTCAACAACATTTTAGAAAGTGTTCGCAGCAAAACACTTCATAATATTATATATTTTTAAAATTAAAAAAAAATTGTCATAAATTACATTTTAATTAATTTTTTATGCTTATAGTAAAATAAAATTACATTTCATTATTGTGTGGTATTATGGTAATTAAAGATTTTTATATTTAAATTTATTGGATGGCAATAATTTTTGGGCTAAAATTAAAATGGCATAATTAGGTTAAACTTAAATCCTAATTTTAGGGTGACCCACATGTGAAAAAGAGAATAAGGTGGTGGGGGTTCTTCATCACATATTTAATTCATGCATCTACACAAAAACTAGTTACAGATGCCTCCACTTGAAAACAATACTCAGGTTTTGATTAGATGCTACATCCCACATGATAGCACCAATTTAAATCCAATGAGCTGGTCATGCCCAAATATATATATATATATATTTTTTAAATGTTTATATTATAATTAAAATTTAAAAATTTCATGAAATCTATCCAAAAATACTCTTATCATATATTAAGGTTGTAATGAAGAAAGAGGAGGTAAATGTGGGGCATGTGAGGAGGATATGGGAGGCAACATTGTTAAAAGCAATCTAACCACAATGGATCACGTGACACCTAGGATGGAAAAATCAATGAACTGAAAGAATCAAGAGTTTTATATATAGCAAAAGCTAACCATGATGTGATTTAGGGGTGAGTAGCATGGAGAAGATGCCCTTTTCCTTATATTGTTTGCTGCAGTAAAAATCATCACCATGCTTTTCCATCATGAGGATCCAACTGCCTCATTAATCATTTGATCAGAACCACCAAATCCTATCCATCTGATCTTTCTAATTTCTCTTAAGGTTTGACTTGGATGGGATTAAATCTACTGCGTGCAGTGTGATGCATGTGATGATGATGATGATCATGCATGTCCTCATTGGGAGGACCCACCCTATCCATAATACCACAGATACCTACTAATTTTTTGTGTAGAGGGGACAGAGGAGTCGCCATTTAAGGGCATCTGAGCTTTTTAACAGAGCACTGTGAAAAAGAAGGGTGTAAAAGAAGAAAAGATGGCCCGTGAATCAAATCAAAGTTATAAACTGCAATTATTGAGAAGCATCAAGAAGGCAGCAATGAAGAATTGCTAAATATATGTTAACTTTCCCTAATTTGAAGGGCAGATAGTGACACAAATTGAACTAGAATCCATGTGACTCTTCCATTTTTAATCAACCCCACCCAAAAGGGTTTTGCCGTTTTTGGGCTTATGCTGCTGTTACCAGATGTTGGAAGTCCTTATTTAAGGGAAAAAAAACATTAAATATATAAATAAAAATATTAAAAAATTAATATGTGGTCTATGTGTTATATAAAAACTCAACAATTAATCTTTTAATTTTATAAAATATATCATAATATTTTTAATATTTTAAAAATATTAATATATATATATATATATGTATGAGAAAGAGTCTATTGTGAATGAAAAGCAATGTATATATATGTGTGTGTGTGTGTCTGTTCAGAGCGTGAGAGTAATTTAGGATGGCTGACTTGCTTGTGAGAATTGCTAATTTCCAATTATGAGATAAACCAAAACCAAAATCAAATTAGAAAACAAATGGAATTGATAGTTGTATAAATCAAGCAACCAAATTCACTGTGCAGACCGATACTGACCTGTCGTAAGCCAGAATGCTATATGTCTGTGAAGTTTGTCGACATTCGAAGGAGTTTGGATGAGTTGCTTAGCAGTTGGTTGATTTGAAAACTTACCTAAGCACCGTAAACGCTCTATTTCTATTAATTACCGCTCATTATTTTTTACTGTGATTATGTGTATTTATACAATATAATAATAATTTAAATCGGAGTTGTTATAAAAGCAAATAATTGTAAAAATTTTATCTAGAAAAATATCAAATAAAATCTATTAGAAATATTTATAATCGCGGAATTTTTTATTTATTAAGTGATACCAATTAAATTTTCAGAAAATCTGATAATTAACTCTATTTTTTACAGTATAAAAATAAAATTACATAAATTTTAAAAAATATATTCTTATACATTCATTTTAAACTTAAAATAATATGTTACACCTGCCTCTTCTAATAAGTTACTAATTTAATCATCAAAAAGTAGTCCATAAGCGACAACCACCTCTAATTTTATCCTTTACAGATTAATCAATCGTAATTTAATTTCATTTTTGATCGCATCATATATGATATAATTAAATGAACGTTTTTTTCCTTTATAAATGTTAGTATAATGATAATTATAAAAAGTAAATTAAAATGATTATTTAAAGAAAGATAGTCTAAATGATTTTTCTGCATATGATAATTAAATATATATATATATGAAACTCATATTATAAGATATTATTGTGGTATAAAATTAAACTATAAATTTTAAAGTATAAAAAGTATAGTGAATTCTTTTGATAGAATTTAATTTAATTTTTTATTAATTTTTTATTTAATACAAAAGAATTTATTTTTTGTTTAACGTATAAAATTTTTATTTTTTTAAAAAATAAAATTAAGTATGATTTTATAATTTAAAATTTTTTTTATTGTAAAATGAATTATGGTCAAAACTAGGGTGAAGCAATGGTGAGCTTCCAAAGATGATAAGGATATAAGCAACAAAAGGAGAAATTATAAGCACATGTTAACATAAAGAGACCTAAATTGGTGGGTATAAATACACATACATGGGACCAATGGCCATCCCATCATGTTCATGGTTGTTTGACTACATAACATTTTGTCTCTTGGATTTGCTAGCCCATCACATGGTTTGCCCAAAATTAACACCATCCAATTTCATTTCTTCATATTACTTCCCATGTGTGTTTTCCTTCTCCGACGACACCGCCACATGAAAGCTTCACTATTGGGAGCAACAAAGCCATTACAGTATGCCCAATTATTTATTACTCAGCATCTCTGCTAAAACATTCCCTTGCTCTGCCCAACTGCCAGTCGCCACGTGACAATGCATGGCTTGTGTTACTGTATCTAGTGTTTTTCATTTGTCCTTGTTGGCTAAGAAATACATTTCCCTTTGATGTTTAGTTTTTTGAGGTGGGGTTTGGGACATTGGCCTATCATGAGGTGTATCTTTCGATTGCTTTGGATTTTACCTGTGATCTCTCACGTTAGAGAGGACACCGGACGCCCTTCATTTTTTGATCAAATGGACAAATATTATTAGCCATCTTCTACTGAGAATCATGCCAAAGAAAAAAAACTATATATGTTCATGATTCATGGAAAAAAAATTATATTTGGAAAAATAAATTTGAAGATAAAAATGATAAATTTTTCAGTAACCAATAGTGAAATAAAAATAAAATAATAATAATTCTTATTTGTCTTCATCAAATGCAATTTATTTAATAAAATGCAAGTTGGAGTAATTTGTGTACATATAAACTTTCTAACATTTTCTCTACGATCCCTAAAGCGCGAGCAGCACTGAAAAAATTCATCAAACTGAATTAATTTAAAAATTCAGTTTGGTTTTTAATTTTTTCAATTTGGATCAACTTTTAATTTAAAAAATTTTAATTATTTTGATTTTATTCGATTTTAATCAGAAAAAAAATTGAAAAAATCGAAACGAACCGATTAGTGATAATAGTATATTATTTTCAATATTATAAAGATATTAGATCATATTAAAATTAAAATATTTTATTTAAAATTTAAAATATTAAAAATAAAAGGTAAAAAATAAAAAAATTATTAAAAATTCAAATTGATCAAATTAAACTGAATTAAACCGAATCATATCCATTCAATTCGATTCGATTTCTGATCAAAATCAGTTCGATTCGATTTATATAAATACTAAAATTTTAATTTTTTATTTATTCAATTCAATTTAATTTTAAATCGAACCAACTAAATATTCACCACTAATTTTTCTGTTTTTGTTCTATTCTGGCAAATTTTTTTTGTAAAGAATAGTTAATGCATATGACATTAAAAAAAATGATATATCTATTCAATTTCGAATTCATTATACTATTTATTTAATATTTTTATTTTATATATTAAAATGATTTGTCCATTTAATATTATAATTTAATTATTTATATTTTATAATTTTATTTTATAAATCTATAATGTATGTTTTTTATTTTAATTTATTTTGAAACACTCTTCACTCAAGTGGAACATGCCTAGTGTATCTAATTATAATGTTAAGACCAACAAATATGCCAAAGGCATGAACGCATACCCTTTGAAAAATCCATTCAAAGAGATATAAAACCCATTTAGAGTTTTTTTTTTTTTTTTTTAAAGAAAAAACATTTGGATAGAAATTAAAATTAAGGGATTCTCCATTATTTAGATGAGCAGGCTGTATGGTGAACCTGTCTTTCAATTATAGGGTTCTGCAATTATGGTAGGTCCATCATTCCTACCTGCGGATTTGTCTTCACCCTACCCTATATCATGTTGCATCAAATAAATAAATAATATAATTTTTTTTTAATATAAAAACTCTAATTTAATTAAATTAATATTAGTTAGCACTTAGAAATACTCCTATCATCAACCCTCATAATTCCACATGGAAACTGCACAACAATATCTCTATAATGGGCTTTCTTCTCTTTCAGAATTTTCAATCTTCTAATTCAGGAATAATTAACAGATCTAGTCAAGCTACCATTGAAGGAGATTTGCTGGCATGCTATTGGCAGGGCATCACTTCAATTCATTATTCACCCAGTTGATGGTTTCAGAATTATTAATTAAATAATTAATTCTTATATATATTGGGTGTAATTTTATCTCAAATTATGTGAAAGATTGTGATGAAAGAAAGGGTAAGATGATAATTGGGAGAAGCTTTGAGCTTTGTGATCTTAATAGTTGGTAATTAGGTAAGCAAGCAATCTTACCAACTAATGAAGATTTGTGATGATTGAGACCTTTTGTTTGTCTCATCTCCATGGATGGAGACACTTCATACAAGCTTTTTGCAAATACACACTATACAATTGCAATAGAAATGTGATAGACCTTAGTAAAGTGGCTACTTTTGGTACCTTTAATTATATTATTTAATAAATAATACAATGGATTATAATTGCTTAGTTTTATAGAGTAGACAACAAGATCAAAAGGCTTATGAGGATTAAGAGTCAATTGGCTAATTGCTTAATTTTAACCTTTTTAACAATGTCTACTCTAAAATTCACATAAAGCCAAATTTCACATTTCATAGATTCTCGTCTCTACCTCATTCTTTGTTAGCTAACATTACCATTCATATATATAGAGAGAGACCATGCAAATTTAATTTGCATTAAAAATCTAATGAACAACTAAAACAGGCCAAAAAATTGAAACTCAAGACTCAAGCCCAAAACAAAATGGTCTAGTCCAACAGACCACTCAAGCCACTCTTCCTGCCTATACCCACCAGTTCAACGAAATGGTCCCAATTCCAAAGAACAAGAAGATTCCAATCCCGGTTGCCGTAGAAGTCCATCCAAACCAACCCAACTATAGCATATCCATAAAGCATAGCACAACAACAAACAAAAATAACGATATGTAAACCCATCAAAAAAAAAAAAAATACATGCAAAGAAAGTTAAACATCATCCATCAATCAAACCAATACAGAGGAGCAATAGTGTTCAAATCACGACAAACTAAATATAAAGAGATTGTCCAATAGAGCTCGTAGCCATAAAAGATCGAGCGGAGCATTGATCATCGCACGTTGCGGTATAACAAAAGATTAATGTGTCGAGCCAACTCCAATGAATCTCTCTATAAATAAAAAGTTGATCATAAATAAAATCATGATAGATCTGCACACCACAAAGGAAGCTATTTTAAGAAATATAAATTTATTCTTTTAAAAAAATTATTTTTCACAAAATTTTTATTAAAATATATTAATTTGTATCAATACTGTCTCTTAAATATTATTTAACCAAAATATAATGCATAAAATTATAGTTTTAATAGTAGAAATTAAATGGGTTTTTTGTATCTACATTTAATTTCTAGCAGTAAAACTAAATTACAAAATTAAAAATGTCAAATAATTTTTTTAGTAAATACAATATTAATATTAAATATAATTTTTATTAATGATGTTGTGTTGAAAATTTTTAATATTATATAAAATGTATATTGTATAAAAATATAGTAAAGATAGTTTTTATTTTAATGAGTATAAAATAAATGATGGATAACAGTATTAAATTAATTTTAATAAGTTTAATAGCAAATGTCCAAAGTTAACTAGTTGGGATTCTTTGCCCATTTGTAGGCAAATGTGCAGTTAAGATAATTTTTTTTTATCAGTCATATAATATATTAACTTGTGGATGAAAAATAAAAATTTTATATACATAAATACTATATGAAATGATAATTTAATACAGTTAAATAATAAATTAATAGATATATAAATATATTTATTTATTTTAAAAAATTCATATATATATATATATTCAACTTATAATTAATTTATCATTATATACAGAATATCCCATGTGTATCTTTTTGAATATGTGATTTCTTGTCGTTTTAATTTTGAGTTTACAATTTCGACGTCGGTTGGATTAGAATTATTTAACAATTAAAATAATCTTAATTATTTATTTTGTAAAATTTACGATAATAAGACTAAACTGTTAAATAAAATCACTTACTTTTTCATTGTAATAAAAAAATAAAATGAAAAAAGATTAAGACTCTTCCAAGTAGTTGTGCGCAAATTTAGAACCGCTAAACATTAATCAATCATATGACCAGATCCTGGAATCAAATCGGCCGTCACCAGGAATAGGAAACATTTGCTTTTTTTTTTTTTTTTTTTTTTTTTTTTTCATGCAATAGATTATATTAAAAGCCTATAGGACTACTAAGTACAGACAAAAAATGACTAAAGAGTTATTTCAACACATGAAAGCCCAGCCCAATAAATACTTCATTCCAATTTAGCCCATTCCATATCCTTTGAAAAGCAATGAGATATCGATCGCCACCACGGCTACACTGATGGAAGAAAAAAACTCAAACTTTCATTCCCACCACCGTAGAAATCATCAAATCTATGTCCACAACACATGTCGAAAAAAATAAGGATAGAAGAAGATAAAGGACATGCAAAACCCACAAGACTCAAAGAAATAAGAGCGAACAAAAAAATTATAATTTTACAAAACTCAAAATTCAACTTTAATTTTCGGTAAATCACAAGTAGAGAAACAGTTCACCATAGCTCATAGCCACGGAGAGACCAAAAACGTGCATTTATTATTGGATGCGGCGGTGCCGAAATGCCAAGGCAAAATTAATGGAGACCTCCCAATACACCAAATACCATCTCTGAAAAAATCAGCACAAATTCGATTCATAAAAAATTATATCAACAGCATAAATTCGACTCACAAAAAATCATATCAACAACTAACACCATAACTTTAAAACCTTATTTTTAGCTAAACAATAATAAAAATGGATAAAACAACTAAATAAAATATAAAAAACTATACAAATAGATACTACAAGCATGCTCAACCTAAAAGAAAAAAAGCTCGACATCATCGGTATGAAATCGATGCAGAACTACGCGCCGACGTAATCGATGTGGGATCACTATTTTTTGCTTTATCATCTTTTTTCTTTTTTTTTTAATTTTTTAATTTTTAATTTTAATTCTTCCTCAAATAGTGCTACTAAAAAAATATTTATTGAATATATGAACAATGTCAAGACATGTATTTTATTTTTACTTATGTATAAATATAAATTTAGATTATAATAAACATAAAAATCATAAATATAAATCATAAAATATTATTTATGTTTATTAAATAAATTAAATATTATTACATTTTAAATTTATAATGAATTTGGGATTTAAGTAAAAAAAAAGTGATAAAAGTAATTTTTATACAATTAATGAGAAAACCCATGATGCATCCTGGATAGGCCCATCTTCAACCTATGACACTGCCAAAACCCAATCTCCCACCCAAAAAAAAAGTGCTATGCGAATATGTTATTAAATTATTTCTTTTTTAAAAAAATTATTTATTCTTTTCAAAGTAGTAAATCGTTTTTTACATTTTAAGATTTTGTTAATATTGCTATAAATTTTATAGATGAATTCATTGATTCTTTTTTATCTTTTTTATCTTTTTAATGTTGCAATTAAATAATATAAATAATTTATTTTCTTATTAGATAATATTTCTTCTTTCATTATTATTTCTTACATATAAAATTTTTTAAGGAAGTGTTCTTTGTGAGTCACTCAAATTATAATCAAATTTTGTCAATTGGTTTTCATGTGTTTTTTTTTTTTAAATGGTCCATTAGAGCCGTAGAGTGAAATGGCTTCTCACTCAAAAGGAAAAATACAAACTTTCGTTTTGGATTTGGACGTGTGTTTGTGAATAAATAGGCTTGGTTCATATTTTTAGGACTTAGGCTTTAAGTACATTGTCCCTATAGCCATGAGATTGAATTGACACTGAGAAATTAATTATTGTGTTTGATATTCAAACAATATACTGTGAATAATTCAAACTTTCTTTTGCCTAAATAAAAGTTATTCTAATTGAAATTAATAAATTGACTTTGAAGCTAGGAAGGAAAATTTTTCTTTTCTTTTTTTTTTTTTTTTTTCTCTCTCTCACTTGTTGAACTTTTGGGAAGTGTGTCTCTCTTTATTATGCTATTAATAGATTTCTTATGAGTAAGGGGAGACTTTCTCATTCACATGCTTGAAGAGTGAATTTTCCATCTTCAGTTTGAATGGTTGTACATATTTTTTTAGTGGTCAAATTACAAATTTAGTGGAAATTGTGATGAATTTTCTTTAAATATATAAATGTTATGTCTATTTTTTTCTTGTTCCACTTGTGTTTTTCTTTTGTACGTAAGGATAGAAAAAATATATAAATATTTATGAATATTATTGTAAAATTTATTTTTTATATTAAATTAATTATTTATATAAACGGATTTGGATAGTGAATATGTTATATATAAAATTTGAATATGATTCGAATCTATAATGGGTATTATTTTTTAAATTTAAACTCATTCTAAATTTAATTATAACTATCCAAATTTAATATATTCGAAAATACCCTATCCAAATTTAATAGATTACAAACTGAAATCAATTTTGATCTAGAATGGGACCAAATCCAGCCGGTGGATAGGCCTTATACATGAAAAGTAAAGCATCATAAAATAAACAGACAAGTAATGAGGCGAATCAAAATTCTAGCCCAATGAGGAGAAAGAAGTGGGTTTAGGGCTTCATTCTAATCATCACAAACCCAAAAAATTAAAAAAAATGAGGTTAGGCCGTGGCCCAACTGCGCTTTAAACCTTTTCACGTTCTGAATTATCCTCTCTCCAATTGCAGCCAGCCACACTTACAGTTGGAGATAATTTCATTATTTTTTAATAATACTAATAATTTTATTTTTTTTTTTGAATCAATTAATAATTGTACTTTTACTTTATTTACAACTTGATGGTAATCTAATCTTTGAGAAAATTATTGACCCTACCCTCTCATTATATTAAGAGAATACAACAAATCAATAATATTATAAAAAATAATTAAAAATTAAAATTATTTACTAAAATTAAACTACCATTAAATAATAATTATATTTAAAATAAATTAAAATATTATTAATATAAATAAAATTAAAATTAAAATAATTTAATTTTCATGACTACTCTAACATTAATCATAAACCAACATAAAAAATTTAGACCCATTTATTTGCCCTAACATTAAATCAACCCATAAAAAGAAAAATTTAGAAACACAAAGAACACTCAACTGCCCTTCAATTCTTCCCATATAACTCTCAATTTTGATTAAAATTACGGAATTTGCCACTCCACTATCCCTTCCCTCCCCCAATCTGAGAAAAAGATTGACTCGCCTATGACAGAAACGAAATGCACTAACAATGCCCTAATTTGTACTCACATACAACGTAAAGCAACCGGCTCCAGCCGGTAACCTAATGATAAAGAAACCCGTTAACAGCCGTCTGATTTACTATCTCCACTCTCTAATTTTCTCTTTCTCTCGCTTGTTGTCGCAGTTGTTTTCAATTTTTCAATATCACATTCTAAACTCTCTCTCTAATAAACAAAAACAACATAACATTGCATTCGCATCCTCTCCTCCATCTCTGTTTCTCTCTACACAGCAAAATTAAGAAAACAAAAAGAAAATTAGAAAAAAGAAAAGAAAAGAAAAGAAAGAAAAGAAAAAGAAAATCACTTCTCTAATTTTCGTATTCCCTCCTTGTAAGGTTCCTTAAATTTTCACCTCAGAGCTCTCTCTTCTGTTTTCTTTTCATCTTTATTGCTATTTTCAAGTCTTTCTGCTAATTCAGCGAGTAAACGATCTCTCCCTCTCTTTTTCTGCAAATTTCGCGTTTTGGTTTGTCTCTGTATGCAATTTTCGATGTCGCTTGCTTTCTCTTCAAGTAAATGCGAATTACTTTGTGTTTTGTATTGTACAGTGATCTGCTTGTTCCAATTTTTTGTTTTTGATTTGTCTTGGTTAGATCTGCTTGCTGTTTAAATTTGTTATTTTTTTTCCTTTCAGGGTTTTTTCTGGTTTAATTGCAGTTTTAGAAACATGATTTGCTGTTGAAGGCAGAGAGAGAGAGAGAGAGAGATTTTGTTTGGTTATAGAACAAGATGAAGAGGTCAAGAGATGATGTTTACATCAGCTCTCAACTTAAGAGGCCAATGGTCTCTTCTCGAGGGGAAACGTATGCTCTTTTCCGTTATCTCTTTCTTTCTATCATTCTCTATGTGCTGTCATCTGTTTTTATTTTTAAATTTTCTCATTTTGTTGTCTGTTATTATATTTATGCTTTTAGTGTTTGACTGCTGAAGCAAATTGTGTTGATTCCTGTTAAGCTCATCATCTGTAAAATTTTTAGGTACTTTCTATTGATTTTGTTTGGTTTATTTTTTTATTATTTTTTAATTTTAAATACAGTTCAGCGTTTAGGGCATTACTGAAGCTTTGAAAATTTTGTTATTTATTTGACTAGTGAAGAAAGATAGGATTTTTTGTTTGGGGTTCTCTTGCTAAATTCTGCTTAGGTTTGATTTCGTTGGTGAATGTGAATGGAAACAAAAATGGCAATTACTGTAGAAACTGTTCTTCTGACACGCACATCACTTCAATGGCGTCTTTGACATGGGATTGATATGGTTTGGGATGAACTCTTTTAGTTGAATTTGGTTCATGATCTACTGAAATTTGTTTTGGATCCTGCAATCTATTCATTTACAAATCACATTCAAATCTTTCTGCAATGAAGTTCGGTGCAACCCCAGATGATGGGAGGAGGAGCAGCTAGTGGTGGAGGAGGTGGAGGTGGACAGAAACTTACGACAAATGATGCCTTGGCATATCTCAAGGCTGTGAAGGACATATTTCAAGATAAAAGAGAAAAATATGATGACTTTCTCGAGGTCATGAAGGATTTTAAAGCTCAAAGGTTTGATCAGGAAATTCCATATAATATCCTATGGTTTTAAAAGACTAATGATTATTGTTTTAATTTGCATATCATGTTTTTTTTTTCGGATTCAGAATTGATACTGCAGGTGTCATAGCGAGGGTGAAGGAGTTATTTAAAGGGCATCGTGATCTAATTTTAGGTTTCAATACCTTTTTGCCTAAGGGATATGAAATCACCCTTCCTCTAGACGATGAACAGCCTCCACAGAAGAAGCCTGTTGAATTTGAAGAAGCAATTAACTTTGTAAACAAAATTAAGGTAGAATTTTTGTTTCATGAATCATGACCAGTCTTCATCACTGGAGATTATAGGTTTGGTCTCAAGAATTTTAGCCTGGTGAATTGTACTATGCAGACAAGGTTTCAAGGAGATGATCATGTTTACAAATCATTTTTAGACATTTTGAATATGTACAGAAAAGAAAATAAATCTATCACTGAAGTCTACCAAGAGGTACATCTTATCTTTCTGACTCAATTTTTTCCTTTTTTATTAAGGAACACCACAAGGTGTCTAAAATTTCACATTGTTATAAAAAAATTTATTTGTATTGCAGGTTGCTATGCTTTTTCAAGACCATAATGATCTGCTTAAGGAGTTTACTCATTTTCTACCTGATTCTTCAGCTACAGCCTCTGCTTACTATCCTCCATCTGTTAGGAATTCCATTCTTCGTGATAGGAGCTCTGCTATGCCTACAATGCGCCAAATGCATGTTGACAAGGTCGCTCCTTTTCTTTGATAATCTCCTTTGATTTCATAATCAGTAAGCAATGACATCTGCTTCTTTTTATCACCTTCCAGAAAGACAGGACTACTGTTTCCCGTGCTGATCGTGACTTCAGTGTTGACCGTCCTGATCCAGACCATGACAGATCTCTAATAAGGTCAGACAAAGAGCAGCGGAGGCGCGGTGAAACAGAAAAGGAGAGGAAAGAAGATCGAGATAGGAGAGATCAGGAAGATAGAGATTATGAGCATGATGGTAGTCATGAATTCATGCAACGGTTTCCCCCTAAACGGAAATCTGCTCGTAAAGTTGAAGATTCAGCTGCTGAACATCAAGGTGGGGATGCTGATGAAAACTTTGAAATGCGTCCTGTTTCATCCACTTATGATGATAAAAATGCTGTTAAAAGTGAGTTATCTATTGTGTTTTGTGTTGCTTTATCCACAAATGTGGTTGATTTTTGCAATTGTACCCTATTTTTAATGTCAACAAAATCTATGAATTCTAGAATTGTTTATCTTTACTTGGAAGAGAAACCGAATCAGTCCTGATTGCAGTTATTGGCATTTGCATAGACACTTCAGGTTATGATTGCATGAGGACTTCGTGCTCATTGTTATTGGTTTTAACAATTTTAGATTGTATCACATTATGTATTTTTTACTAACATATGCATAATTGAATTTTGGGTTTATTTCTTAGGTTCTATGTGCATGAAATTAAAGTATAAATACTTTGTTTGTTTCTTGGAGTGGTAATTCAACATGCTATCATTTTGAATCTAGCATATTCATTTCAAGTTTATGTATCTATACAGAGATATCTTATAAATGGAAGACTTATCAATATATTGTTTTGAGCTCTTGCCTGTTCTGAGCAGAGAAATGCTTTCTTTGCAAAATTTTGAAGGTCATCCTTTTCTTTAAAATTAGAGTGCTATTGACATGGCTGCATCTTGTTGTCCATGTTTAAATTATTGAAAACATTCTGTGATCATCTGCATCAGAGGTGTACAACACTAATAAACTTTTGTGCTGTTTTATTGTGCTCCTTTGTAATCTGTTAAAAACTTGGATGATCATTATTGTTTCAATTAGCTTTTTATAACCACTGGTGGGATGCTTAATGAATCTTTGACCTGAATGAATCTAAACTGAGTTTGTGCCTATCTCTCTCCTTTTCTTCTCATTGTGATGTTATTCCTCTTTGGGACTAAATTTTTGTTCATTATAATCATGACTACTACTTTTCATTTTTTAATCCTTTTTGTCTGTTCACTATCATTACAGGTGTTCCTTTTTAGTTGACTTCTTTTGTATTTGAGTTATATATTCTTCCTTTATATTTCACTTTTTTGTTATGTTATTTGTCATGGCAGATGCATTAACCCAAGAGCTCGCGTTCTGTGAGAAAGTGAAGGAAAAGTTGCATAATCCTGATGATTACCAGGGATTTTTGAGGTGTCTTCATTTATATACCAGAGAAATAATCACAAGACCAGAATTGCAATCTTTGGTATGGTTAATACTGTTTACTATTGCTTTTTTAAAAGGTCCATCTCTTGTGTTGTCCTTTCATGCTTGGGGCTTTCTGAACAGAAATATAAGCAAAATTTAGTTAATATAATAAGTTATAGAATTTGAATTTTCAGATTGAATTCAGAAAATTCTTTTCTTGTTCATTTAATTCTGCACTAGACTCTTAAGGATCATTTGTGGCGGCCATATTTGACCGAGGTTCACCTTGTTTGGTGTCTAATTTGGCAAAGTCTGCGACTGTGGAATACTCCAGTATCAACTTTAATGTACTTTCACATGCGAAATAGTATTGTCACCCTCTTATCATGCCTACCCCCTTGTAGATTGGTATTTGCTGTACAAGAGTTGGTGATACATGGATACTCTTTTCTGAATCAGGTGGGTGATTTACTTGGAAAATATCCAGATCTTATGGATGGCTTCAATGAATTTTTGGCACGTTGTGAGAAGAATGGTAACTTTTTAATCCAAACCCTTCAACTTATTTACTTGGGAAATCTGGCAGCACTGATTCTATTCAATTGATCTTTCATGCAGAAGGTCTTCTAGCTGGTGTTGTGAGTAAAAGTAAGTAAAATGTTCTGCTATGCGTGTGTTTCTGTGCCTCTGAGCGTGTCAGTAGATTTCTCTTGAGATGGCAATCATTTGAACAACCTCAAGTGGTTGGTTGGAATCTATTATACAATCTTTTTTGTTTCATGTTTCAGTTTTCTAGACCAAAAAAGTTATATTTGATTATGTCATGCAGATTGTGAATTAATATTATACCTAATATTGCAATCTGAATTATAATTTGCCTGATCTAAATAGCAAAACTACCTGAGTCCACATATTTCACTATGGAATGATTTGGTCTTCAAGTAACCTTTGTTCATTTCCAGCAATATTTAATGCTTTCAACTTCTTATTCCAGAATCCTTGTGGAATGAAGGTAATTTGCCCAGACCTGTGAAGCCAGAGGACAGGGACAGGGATCGGTATCGCGAGAGGGAAGATATGATTAAAGAAAGAGAACGTGAAACAAGGGACAGAGATAGACTTGACAAAAATGTAGCCTTTAACAATAATAAAGATACAGGGAGTCACAAGATGTCTTTATTTTCTACCAAGGATAAGTTTTTGAAACCAATTAATGAACTTGACCTATCTAATTGTGAGCGCTGCACGCCCAGTTATCGGCTTCTACCAAAGAATGTATGCAACTTTTCACTTACTGTTTACTTTTAGATTTTGTTTTGGAGATTTCCGAACTACTAAATTTTCTTAAACCTTTTTGCAGTATCCCATTCCATCAGCAAGTCAGAGGACAGAACTTGGTGCTGAAGTACTGAATGATCATTGGGTATCTGTCACTTCAGGAAGTGAAGATTACTCTTTTAAACACATGCGTAAAAACCAGTATGAGGAAAGCCTGTTCAGATGTGAAGATGACAGGTTGAGTTTGCCTGTGCTTTATGTTGGTTTTCAAGTTTTGGTTGTTATGTCTTGGCACGCGTGGGCTTATATATTTTCTAACTAGGAATTTTCTTATTAACATGTTGTTTCTTACTTTATAGTTTAATGCTTGTTTGGTTGATGTCAAAATCCGAGATTTAGTCTCTTGGCTATTCTGTATGTAGAAAGTTAAGATGGCAGTTTTTGTGCATTCTTTATTTTTCTTGTTCATGGAAGTTGTTTAGATGATTTTGATTTGTGTGATATTTTGTTTTTGGCAATCATGTAATTTTCTTTATTGTTGATGACTTGTTGTCAGGTTTGAGCTGGACATGCTATTGGAATCTGTTAATGTAACGACCAAACGTGTAGAAGAATTATTAGAAAAGATCAACAACAATACAATAAAAACAGAGAGTCCAATTCATATTGAGGAGCACTTTACAGGTTGTATAAGTTTATTAACATTTGATTTAAATTAGTCCATTGTTTTTTTTGTCATATGATTATTTGTTGGCTGCTTTCCTCCTTGTTCTCAATTCAATATCTCTCTCTCACACCCACACACATGTACCCTTTTTTCCTGATGGTTTTCTTTTATCCTGTTGTAGCTTTGACTCTGAGGTGTATTGAACGTTTGTATGGTGATCACGGGCTTGACGTGATGGATGTATTAAGGAAGAACACTTCTCTTGCTTTGCCAGTCATATTAACTCGTTTGAAACAGAAACAAGAAGAGTGGGCAAGGTGTCGAGCTGATTTCAACAAAGTCTGGGCTGAAATTTATGCCAAGAACTATCACAAGTCCCTTGATCATCGTAGTTTCTATTTCAAGCAACAGGACACAAAGAGCTTGAGCACCAAAGGTAATCTTTGATCTTTCGTGTGATGATATTCATACATAACATAATACAGTATTGATTTGACATCTTTGGCTCCTTGAGAACTTTGGTGGATTATCACTTTATACAATCTATCCTACCAAATAAAGTTAAAGCTAAAGTCCATCTTAAATAATAACCGATTATGTTGGAACTTGAAAGTTTTATCAGTTAATTTTTCTATCCTTCTTCAGTTGCTTTTATTTCCTTTAACAATGTCAATTGTCCGATAGTTCATTTGTTGACCATGCTAATATGCCATGCGCTTTGCAGCCTTATTGGCAGAGATCAAAGAAATTAGCGAGAAGAAGCGCAAAGAAGATGATGTGCTTCTTGCTTTTGCTGCTGGAAACAGAAGGCCTATCGTACCTAATTTGGAATTTGAGTACCCAGATCCTGACATTCATGAGGATTTATATCAGCTCATCAAATACTCTTGTGGAGAAGTTTGTACAACTGAACAGTTGGACAAAGTAATGAAGATTTGGACAACTTTCTTGGAACCCATGCTTGGTGTTCCTTCTCGGCCTCAGGGTGCAGAAGACACTGAAGATGTCGTCAAGGCAAAGAACCATTCTTCCAAAAGTGGAGATAGTGAAGGCAGCCCTAGTGGTGGTGGTGGTGCTGCAGTCATCAACAAGCATTCAAATCCTTCAAGAAATGGAGGCGAAAGTATCCCACCTGAGCAATCAAGTTCTTGTAGGGCTTGGTTGCGAAATGGAGATAATGGGATTAAAGAAAATGGTTCTCCAGATGCAGATCATATAGCTCGCAAGAGTGACACATCTTGCAGTACTGTTCAACATGATAGGATGCAGATTAATGCAGCCTCAGCTGATGAACAATCTGCTGTTGGCAAACAAGCTACCAATGAACAATTAGTTAATTCAAACACTTCACTTGCCACTGGAGCAGAGCCAAGTAATGGAAGAACTAATGTAGAATCAGGTTCGATGAATGCTTTCAACATAATGTAACATGTTTTTATTTCCTTGGTCCTGAAATCTTGCCTCCAGTTGTTGCTTAGATTATGTTTCCCTTCAAAAAACGATAGCTAGATTTCTGAGACACCTGTTTGTTGCAAGGGCCTAGCGTTCCACCTTCAAGACCAAGTTATGATACTCTTAATGGTGGGCTTGGATTAGGTTCAAGCAATGAAATTTTACCTTCACCAGAGGTACAGTTCTTCCATGCATGACTTTTGTATTTGTGACTCAAACTGAGAATGCTTTTAATGTGCCATTCATTTGATACTTGATAGTCAAGACAAAATGAAAGCAATAAACTTGGTATCGTGGTTTTAAGTCGAGGTGGTTGCTAAGTCATCCTACTTTAAGTTCTGATAGTTAACTTTCGAGTATCTGTTACCAGCATTGAATTTGAAATACATATTAGAGAACGATACTCTATGCTTAATGCTTGACAGCTTGATTTGTCTTAGGGTTATTGAAAAGGTAATTAAACTAATAAAGGGAGAGGTTTAGCTTTAATTCGTGGTTACATTCATTTATCCAGCTTTATGAAAGATTACTGTAATTGTTATTGATCTAGCAGGGTGGTGATTTTTCAAGACCTGCTGCTGTATCCACAAATGGGGTGAGGACAGAAGGTGTCAGGAATCACAGATGTAATGATGAATCTGCTGCACATTTTAAAATTGAAAGAGAAGAAGGTGAATTATCTCCAAATGGGGATTTTGAGGAGGATATTTTTGCACCTTATGAAGAAGGCGGTTTAGAGACTGTGCAGAAGGCAAAGGATGGTGCTGTAAGTAGGCAGTATCAAACAAGACATGGAGAAGAAGAAACATGTGGGGAGGCAGGAGTAGAAAATGATGCTGATGCTGATGATGAAGGTGATGAAAGTGCTCAAAGATCATCAGAGGATAGTGAGAATGCCTCTGAGAATGGTGATGTATCTGGAAGTGAGTCTGGTGATTGCTCTCGGGAAGAGCACGAGGAAGATGGAGAACGTGATGAGCATGATAATAAAGCTGAAAGTGAAGGTGAAGCTGAAGGGATGGCTGATGCCCACGATGTTGAAGGAGATGGAATGATGTTGCCATTTTCAGAACGGTTTCTTCTAAATGTGAAGCCTCTAGCCAAGCATGTCCCTCCAGCATTACATGACAAAGAAAAGTGTTCCCGGGTTTTCTATGGAAATGATTCTTTTTATGTGCTTTTAAGGCTTCACCAAGTAATGCTCTTTTTATTTCTGAAGTTCTGTTTAGAATTGTGATCTTTAGGTAGCCTTTCTGAGTTAAAATGTGATTGCTTTCATTAATATAACATCCCTTGTGTCCCAATTTGTCAGACATTGTATGAGAGAATACTATCAGCAAAAATTAATTCATCATCTGCTGAAAGGAAATGGAGAGCTTCAAATGATACAAGTCCAACTGACCTATATGCCAGGTGCTCTTCTTTTTTATATGTTTTCGCTAATTGGTCAATGTTGACATGATATTCATTTTAAGTTGTGTAACAGGTTTATGGGTGCTCTTTACAACTTACTTGATGGCTCTTCTGATAATACAAAATTTGAGGATGATTGCCGAGCTATTATTGGAACCCAATCATATGTTCTTTTCACATTGGACAAGTTGATTTATAAGCTTGTCAAACAGGTTAAATGCTTGAAATTTCTGTTCAGACAACCTTTTTGTTTCTTCCAATTTCTGACTTTTGTTCCTTCTCTTTATTGCCCTAAGCATTCATCTTCATGGAATTTTGTCCTCAGCTCCAAACAGTGGCAACTGATGAAATGGACAACAAGCTGCTTCAACTATATGCCTATGAAAAATCAAGAAAACCTGGAAGATTTGTTGATGTAGTTTATCATGAAAATGCCCGAGTTCTTCTCCATGACGAGAACATATATCGTATAGAATGCGTAGGTATCTATAGGTTTAGCTTGATAGAATGTCTATGCAAGTTGAAATATGAAATTATTAATGATGCCTGATATTATACACATTGTTTGCTATGCAGTCTTCCACTCCAACCCGTTTGTCTATTCAGCTAATGGACTTTGGACATGATAAGCCTGAAATGGCTGCCGTCTCCATGGATCCTAATTTTGTAGCTTATCTGCATAATGAGTTCCTCTCCATTGTTCCTGACAAGAAAGAGAAGCCTGGGATATTCCTGAAAAGGTCCGTGCATACAATGGTAAAAGCTTGTTGAATTTCTTCATTCATGAGTCTAATAATCCCTGCTTTGCAGGAATAAAAACAGATGTGCGAGTCGTGATGAGTGCAAGGCTACAGAAGGATTTCAAGTCTTTAATGGTCTAGAGTGCAAGATTGCATGCAATTCCTCCAAAGTATGCCTGTTAAAAATTTACCATTTAATTATGCACTCTCAGCGGATATGTATTTGCCAACAAAGTGAAGCATGAAATATATCTTGTGCTTGCTGAGTTGTATTCTTCCCGTTGATCTATTGCTGGTTTGTACATGACAGGTATCCTACGTCCTAGATACAGAAGATTTTTTGTTCAGAACCAAAAGAAGGAGAACTTTGCAACAGAGCAGTTCATGCCATGACCAGGCAAATATTTCAAGACGAGTGCAGCAGTTTCACGGATGGCTATCCAGCTCATAAGATCCTTATCTGTTACCCTGAGGCGTATATGGTGTGTACTAATCCTTTGATTCTGAAATGGGATTTGCTTTGGCATTATTGGTGGGTGCCCCAATTCCCATATACACGCATGCCTGCACACACGCTCAAATTGAAAACTCAACGCCTATCAATGTTTGTATTTGATTTTATTCTTCTATCACTTGTCTTGCCAAAACCGTCTTTTAACAGGATTACTTAACATTTTTTTCTTAACCATTTAAGCAAAGAAGAAGCAAACAATGAAAATCTGATATTGGTGGTGTCAGATGTATTTGTTCTACAGATGCCCTTGGGAGACAGACATTACATGAGAAGCAGGCGCTAGACTTTGGAATTTGATAGCGGTCTCAGCTGAAATTCTGTGTCAGGTACTCACATAGTTGTACCTCACCAAGTGAATAAAGAATCAACAGAAGAAAGCACATATGGGGTCTCGAGATTGTAGTATAGTGCAAGTGTGTTGGCCGTTTTGAGCCACAAGCATGTAAATAGAGATGACATGATCTCATACCTGAGATAATATTATATAATATATATGTTCATTTCATTCATCAGTATTTTTTTATGATGTTTAGATCACTCTGCAATCACTCTCCAGGTGTTTCCATATCATGTCTGTTGCCCCATCAAATTCTCGTTGGTGAATAGGAATTAATATTTGAAAGTAACAGGGATGACTTTGCCCCTGTTATTGGAAACATTCTAGTGTGCATCCTTTGGGGTTTAAGAATTATAATTTTATGGACTGGTGTCGGTCTTTATATTCATTTTCTTTTTTTTTTAGGGTAATTAATAAAAAAAACTTAGTTTTATCAATTTAATTAGTGATTATTAATGTTACTTTTATAATTTACTTTTTTAATATGTAAAAAATATTAAAATAATTATATATATCGCTTCGTTAATGATATTAGAAAAAATGGAATGAATCTAGCTTAGATGGCAAATAGAAAAAAGGAAGTATAAAATGAGAAAAGATCCATCAGGAGAAATTAAGTTGTGGTTTAAGATACAAGACCTTTTGAATTAAAGTGCAGTGTACATCGGTAATAAAAAGGGGACAAAGATAACAAGTGAAGAGTTATAGCAGCGAACTGTAATTAGAAGATCAAGTCCTTTTCACATGTCTTTCTCCCCAGTTTTAAGATCAGCAAACTGTGCAGCTGATAGGCAGCTAAGCTTTATATTGCTGGTAAAATTCATTGTAATTGGGTAGTTAATACCCTCAAGAGCTAAACAATATTTTGTACTTGGATGCCATTAGGGCCTTGTCATGCAAATTCATTTTTGCAGGCCAAAAAAATGGAGTTACCACAGCACTTGGCTCGGTGAAAATTCCGGAGGAAAAAAAAGACTAAAATGTGAGCTGAAGAAAAGGATAAAGATGGACAAAGCATATGAGGGGTAAAAAAGGACAATTGTGACACAAATCATTATTTCCATATCCACTTGGTTTTCCTTTTTTTTTTTGAACTGCATAAAAATGCATTAGATGATGCATATTTGCAATCGAAATATAAAATCTTACTAAACCAACAATAACTCATAAACAGGTAAAATTGGTCTCGAAAAAAATTATTTCTTTAAGCATTTTTTTTTGCTATAGAATCTATCATAGTATTCGCATATCACTTGATCAATATAATTCTGAATATATGAGTTCAGATATCCCATGGTGCTAGATTAGGAGAATGCGAAAGAACATAATGTACTATAGACGAATTTATCTTGCAATAGATGCCAAATCTAACAAAAATAAATTTTGTTCTTTCTAACAATTATACATTGTAGATATAATGAATAGGGTTGAATCTACATAGAACAGATTAACTATTATTGGTGAAAATAAATCAAATTAAACTATAAATATAAAATAAGGGTTTTTGATCGAAGAGATTTAATTGAATGTAAAGGTAAACTAATTAATAAGCACATAATTAAAGAGATTAATCAGATTAAGAAAATATCTACAGGGGAATATCTTAGTGTTAATTCTCGAAATTGATCATAGATACAAGGATGTCCAAATTATTTTCTGATCAGTCAGTCAGTTATAGTTATTGACACAGTCTAATAACCTAATCTTCCATTAATAACTAATGGACTAAAAAAATTCAGCTCACTAATTAGTTCCTAATAAACAAATAAACTACATGATCAGCTTAATGCGATTTAATTAAAAATTAGAAAGACTTGACTCTAATTAAGAAGCTCACACAAACACGGTTATAAAATTAGAATATGTTATTTCACAATAAAATATTATTTATCATAAATATCACACTCACAGGTGATTACAGATTTATGAATGCAAATGACTGTAAGTTATTTAATCAATTAAACAATTGGCTAGATTGTATCAACTAAATAAATAATAATTTCAAGAATAAAAAGAATAACATAAAAATTAAAAATAAAGAGAATTAATATTAATTTGATATCACAATCCTTGTAAATTATACCTTGAAAGTTCTCTAACTAGATAAAAAAGATTAGTTATTAGATCTATGTTGCAACTAATCATAAAAATAAAAAGTAAAATATCAAAAGTGTTCAATTTAAAAAATCTTTCCCTTTTTAAAGGGGTAATCCTAAATTAAGGAGGAATAAAAAAATCCCTTTAAAAGGGGAAGTATCAATCTAAATTTTCATTTTTAATAGAGAATCAAATATGAAAATCATGTGATATTGCATAAGTCGTGCCTTAGAGTTCTACTTACTTCTCAATGAATTCTACCTGTGATCTCGATATAAAACGTACTCAAGATTTACTTCATGGCTCTATTTACTTTTCAGTTTAAGTCATTTGATGTAAGTTGTGTTCGTGAGATGTGCCCAAGACTCGCTTCACGACTCCACCTTTAACTATTGTCTAAAACTTCCAATTTAGAGCTTTTCTTCTCAAAGAGTACTGAATCTGTCAATATAGCAAAAAGAAAAGAAATATCCATATTTCAGCAGAATCAATAAGAAAGAATGTATACTAAATGGGTAAAATTTACACCCTATCAATGACATTGCAAAAGCCCTTATCTAATGCAAATATAATTGCTTCCCTAAGCACAACCCTGAATAACACCAAACTCTTTTTGCCAAACCAATGAGAATAGCTCCAATATGATTTTTTTGCAACTACAGTAATTACTACTAAGGAAAACCGACTCGTCCAAACTACATCGTAATTAAGTTTAATGATGTCAATCGGAGGAAGATTCCAATCAATCAAGTCAAAAGCACGTTGAGAACAAGGCTAAAAAATACTAGTAAAATTCCGTCGACAGTACTATAGTTCTAAGAGACCACTATTGATTTGCTTTATAGTTAATTAAAGGATCTAGTTGAACTTATTCAAAAATACCTTTGTTTCTAACCTTTCAAATATGCCACAATATAGAGTAATCATTGCCGTGATGGATTCATAATGTGACAAAGTACTAAAAGAATACTATACATGCACCCACTACCGCCTAAATCTAAGGAAGCCTACAATCTCAGATTTATAGGCACAAGAGCTTAAAAACCATGAGAACCGAGCATAGGACACTAAAAGAGCGCATGCTCTAATATTTCTAGGCCTTGCTGACACAAAATACAAGTAGAAGACACCTACATACCTCGACTCTCCAAATTACTCAAAACAAGTATAACATTATTTAGAAGGCTCCGATAAAATATTTAAGTTTCGGAGGAATCGGTAAAGCCCGTGATTGCTTCTAAAGAGAGTGTTTATATTCAAATAAAAAACATCATTAGTGGTACCTTAAAAAGAGGACTGCACCAACTGTTCGATCCCATATACTGACCATGTCGCTCATAATACCATACTAAAGTATCAAGCGTACCAAGAGGCGTTATAGGAATGTAAAAAATAACTCGAGCATGAGCTATTGGAACTAGTCGATATATCAAAGTTATATATCAAAGACCTTTCTACTGTAATATAGTATGATCAATTAAATTAGCCACTCTATTAATATGGAGGGAATAGGAAGTTGGACGAAAAAGTTTAAACTAACAATACCAGGCACCCACGGCTCCGACTAAAGAAGAGTTTCCTGATCATCTCCAATATTCATACATACTCTAGACTTCAATAAGTTTCTTCTTGTTAGCCATCCCTGCCAAATCCAAAAACGTCTTTTACTTTATGCTTCCTAGAAAGACGAATGGGAAAATACAAACCTTTAAGAATCCGAGCCCAGAAGTCGGTAGGCAGCAAAAGAAACTTTTTAAATTCGATAAAAGAAAAACCTTTTTCAAAAAAAAAAAAATAGCAAGCTGCGAACAATTAATTTTTTTTCATATTATTATTGAAAAATATTTTAAATTACTAATTAGGAGAGAAATTAGAATTTATCTAAATCTAAAATGACTTGATTATAAAAATTTAAATATGAAAGGTAAATTAAAAAAAAAAAAAACATTGTTTGGGGAAAAAGATTACTTAAACATTAATCGCAATCAGATACTGAAGTTCTGAATATTCGCTGAAATTTCCTGATTGTTGTTAAGCAAAGGAAGAATGGCAACCAATCATTGGGCTAGGGCCTGTCCAGCCCAACCCAATAATAAATTGCCATGTTTCACTTTCGGTAATCTGCGGATCAGGTCCCAGCCTGCAAATGTGATGGGCAGTCTAGTCTAGTCTCCGACTCTTGGTTTCTATAGGAGTGCAGAAACCTCCTCCGGGAGGGAAGAAAATAATTACCAAGCCAGAACAAATCCAGGGGTTGCACCGGCAGATCCTTAGCAAAAAATTTTAAGCTGAAAGACTATTGCATTTTTGCTTGGGTACAATTTCATGCACCTTCTGTAAACAAATTGTTGGATTTTTAAAGATCTAAACCACTAAAAGCGGCTGAGTAGAGCAGTTCCATATGTAACTCTTGAAATAAATAAAAGCACCTTTACTCATTACCAAGCAGTTATCGAATGAATGGATAAATTATGATTTCAATTAATCATATTGACAACCCCAGTTTGGGTACAATTTTTTTATCCAATTGAACTATATTGGATACACGTTTTGTTTACACAAAATATGTATCTAGAAAAGTTCTTGCTCTGCAAGAACAAGCAATAAACTTCATCCAGCCAATTCACTTATCGGTGGCCGGTCCAAGATATCAGATGCAGTCTTGCATTGCCTTGTAACACAGGATCAATATCAGGCAATTTAGGAATCTGCGCCAGTAGATCTATTGTCCGTCTTATTAGTCGAGCTAGATCCCCATCATCCATTGCGCAATCCATCATCATTTCTCTCCAAGTAAGACCTGAAGCCCACGCTTCAACCATACCACAAAATTGGCTATCCAAGCAACAGGATACGTCCACATCATGTTTTTCCTGAAGTTGCAACAGTGAGCTTCTTTGCTCATCCAAGACGCTAATAACATTAATCACTGCACTAGAAGGTTCATATATGTAGCTATTGTTTTCCCATGGACGAACTTTGATTCCCTCAGAAACTACACTCGCACAAACAGCAGCAAGTTGGGCTGGTTTTAAATCCACCAAGATTCTGTTTCGAAGGACCATGGCAAGCCAGAGTTCATTTTCTCCTCGAATGGCGGCTGCAGTCTCACCAAGAGGAAATATTACCTGTGTATTGATGTCCAATGCCCTAATTTCACGTACTACATTGCTGATCTTCAAGAATTCCTTCCAACCAGATGGTTCAATTTCCTCTATTCGATTGATCAGACGGTTTGATCTAACCTTCAGGCGTTTGATCTTATCCTCAGTAAAACTCTTCCAATCCAAGATCTTTTTATATTCTCTAAAACCTTCCGTACGGGCAATCCTTTTCTTCAAACGTGCAACCTTGGTTCTTTGGCTCTTGTAATGTTCTACAGCATCATGATAGGCTTGCGACATGTGTAAAACCTCATCGTTTTCAGAAAGACTATTTAAAACTGGCACATTCAAACTCCATGACCATGTCTCTAAAGAACCTTCCATGTACCATAAGCCACCAAGTTCCGAATCAGCAAGTTTTTCCCATTGCTTCTCTTCCTTATCGAGTAGCGTCCACATAACTTCACGAGGTAAAGCATCCCCTTGAGCCAAAGCAGTGTTAGGAAAGCCGGTCCTATAAATAGTTTTAACCCATTTTTCTGTAAAAAGGTACCAAGAGTTATCAGAACCAAGAGCAACATAATAAGATGGTTCAATATCCGCAAGACTTTTGGCATCACCAGAACTTGTCTCAGCTATTACAGCATTTATTTCAAATGAATCACTAACAGAAACCATGTTTTTAAGTTTTAAACCATCTAATATATCGACCTTCCCCAAATAAACAGCAGGGACTAAATGTTCAACTCCCTCAGAATCTTTGTATTGCAAGCACAAAAAGGGTAAATGATCATTTCCCAACTCCTCCAATAAAAGTTTAAGGGTACTCAGTCTCTTCCTTTCCATAATTCTACGTAGTTCTGTTCGAAGGCGTTTTTCTTCTCTCAATTGTTCTTGCAGATCTGCAATCTCTTTATATGCCGCATCAGATAGGGTTTGCCTGCTTTTTCTATCTACAGCATCATCAGTGATCTCTGAAGTTAGTTTTTCAATCTCTTTGTGTATTTTAGCAAGCTCTTCTTTTGATGCAAGCATTACATTGCTACCAATATAGGTCCCAAAACTTTTCTCAACTAATAGCTTTGCTTCTTCCAAAGTTCTCCCTGCCTGAAGAACTTTCATATTATCTGATTCATTTGATATATGAGTGACTTTTGTACCAGCAAGAAGATTCAGCACCATACCATAAGAGGCTGTAAACTGTGATACAAGAGGTTCTAGCCCAGCGAACAGAAGCTTGCAGCACTCTTCAGCACCTTCATTAGGAGTCTGAACCAGCACAACATGGCCCCTTTTATCAATACCTCTACGTCCAGCTCGCCCAGCCATTTGAAGCAGTTCATTTGGGCTTAACTGGATACGTCCATTACCACTTCTTTTGCTGATAGATGATATAACAGCTGTTCTAGCAGGCATGTTGATCCCAGCAGCAAGTGTTTCAGTGGCAAACACGACTTTGATAAGTCCTCGTTGAAACAGTTCCTCAGTAAATGATTTCCAGACAGGGAGGCAGCCAGCATGATGTGAAGCAACCCCATTCAGAAGTCCTTTGACAGAAGTCTCCCTGACAGCATCAGGATTCTGAATGCTGAACCTCTTCAAAGCCAGTTCAACCTCACTCATCTCACACTCATCTAAGAGCTTGCAACCTTCAATGTACTGAACAGCTGCATCACATCCTCTCCTATTAAATATAAACCAAATTGCTGGCAGCATATCCTTTACCTTAAGCTGTGTTAATGTATCAATTACTTGAGGCACCTGAAATCATATTTTATAGTGGATAAATAGATTGCCTTCCCCTACTAAATTATATAGGTGTTTCAAGTCAACCACGATAAGTATATTTAAAAAGCATGGTTAAAGGAACAAGGGACTTAGCTCTTACCAGTGAACGGCGGATTCTGCCTATATTATTCTTTGAGAGAGGTTCTCCAGACGTGCTATCAATGTCATTTATTTCTCTGTCATTCCCATGTTTTCTTGACTTCCTCCTTCTATGCCCATCATCCCTGAAAGATTTAACTCCTGAAGCAGAAAGTTGTAAATAATTAAGTGACAGCTTCCTGTTCAAATGCAAAAAGCAAAAGAGAATTATTGTTAATCAGGGGGAAAAAATACAAGTGACTATAAAAGATGGCATAGAAATAAGCAAATTGTGGGCACCACGAATTCAAATACAATCAGAAGTATAAAATTTACTCAGTATAGCAGATGGTATATTTTTAAGTCAACTACTGTTACAAAGGAATAGGATAATAATAAGTTATAGTTATTGGTTTATACTATGAGCCACTTGTCTAGTGCAGTGCTAAAATATGGGGTTTAATTTAAGACCTAATCTCCCCTCCCACTCCGAGGATTTTCAATGAACAAGAAAGCACTGGGAAAGGTTTTTTCTTGGTGTACACCAGTATTGACAAATGATAAAACAAAAGGAAAACCTGGGAGTTTCCCATTACAGCATGTCCACAATTTCATAAAAAAGACTATTAAGAGAAGTTTCCAACAAAGATAAATTCAGAACAAAAAGAAAAAGCAAAAATCTTTGGCTAATGGTTAATTCCAGAACTTATAATTTAGTCAATGTTTAACCCTTTTGTCCAAATTAACCCAGAACTTATAATTTAGGTTTAAGCTCACCAAAAAATTAAAATTTTTAGGCTAAATTGCTCATTTAGCGCAACAATGAAGCCCAATTTATTGAGTTTCTTGATTTTTAGGCTAAATTGAATTTCAAGAGTGAAATCAAGCAATAACCCAAAAATCTTTCACCTTCAAGTTTTTCTAACATGAAGTACCCTGGTGGCTAGGCATACAAGGATTGAAAGAAACAAATCAACCATTATATGCACATACTATCAAATAGTAGTACAAGCAATTATTATTTCAAGGAAAAATTAAGATCATTTTGCACAAGTACTAGAGAAACAATGTGCCATATCAAATAAAGTGTTCTAATAAAAATAATTTTCTTGTGGAGGATAGACAAGGGTGATAAAAAAACCTATTCATATTCTTTCCTTTCTCGTCAAGAAGAGGAAACAAAGAAGTCTTGGTGGAGAAGTGCCAAGTCAATGGAACAGGACGTTTTGATGATGTCACCAATTCAGTTTTACCATGAACCTAGAAAGAAAAAGCAAGTAAATAAGAGTCAATACTTTCACTCTTGAAAAATGAAAAAAAAAAGTCTTAAGGCTCATAGATAATGAATCACAAAAAAATTTCAGAAGCATACATTGACATAGCTAACTAATATGTAGAATTTAATGGATACACAAAATATTTAATCAACAAGGAGTTCTCTCTATTTGATTTACACTATCAACACCAAGTCCAATATAATTTTTATTTTGACAACAGCAGAAGTGATAATTTTGCATTAATTAAGAAAGTTGTGTGTTACCACCAATTAGAACCAAGATGCCCACATGAATGTATTAGGAATAGTAGGTAGGCAACAAAAATATCACCAGTTTGAAATTCATCTATTATGCACCTCGCAAGTTTTTCACTAAGTGGAAGAATTGTTAATAAAACTCAATATTAGAGATTACACAAGGATCTTCTTTGACAAAGTCTAGTTCTTCAATGCTTTTGCCCCATCATTATAAAACTAGATATCCATGTGAAATACAAGAGTGAGCCTGCAAGAGTATATTTCTGGTCTAGTTAATCTAGAGAACAACTTGAATTTTTCATGGTAGAGATCCTTACTATTCCATGCATTAAATATATAGAAGGATAAAATGTATTAAAGTATAACTAAGATAAAAGGTTACACTACCCTTTGACAAACAGTAAAAAATAATGGTTTTGGCTCTGGGATTCGGAAATTAGTTTTGGCTTTGGGTTTTGGAAATGAAAATGGAAATTATTGAATTTCATTTTATAAGCTTTGACTGGGTTCCCTCTCTCTCTCTCTCTCTTTCTCTCTCTCTTCTCTCTCTCTCTCTCTCTCTATATATATATATATAGTAGAAACTATAAAATGGAAAATTAACTAATAGAAGCACCAAGCATGTTGTTAGTTGCTAATTCACATCACTCACACACTTCAGACTTACTGTGCATCAGTCATGTCTGAGCGAGCTCCAAGCAAGGAAAAAAGTCATCCATTCAGTAAAATACCTCATTAATCCAGCCAGCCAACTCATCTGGATTCTTTACTGTTGCTGACAGACATATTAGTTGCACCTCTTTTGGGCAATAAATGACCTGAAAATATTTAACAACATACATCAGTGTGATGACAATTGGGCTATTTGTGGGATCCTGAAGTGTCAATTATACTTACTATTTCCTCCCACACTGTACCGCGAGATATGTCACTTAGAAAATGAACTTCATCCAAAACAATCACGTCCACCTGGAAAAGCCCACTCCCAGAAGAAACCATTCCAATGCTGCATAAGAAGGTTAAACATGATGTCCATACTTGATTCAAAGATCAACTTAAAGGTTAAGAAAACTACAGGGATCAGAAGAGAAGTCACTGCATCAAGGAAGGATAAAGATTTGTATGATATGTGAATGAAATTGATAGCCACATGGTATTCTTCCAGAAATTTCAATAAGAATCAGAATCAGCCTTTCTATTTTTTGAACATAAATAGACTCATCGAGATAAGGATTGGGGGGGTTAATGATATCCTCCAAATCTTTTTTGTTCTTTTGGTGAGAGTTTAAATTGACGGGCGACGGGTAAGGAGCCCGCAAATACTTATACCTGAATTAAGTTATGTTGTTGTTTTATTCCTAGTTAAGGACTTCTTTTTCTTATTTAAGATTAACTCCCTCCCTTCCCTATATCTTTCCAAACAAAAGAAGCAGTTTAAATTTTTTTATTACAATACAATTCAATTCCCTTCCCTCCAGCTCCCTTCTCCTAAGCTAACCAAACATATTAGGACAATTAGAGTCCAATGCCTATAAACCATCTTAAATCTACCAAATCCAGCAACAATTAGCAGTCTCCAGCGGGATAGCTGCGACCAAATATCACTTTACAGTCAAAATAAACAATGGGCATCTGTGTCCTGCAAACTAATCCCACTATGTTAACCAATACGTAGGTTCATATGTTGCTACGAATGAAAAACTGTTGAATTCTACAATCTAATATACCTCTGATATAACATGTTGCGCAAAATCTCAGTAGTCATTATTAAAACTTGGGCGTCTTTATTGACGGCAGAATCTCCAGTGAGAAGACCAACATTGTCCTCCCCAAATGTCTCCCTGCAAGTTACCAAGAAAAAAGAAAGAAATTATCATATCATAACTGGTGACAATTTCTCTTTCATTCCCGCCAATTCCTAGGAAACTCCTGACGACTACTAACCGAAAATCACGAAACTTTTGATTCGATAATGCTTTAAGCGGAGTGGTATAGAATATTCTCCTTCCCCGAGCTACAGTGGCAACTGCTGCAGCTTCAGCTATTAACGTCTTTCCACTGCTTGTTGGCGCCGAAACCACTACGGAAGAGCCATTCAAGAACGCTTTTATCGCCAATCGCTGTCCAAGAACAAAAATACTTATAAAACCTAAAACAAAACAAGGCCTGTTTGAACTCTGAAAGGCCCATGAGCTCTTATAGCTATAAATTCGTAGGCAAACCTGGAATCTATCAATACGGAAATCGTAAATGGAGGCAAGTTCATCAACATCTATTATGTCATTTCCAAACTCTTTGACTTCGTTACGGATCTTCTCAACTCTCTGCGACTTGGTTTCCTTGCGCCAAGCTAACACTTCTTCTCTCGCATCCATCGACATTTCCGTTTCATCTTCGCTTTGTTCGATTCCGTCTGAAATCTCACCGGAAATGTCGTCATATTCATCAGCAGCTTCTTCTTCGTCGTCGTCGTCGTCGTCTTCTTCTTCCTCCTCTTCTTCGTCGACATCAGAGAGCTGAGATTCCACGGGAAATTGGGAGTTCTGGGACTTGAAGGAGGACCGAAATGGAGTTGAATATAGAGGTAAAAAGAGGATTGTCTTGGGGCAGCAGAATCCGAGGGTTTTCGAGAGCGGGTGGAGTTGGGGAAATGAGGGGGGCTTGAAGGTGAAGGGATGAGAAATGGGAGGAGGTCGGAGGATGGACGATAGCGTGTTCATGGCGGGAGAGATTTTAGGGGTTTAATGTATTCGGATTTTTTTGGACGAAGGATGATCCTTTTGGGATAACGATTGTACTTTTCGACGTCGTTTTTAATCAGTCTTTTGCGTTTGGTTTTGGAACTATAACAAGGACCAAACTAAATTGAAACTCAGATAAAGAAAAACTAAATTGAAAGAATTTAATTAAAGGAATAAAAGAAATTATTATTTTTTTATATAAAGAAATTTAATATAATAAAAAATAAAAGGCTATTTAAAACTAAACCGGAATCATTTATGGAAATTTAACTACTAAGAATATCCCAATCAACAAAATTAAGAAAAGAAGTTAGATATAAAGTACTCTTAATACACCATTGTATTTTCTATAATAAGATTGGTTAATCCATCAACAACTTTATTTGCTTCAAAATAACAATGTCTCACCTCAGTTTGTCAAAACAAAAATCATCTCACAATATCAGAATATTAAAGTTAGGAAGCATACTTTAGTCTTTTTAATCGTGGGATGTAATAAATCCAGAGATGTTGTTAAATCAGCCTTGATCTACACTCGCTGACTACCATGCGCCAAAACCATGCATAACCCATACAATAATGCAATAAACTCAGCTTGCAACGAATTATAAAACCGTAAATTCATTCACTCAAAAAGTTCTGCTATCAAGTAAAAACGCCACCACCATCTACAAAACTTGGATTACCTTTAAAAACACCGTCAGTATTCAATTTCACTCAACCCTCTAAAGGAGGACTCCATAATACAGATATAACCTTATGATTCTTAACAACACAACATTCATCCCAAGCAGCATCATTCAAACATAAAAAATAATAAAAAAAAAATCTTGACAAACCATTAAAACCCAATCGTTTATCCATTTTCACAATAACCATAAAGTTACATATAAGACTTATGCGGATGAAGAGATCAAACATGATCGCAGACATAAATCTAATGCAGTCAGTAGCCATCCCTTATCGACCTAGAATACAAAACATGCAATGAATCTAGTTTCTAAATCAAACCCCATACATCTCTGGCCTTAAAATAATTTTTGAAAAGATAGTTTATGTTCTCCACAACTCTAACACACAATGTGTACATTGGATCTGCAGTAAAACCTCTAAGTTGTCTTTCACAATTAGTCATTAACTTGCCAAGTTGCATAAGCCATAGAAAGGAACGAATTTTTTGAGCAACCTTAACTTTCCAAATACAGCCCCATACCTTGTCTGCCTGAGCAAGTCCCCCAATTCTTTGCGTGTGAAAAGTAGACTTTACAGAAAATTGCCCAGAGGAAGTGCCTTTCCATGCTAACTGATCATGATCCTCCAAATGTGGACTTACCACCATAGCTTCCAACTGTAAACAAAGAGAGTAAGGAAGAAAAATGTTAATTAACTCTCAATCCCATGACATACCTTGCCACATCTATGTGACTGAGAATTGCAACAAATAATCTGGAACTACAACTAATGCATGCATAATCAAAGGAGAATCCCCAACCATATATCCATTCAAAAACTCATTAGATAACCATTCCCTACCTTCATATAAGTGCCCTGTAGAAACAACCCCTTACTAATTACAATTCTCCTCCATATGACAGATGCATTGGGTCGTGGTGCAATCCCTGCCAACCCAGCACAATAAGTAACATATTTGCCACGTAAGATTCTAGCCCAAAGAGCATCATCTAATATATCATGCACCACCCTAACTTGCAAGAAATGCAACATTCATTTCCCGACAAGTTCTAATCCCTAACCCTTCATGACTGAAAGGCATAGTCATTTAGTCCCAATGAACAGTATGAACTTATTGATTACCATGGCAGTCTCCTCAAATGAACTGACAAATCCTTTTATCAAACTCATCACACACCATCCGGGGCAAATATATGGTCTGAATTAGATGATTTGGCAAGACGGTTAAAATCGATTTAGCCAAAGACACCTATCCAGCAAAGGACAACACAGATGCCTTCCATTTCGCAAGATGATCATCAACTTTATTGAGCAACTGGCTAAAAGCATGCTTTGTTATCCGCTCATGAAACATGGGAACTCCCAAGTACATACCAATCTCATCTGACTTGTATAACCCCACCACATCACAGATTTGCTGTTGAAGAGCCTTATCCACATTAGCTGAGAAAAAGACATGTGATTTATGAAAATTTACCTTTTGACCCGATGCCACACAAAAAAGGTCTAAACATTATTTCATAACCATGATCTATTCCACAGAGGCTTCTCTAAACAATAACAAGTCATCAGCAAAGAATAAGTGAGAAAGAGCAGGACATCGACAAGTAATTTGGATGGGCTTTTGAAACCCCCCACAACTGAATGGAAAATACAGTGACTCAAATGCTCCATAACAAGTATAAAAAATGATGGTGATAAGGGGTCCCCCTGACGCACCCCTCTTGAAGGTCTTCTATACATTTCTCATTCCACGCCACACGCATAGAACACGACTGTAAACAGGTCTTAATTCGCTCTCTCAAAGCCAACAGAAAGCAAATCAGACGTAGACAATCTAACAAGAAGTCCCACTGCACTCTATCATAAGCTTTTTGTAAATCAATCTTCATAACCATCTACCCAGGACTTAATCTTCTATTATACATTGAGTGAGCCATTTCTCGAAGGATTACAACATTATCATGAAGTTGCCTCCTTGGAATAAAACTACTATGACTTGTCGATACTAGATACGATAACACCATTTGCATCGTGTTAAATAAGACCTTTGTTATAGCTTTATAGCTGATATGACATAAGCTTATCAATCGGAACTGAGCAAAAGACTCAGGAACATCAACTTTGGAAATGAGAATAATGAAAATCTCCCCTAGATTGTTATCCAGAATGCCATAGTGCAAAAAATTCAAAACTATTCTTACCAACAGAGGTCCAACACGTGTCCAAGACTTTTGATAGAAACAAGCTTAAAATCCATAAGGACCAGATGCTTTAAATGGATCCATATCAAAACTTCCCCCTCATCAAACGGTTTAGCCAGTACTTCGTATGCCTCTGGAGAGAGAATTAGAAATGAAAATGTCGATAGTTCAACAGCATTCAAATTGGAATCATCGAAGTATAAGCTGAAAAAGAACCGGAAAGCCAAACTGAGCAACTTATCTTGGTCCCAACACCATTCCCCACTCTCATTCTTCAAACATCTAATGTTCTTTTTACTACATTTGACCATAACACTCATATGATAAAAAACAATATTACAGTCCCCTTCCACAATCCATTATTCTCTAGACTTCTGAAACCATAACAATTCCTTTTGATCAAGAATCATTTATAATTCCACATAAAATGCGACTCCAACTTTACTAGACCAACATGAGGAGCAAATTCCACTTTTCTCTAAATACCCCAAAGGTGATTCAATAGCTTTCATTTTTTATGATGAAGGCAACCAAACACCTCTCATTTCCAATTAGTCAATTTTTTAAAAAACTTGGCCAGAGAGGTAGCAAGGGGCACAAAATCATTCCAATTATTAGAAACAAAAGTATGGTAAGACGGATGTTTCAACCAGGCTGCCTAAAAGCAAAAATGACCTATCGGCATTTGTAATTCCATGGGTTCTAATGAAATCAATTGGGGACAATGATCCAAACAAACCTGCTGAAGATGGCATATAGAGGCAGAGGCAAACTGATGACGCTAAGATACATTACAAATTGGCCTATCCAATCTTGCAGCTCGAAAGGAACCAGAAGTATAATTCCGTCTCTAAGAGAGCAAAGGACCAGAAATAGACAAATCCATCAACCGCAGCCCATCCATCCACTGATGAAACTGAGAACATCTAGCAGAAATATGTGGCCCAGCGCTTGAAGTCTCAGACAAACTAGCAAAATCATTGAAATACCTGAAAGAAGCCATGGCCCACCGACATCACCAACAAGCTCTCGAACTCGTGAGAAGAACTTAAGACAATGCCTTTCTATCTGACTCCCATATATTGCAGTAAAAAACCATGGTGGTCTAACCCCATCCACAACTTTAACATAAAGGAACTGAGAATGAGTATGCAAAACCATGACAGACGTACAAGAGGAATTCCAAAACATCCAAATGCCCCCACTCATACCTACAGCTTCAACACGTACCCAATCCTCAAACTTTAACGAAGCAAAGATTAAATATACCCAAAAAATCACTAACCTTAGTTTCCACTAGAATCAGGATAAACAGTTTAACTTGTGAGCATAAATTTTTAAGAAATCGTTGAGTCCTCTTGTTGGCGATCCCTTGAGAATTCCACATCAAAACAGACATTAGAAACTAAAAATAAGAGAAATGCGACCCTAGCCAAACACTAGAAGCTCACAAGCAAAATAATAGACCACACAAAATAGTGACTTAAGTGACAGACGCGAGGTTATCACCTCGCCTGTCATTCCTCGAAGCCCAGCCAGACTAATCTGTAAATCATAAACCATCATACCAGAATTGGGGTGTACCACATTCTCTTTTAGGATACCAGGCGCAGCCTTAGAGGACATGGGATCCGAATCCTTAAAGACCACATGGGAATCAACCACCCCAACCCCAAACTTACCAAACACAACCACATGTTCCCAAACCTCAACGGCACATACAAATTTCTTCGATGAAATAAAGGGCAACATGGAAGAAGCTTGTACTGAAGATACCGCTAAAGGATTTTCCACACTAGATAGAGGATCGAACTTTTGAGGTTCCAAAGACTGCAACACATCCACTCGCCTTGACTGATGGCCTTTGGACTGAAGGGTGCTCCATAGACCTTTTTTTGTCAAACTAGAATGGACAATAGGCTGCCGAAAAAGGGGAGAGGAACACATCTCAAGCATTATAATACCCTGCTAAACTCCGGCGTTGGAATTTCCACTTTTCGATGGAATCTCCATCGGAACTTGGAATCTTGAAGCTGAAATCTTTAAAAGGGTAAAATAAGATTTTCATAAAATGAACTTTTAATTGGTTTTATTGTTTGGTTTGGAAATAAAAGAGAAAAAAGTTTTAGAGGAATCCCCAGGTTCGGCCGCCGAACCTCCAAGTTCGGCCGTCGAAGGTAGTTCCTCCAGCCTCCTATACGAGGCCTTCAGCCCGAAAATGAGAGAGCTTTCTCTTCATTTTTGGGCAGAGGTAAGTCCATGCCCTTCCTTTGATATTCTTGTTGAGATTTCTTCAAATTTCTCCAAGAATTCATAAGTTTTCCTTTGTTTTTGAAGATTTGAGTTCAAATCTTCAGTTTTAAACCTTGGAGACCTCTGGAGATCGATTTCCCTCATCTCTAAGTTTGTGTTGCTGTCACCTTTGTGTCTCCAAGAGGTAAGTTTGAATCTTTGCTTTTCTTTTATTTTCTAGAAGTTTTCAGCAAGTTTTAAAAGGGGTTAAGGGCTGTTAATGCATGAAATGGTTAAACCTAAGTTTTAGGGTTTATATTAGTTTTGATGATGAATGTTCCTCTTGTGTTGTATGATGGGGATTAGGCTAGTTTCTATGTCCCTTATGCATGTTGAGTGAGTATGAATGATTATGAGTTGTTGGGTGTGAGGATCGGAGTGTTTGGTGGCTGTGTGCATAGGGCAGAATCGGGTTCTGCCTTGATGGAGAACCCAGGTTCGGCCGCCAAACCTGCTTGTGGAGACAGCCTTTTGGCCACCTAACCCGCCTCCGAAGGTTCCAACCTTCGGATCTGTGTGGGGTTTAAGCCGCCGAATCTACCCCCGAAAGTCATTAACTTTCGGATCTGTGTGGAGTTTAGGCCACCGAAACCATCCCCGAAAGTTGCTGACTTTCGAATCTGTGAAGGGTTTAGGCCGCCGAACCTGCCCCCGAAAGTCCTTGACTTTCGGATCTATGAGGGACCTTCAGCCGTCAAACTTGCGGCCGAAAGTCCCCTGCCCAGCCTTCTTCTGCTTGTTTTGCATGCATACTTTGGTATGTTTTAGGGGGGTTTTTTGGGAGTTGTTTAGAGTCTTGTAAATGTTATGTTTGGTCCCTCGTTTGAGTCTATCTATGTAGGATCAGACTTGAGAGACCGTAGAGGCCTGCAGTGAAATAACTGTGTCAGTGCTAGGCGAGCGTTAGCTAGAGGTGAGTAGAACTGAACTGATCTATTATTTTAAAGAATTCAAACTTTTTAAGCATGCTCATGTATCACGAATGCCATGTATATGTATTAAGTTGTTTGCATTAGAAATCACGAATTTGATGCATTGCATAAATTACTGTTGTTGTGGATGGATGTTGGATGACCCACTAGCCCTCGAGTATGATATGTTATGATGTATACGGAAGTCCAGGTCGAGGCATATTCTATGCCCCTGGCAATATATAAGAGAAAGTACAGGTCGAGATCCATTCTACGGCTCTAGCACTATAAATTTATTATGTTATGTTTAAGAGGAAGTCCTGAGGAGCACCTGTAATACCCGGCTAGACTCCGGTATCGGAATCCCTACCGTCCGGTGGGACCTCGGATGTCAGAAACCTCTAGAAGGGTAAAACTATGATTTTATGAAATGTTTTCATGTATTTCATGTTTTTAAGTAAGAAATTAAATGAGTTTTTGCATGAAAAATCTTTGAGAGGAAAACCCAGGTTCGGCCGCCGAACATGCATGCTTTCGGAGGGACTTTAGGCGCCCGAAAATTTTGAGTGAGGGAAATGCAGGTTCGGCGGCCGAACTCCAAGTTCGGCCGCCGAACCTTGCATGCATGCGGAGGCACTTTCGGCCCCCGAACGTGGCCTGGCCAGCCACCTATAAAAGGGGCACTTAGCCGAAATGGGAGAGTTTTCTCCCATTTTCAGCCACAGCAAGCTTCCGACCTCCCTCTCCCAAATCTTGTGTTTTTCCTTCAATCCCCACCATTTTCTTTGAGTTTTAAGGTTCCACAAAAGTTTTTGAGTGTTTTTAAGCAAGTTTGGAGCTTGGAAGTCTTGGAGCTAAATCCCTCCATTTTCCGAGCTAGGGTCGTTCTTCCTCTCGATCTTCAAGAGGTAAGCTTCGATCTATGCTTCTTTTATGTTTTATGGAAGTTTTATGCAAGTTGATGGGGTAGAATGCATGTTTAGGCTTGTTGTTAGGTTTATGGGTCTAGGTTGTGATTTGAACAATGTATGCTGAAAATGTGTTGTAGTTGGGGTATATTATAGTTGAGACCCCTAGGTGTGATGAATGATGTGTATGCATGTGTAGAAACAAGTTTATGCATGTTTTGAGGCGTTTTGGAGGCTGTGGACACAAGGGAGCCAAGTTTCTGCCTTTCGGCAGAAACTCAGGTTCGGCCGCCGAAGTGACTTTCGGCCGCCGAACCCCCTTGTGGAGGCAGTTTCGGCTGCCGAAGCCTGCCCCCGAAACTCAAGTTTCGTCTCTGTCTGGGAGGTTCGGCCGCCGAAAGTGCCGCCGAACCCGCATGACTTTCGGCTGAAGAGGGACTTTCGGCCGCCGAACCTGCCGCCGAAAGTGCCCTGTTCAGCCATTTCTTGCATGTTTTCATGTGATGTTTTCAGGATGTTTTAGGGGGTTTTTGGGGAGTATTTTAGAGTCATACTCATGTATGTTTGGTCCCTCATTTGAGTCCACCTGTGTAGGTTCGGACCCGAGGAACCGAGACCCCCAGCAGTGAGCCAGCTGCTTCAGAGTCTCTTCAGAGCTAGCCAGAGGTGAGTGGGATAAACTTTAAGTTTTAAAGCAAATTAATGAAATGTTTTAGCACGATTCACGCATCATGAATGCCATGAGATATATTAGGTTGTTTGCATTAGAATTCACGAATATGTTGCATTTCATACTTTGTTGTTGATGTGGATGAATGTTGAATGATCCATTAGCCCTTGTATGTCATGATAGCCTATGTGAGTTCAGGTGTGCCTGCTACGGCTCTACGCCCCTGGCACTATGACAGATTATGGAAGTCCGGGTGTGCCTGCTATGGCTCTACGCCCCCGGCATGTATAAGTAAGAAAGATAGGGGCTAAATGGTGACAAGTTCATCCTTGTTGTGAAATGTTTGTGTTATGGCGCATACATGAAAGCATGATTTAAATTGACGTTTTATTATTCTACTCACTGGGCTCTAGTAGCTCACCCCACTCCCTTTATCCCCAGAGTTGCAGGTACAGGATAGATCAGGAAGTCGGCTAGAGTGAAGTTAAGTCATGTATGTTGTAATAGATAGAAGTGGACATTAACATGATGTAATGAGTATTTATGACCATGTAATGTAATGAATGATTTGATGATGTATTGAGGATTATAGTAGTGCTTGACCTAGAGGTGTGTGAATCCCCATTATGTACAGAGTGTTTAATGAGTAATGATGTTAAGGACCATGATTATCCAAGCTGATATGTATGATGATGATACCCCATTGGAGTATTTGATGAGGACTCCAGTGTGGGGTTTATGTGTGATTTTGTGCATGCACAGGTTTTGCTTGGATAAGAGAAAAGAAAAATTTTTACAGATCATGTATATGTTGTTATGTATGGGATTCCACAGGTTTACAGGAGGTATGTAGGCTTGCTACGGGTCCCGGCGGCCTTAAGCCGATCTGGATCCTAGCGCCGGTAACGGGTCGGATTTCCGGGTCGTTACAGAGTGGTATCAGAGCCCTAGGTTCATATGGTCGGACCTAGAGTGTCGGGCTCATAGATGTTCTAGAAGGTCAAGCACACTAGGAAAATCATGTCCACTAGGATAGGATGTAGAGTCCTGTCTATATGATGATATGATATGCCATGATGATATGCATGTGCATAAATGCTATGATGTGATGTTATGTATGTGATGAGGGTTCATGTGTTTCCACATGAACCATATGATGCTAATGATTGCTTATACTATGTGCTATTTTTCAGAAGATAGAATGAGAGGAACTCGTCGATCTGCACGATTGACTGGAGTGCCACCTCAGGACGAGAGCGCTGATGCCCGTCCTCCAGCATTGCCTAGGGCAATGTCCAGTAGGTCCAACAGAGACAGAGTAGCTAGAGACCCTAGAAGGTCTTTGGATCTGGGTAGAAGCAGATCAGTAAGGGGAACAGTGCAGGGAGGAATGTCTGAGGATATGGAAGTAGATCAGAGGAGGGAGGGCAGTCTCGGTGTGAGCATGCCGGAAGAGGGCATGGGAGAATCGGAAGGAGGCACTCAGGCCTCGAGTTATGTCCAGCCACATCACTACCCACCCTATTCACACCATCCAGGGTATTCGATGGGAGGTACATCGGATCACCCCAGTTTTAGTCCTTATCCTCCACATATGCCATACCCACCTTACTACCCACCATACTCTCAGTATCCCATGTACCCACCTCCACCTCCCTATACCAGTACAGCAAACCCTACCCCAGGGGATGTTGCACCTCCACCACCACCAGTACCTACTGTCCCGGAAACACAAGTACCCAAACCTACCTCATCTGGAGGGAGCAAGGTCAAGATGACCGATTACATGAAGTTGGGTGCTCCTCAGTACAGAGCAGGCGATGACCCATTTGAGTATCTGAGCAGGGTCAAGACTATTACAGATGAGATAGGGGCTGATGACAGTAGAGTCATTCAGATGGCTGGGTTCACACTGGAGTGCAAGAAGGCACGTGGTTGGTTTAAGAACTATGTGAACCCGAGAGCGGACAGTATGTCCTGGGAGGAGTTCGCAAATGAGTTTGCAGGATGGGCTTTCCCTGAGAGCTCTAGAGAGCAGAAGATGATAGAATTCGAACAGTTGATGCAGACTGAACAGATGAGTGTGGAGGAGTACACAGACAGGTTCCTGGAGTTGTTGCCATATGCTGGGCAGAATTTGGACACAGATCAAAAGAAGTCAAGGAGATATATTATGAGGCTGCACTCCAGGTATTCCTCTTTGATACAGTCAGCAGAGAAGGAGAGTTTCCATGCCATAGTGGATATGGCTAGGAGAATGGAGGCTAGTGCTATCGTTGAGGGGAAGGTAAAACAGTCAGTGGCACAGTCTTCTGGTTCCAAGACCCCAGGTGGGGAAAGGTTAGACTCTTCTTCTCTGAGTGCAGCAGTTGCAGGCAGTAAGAAGTGGGACAGAGGCCACAGAAAATCTAAGAAGAATAAGTTCTGGAACAAGATCAAGTCAGGTCTGGGTTTAGGCAGTGGCTCAAGCTCTGGCGCAGAGGTTACAGCATGTATGAGATGTGGGAGACCACACAAGGGAGTATGTCTGGCAGGGACAAACACATGTTTCAGATGCGGACAGGCGGGTCATTTGGCTCGAGATTGTCCTAGAGCAGCCTTTGCAGCACCGTCTCAGCAGATAGCCTCCGGTAGTGTGGTACAGCCAGTAGCCCCAGCCGCAACACAGGCCAGTGGCAGAGGCAGAGGGAGAGGGTCAGCCTCTTCATCAGTAGGATACAGAGGTGAAGGTCCATCAGCTCCGGCACGGATCTTCACTATGACTCAGCAGGAGGCCAACACATCCAACACCGTGGTGGCAGGTAATCTCATCATTGGTTGTTCTGATGTGTATGCCTTAATGGACCCGGGTGCATCTCATTCTTTTATTGCTCCGAGAGTCGTGGAGAGGGTAGGATTGATGGTCTCTGGGTTAGAGTGTCCCCTATGGGTCAGTGGACCCAAGTGTGACCCGTCAGTGGCAGAGGCAGTCTGCCAATGTAGTCCAGTTTTCATAGAGGGAAGATGCCTTTCCGCCGACCTCGTGGTCCTAGATTTGACAGATTTTGACGTCATTCTAGGGATGGATTGGTTATCGACCCATGGTGCTACCTTGGACTGTAGAGACAAGGTAGTCAGATTCAGAGATCAGGATGGGTCAGAGGTCGTCTTCAGAGGAGACAAGAGGGGTACACCTAGAGGTCTGATCTCAGCTCTTCAGGCTCGTAGGTTGCTTAGGAGGGGATGTCAGGGGTTTCTAGCTCATGTGAGGGAGTTAGATAGTCATGTCAGAGAGCCCGCCTCAGTGCCTGTGGTGAGTGAGTTCTTAGATGTTTTCCCAGACGAGCTGCCAGGGTTACCACCTGCTAGGGAGATAGAGTTCGAGATTGAGTTAATGCCTGGTACCAGACCGATCTCTATCCCTCCCTACAGGATGGCACCAGCTGAATTGAAAGAACTGAAGGAACAGTTGCAAGAGCTGGTAGATAAGGGTTTCATCCGACCGAGTACTTCACCTTGGGGTGCTCCGGTTTTGTTTGTGAGGAAGAAGGATGGATCCCTCAGACTTTGTATAGACTACAGGCAGTTGAACAAAGTCACTACCAAGAATAGGTACCCATTGCCAAGGATCGACGATCTATTCGACCAGCTAGCAGGAGCGGGTTGTTTCTCCAAGATAGATCTGAGATCGGGGTACCATCAGTTGAGGATCAGGGAAGAGGACGTACCAAAGACAACTTTCAGGACCAGATATGGGCATTATGAGTTCCTTGTAATGCCGTTCGGGTTAACAAACGCCCCTGCAGCATTCATGGACCTCATGAACAGAGTGTTTAGACAGTACCTGGACCACTTTGTTATTGTCTTCATAGATGATATCTTAGTGTATTCCAGGAATGCAGAGGAGCATGCCCATCATCTGAGGATAGTTCTGCAGACCTTGAGGGAACATGGCTTGTATGCCAAGTTCTCCAAGTGTGAGTTCTGGTTAAGGAGCATCTCATTCTTGGGGCATGTAGTGTCAGAGAATGGAATAGAGGTAGACCCCAAGAAAGTGGAGGCTGTGACTAACTGGCCTAGACCCACCACAGTGACTGAGATTAGAAGTTTCTTGGGTTTGGCTGGTTACTACAGGAGGTTCGTTCAGGACTTCTCAAAGATTGCAGCTCCTCTAACCAGATTGACCAGGAAGAACCAGAAGTTTCTGTGGACCGACCAGTGTGAAGAGAGTTTCGAGGAGCTTAAGAAAAGGTTGACTTCAGCACCAGTGTTAGCTCTGCCAACTAGCAATGAGGACTTCACAGTGTTCTGTGATGCATCCAGAGTAGGTTTGGGTTGTGTGTTGATGCAGAATGGCAAGGTGATCGCTTATGCTTCTAGACAGCTGAAGAGGCATGAGTTGAATTACCCCACACACGATCTTGAGATGGCAGCAGTCATCTTTGCACTCAAGATGTGGAGGCATTACCTCTATGGGGTAAAATGTGAGATCTTCACAGATCATAAGAGCCTGCAGCACATCTTGAGTCAGAGAGATTTGAATTTGAGACAGAGGAGATGGGTAGAACTGCTGAGTGACTGTGATTGCAAGATTCAGTACCATCCGGGTAAGGCAAATGTTGTGGCAGACGCCCTAAGCCGGAAATCACTTGGCAGTTTATCCCACATCACGGCAGAGAGGAGACCGGTGGTGAAGGAGTTTTACAAGCTCATTAATGAGGGTCTACAGTTAGAGTTGTCTGGTACAGGTGCTTTGATTGCACAGATGAGAGTGACACCCGTGTTTCTGGAGCAGGTGGCTCAGAAACAGCATGAGGACCCAGAGTTAGTAAAGATTGCCAGGACTGTTCAGTCAGGCAAAGATAGTGAGTTCAGGTTTGACAGTAAGGGGATCCTCCGCTATGGGAGCAGATTATGTGTACCAGATGACGTAGGGCTTAAGGGAGACATTATGAGAGAAGCTCATAATGCAAGATACAGCATTCACCCCGGAGCCACCAAGATGTATCAAGATTTAAAGAAGGTTTATTGGTGGCCAGCGATGAAGAAAGAAGTGGCACAGTTTGTGTCCGCCTGCGAAGTATGTCAGAGGGTGAAGCTGGAACATCAGAAGCCGGCTGGAATGCTTAACCCGCTACCTATTCCAGAGTGGAAATGAGAGAATATAGCTATGGACTTCGTAGTGGGATTACCGGCAGCGTCCAACAGATTGGACTCCATATGGGTGATTGTGGACAGACTCACCAAATCTGCTCACTTCATCCCTGTCAGGAGTGGCTATTCTGTGGACAAGTTAGCGCAGGTATATGTAAACGAGATTGTCAGACTGCATGGGGTTCCCGTTTCTATAGTGTCAGATAGAGGGCCCCAGTTCACCTCTAGGTTTTGGCGGAGTCTGCAGGATGCCATGGGTACCAGATTAGACTTCAGTACTGCCTTCCATCCACAGACAGACGGACAGTCAGAGAGGACCATCCAGACAATAGAGGATATGCTCAGAATGTGTGTGCTAGATTTTGGCGGTTCTTGGAGGCAGCATCTACCTTTGGTGGAGTTTGCCTACAATAACAGCTATCATGCTAGCATAGGGATGGCTCCATATGAAGCTTTGTATGGGAGGAAGTGCAGATCACCTATCTGCTGGGAGGAAGTAGGAGAGAGGACTCTTGCGGGTCCGGAGTTAGTAGAGCTTACCAGCAGGGTGGTACCCATAATCAGAGAGAGGATCAAGACTGCTGCTAGTCGGCAGAAGAGTTATGCAGATACCCGCAGAAGACAGCTAGAGTTTCAGGAGGGGGATTTGGTTTTGCTCAAGGTGTCTCCTATGAAAGGAGTGGTTCGGTTCGGGAAGAAGGGTAAGTTAGCTCCACGGTACATCGGTCCTTTCGAGGTTCTTCAGAGGGTCGGTAATGTGTCGTACAAGCTAGACTTGCCTGCTTCGATGGAGAGAATCCATCCGGTTTTCCATGTTTCTCTGTTACGGAAGTTCGTGTCGGATCCTGGAAAGGTTCTTAGTGAGCCTGATATGGAGATCCATGAGGATCTCACCTATGTAGAATAGCCAGTGCGGATCCTAGACACTCAGATCAGAAAGCTGAGGAACAAGGAAATCCTGATGGTGAAAGTCCTTTGGAACCACCACAATATTGAAGAATGCACCTGGGAGACATGGGAGTCCATGCTCCAGCAATACCCCCATCTATTTTGAGGTGAGTGTTAGTTGTTCTATGTGTTGCATGTATGATATATTGTATGCTATGTTGTATGTTATGATTGATGCCATGCTTTGTATGTTAGTTGAGGAACATTCGGGGACGAATGTTCTTAAGGGGGGGAGAATGTAATACCCGGCTAGACTCCGGTATCGGAATCCCTACCGTCCGGTGGGACCTCGGATGTCGGAAACCTCTAGAAGGGTAAAACTATGATTTTATGAAATGTTTTCATGTATTTCATGTTTTTAAGTAAGAAATTAAATGAGTTTTTGCATGAAAAATCTTTGAGAGGAAAACCCAGGTTCGGCCGCCGAACTCCGAAGTTCGGCCGCCGAACATGCATGCTTTCGGAGGGACTTTAGGCGCCCGAAAATTTTGAGTGAGGGAAATGCAGGTTCGGCCGCCGAACTCCAAGTTCGGCCGCCGAACCTTGCATGCATGCGGAGGCACTTTCGGCCCCCGAACGTGGCCTGGCCAGCCACCTATAAAAGGGGCACTTAGCCGAAATGGGAGAGTTTTCTCCCATTTTCAGCCACAGCAAGCTTCCGACCTCCCTCTCCCAAATCTTGTGTTTTTCCTTCAATCCCCACCATTTTCTTTGAGTTTTAAGGTTCCACAAAAGTTTTTGAGTGTTTTTAAGCAAGTTTGGAGCTTGGAAGTCTTGGAGCTAAATCCCTCCATTTTCCGAGCTAGGGTCGTTCTTCCTCTCGATCTTCAAGAGGTAAGCTTCGATCTATGCTTCTTTTATGTTTTATGGAAGTTTTATGCAAGTTGATGGGGTAGAATGCATGTTTAGGCTTGTTGTTAGGTTTATGGGTCTAGGTTGTGATTTGAACAATGTATGCTGAAAATGTGTTGTAGTTGGGGTATATTATAGTTGAGACCCCTAGGTGTGATGAATGATGTGTATGCATGTGTAGAAACAAGTTTATGCATGTTTTGAGGCGTTTTGGAGGCTGTGGACACAAGGGAGCCAAGTTTCTGCCTTTCGGCAGAAACTCAGGTTCGGCCGCCGAAGTGACTTTCGGCCGCCGAACCCCCTTGTGGAGGCAGTTTCGGCTGCCGAAGTCTGCCCCCGAAACTCAAGTTTCGTCTCTGTCTGGGAGGTTCGGCCGCCGAAAGTGCCGCCGAACCCGCATGACTTTCGGCTGCAGAGGGACTTTCGGCCGCCGAAAGTGCCCTGTTCAGCCATTTCTTGCATGTTTTCATGTGATGTTTTCAGGATGTTTTAGGGGGTTTTTGGGGAGTATTTTAGAGTCATACTCATGTATGTTTGGTCCCTCATTTGAGTCCACCTGTGTAGGTTCGGACCCGAGGAACCGAGACCCCCAGCAGTGAGCCAGCTGCTTCAGAGTCTCTTCAGAGCTAGCCAGAGGTGAGTGGGATAAACTTTAAGTTTTAAAGCAAATTAATGAAATGTTTTAGCACGATTCACGCATCATGAATGCCATGAGATATATTAGGTTGTTTGCATTAGAATTCACGAATATGTTGCATTTCATACTTTGTTGTTGATGTGGATGAATGTTGAATGATCCATTAGCCCTTGTATGTCATGATAGCCTATGTGAGTCCAGGTGTGCCTGCTACGGCTCTACGCCCCTGGCACTATGACAGATTATGGAAGTCCGGGTGTGCCTGCTACGGCTCTACGCCCCCGGCATGTATAAGTAAGAAAGATAGGGGCTAAATGGTGACAAGTTCATCCTTGTTGTGAAATGTTTGTGTTATGGCGCATACATGAAAGCATGATTTAAATTGACGTTTTATTATTCTACTCACTGGGCTCTAGTAGCTCACCCCACTCCCTTTATCCCCAGAGTTGCAGGTACAGGATAGATCAGGAAGTCGGCTAGAGTGAAGTTAAGTCATGTATGTTGTAATAGATAGAAGTGGACATTAACATGATGTAATGAGTATTTATGACCATGTAATGTAATGAATGATTTGATGATGTATTGAGGATTATAGTAGTGCTTGACCTAGAGGTGTGTGAATCCCCATTATGTACAGAGTGTTTAATGAGTAATGATGTTAAGGACCATGATTATCCAAGCTGATATGTATGATGATGATACCCCATTGGAGTATTTGATGAGGACTCCAGTGTGGGGTTTATGTGTGATTTTGTGCATGCACAGGTTTTGCTTGGATAAGAGAAAAGAAAAATTTTTACAGATCATGTATATGTTGTTATGTATGGGATTCCACAGGTTTACAGGAGGTATGTAGGCTTGCTACGGGTCCCGGCGGCCTTAAGCCGATCTGGATCCTAGCGCCGGTAACGGGTCGGATTTCCGGGTCGTTACAGCACCCATCGTGGGCCGGGCACTATTGGAATTTGTAGAGGGTTACTGGTGTCAAATCCATCTCAATGTGAATTGTTTGTGTAGTGACGCATTTCATTCGATCATATGTTTATTAAACTGTTTTTATATTCTGCCCACCAGGCTCTTGTAGCTTATCCCTTTCCCCTAACTCCAGGTTTGTAGGATCAGAGTTAGCTCGAGAGAGTCGGCTGAGTTACTGGTATAGTCCCTTGTAATAGTATAGATGTGGACATGTATTATTTTATGGTTGTAGAATTGTGCTTTGCCCTAGTTTTTGTCCTTGTAATCCCTGTTTACATGATTCTTATGTAACAGTTTTAAGTATGAGTTATGTTTGAACTAAGCTTGAGACATGTGATGTTTACCATACTGGAGCGTTTGATGAGGGCTCTAGTATGAGTTTATGTTTTCAGCTTTAATGCATGCACAGGTCGAGCCTTAGTTCATGGGATGTTTAAGTTTTTGTTTTTGCGTGATCATGTATGGGATTTTATCAGGTGTAACAAAATGTATAGTAGGCTTGCTACGGGCTCCGGCGATCTTAAGTCGATCTGAACCCTAGCGCTGGTAGCAGTTCGGTTTTCGGGTCGTTACAGGCATAGTAGAATCTACAAGAACCACAACCAACTCAACTGACTCCAAGGTTTCTCCTTCTAGCACCCAAAACTGAGAACCCAAAAGAGGAGGCTTAGTTACAGTAGGAACTCCTGCCTTACCCTTATCCAGACCACCATCATTACCAACCCGTTTCCCAGAAAATTGCCCCACTAAATTTTGTCTTCTCACTTGATTTTTGGTATTCATCCAGGGTCCAAACCTAGCCACTACCTCAGGGACAACCTCATTAGGGCCTCGTTATGAGAATCACTAGCCACCTCCCCCTCAACCCTAGTTGAATTCTGATTCACAGTACCATTCCCCACACCACTTTCCTTTTGGGCAATAATAACCTCAAGACATCCTTTAAGACGATGGCCAAAACACCCACAATGAAAATAAATTTGGTGAAGGCCTTCATATTCAATACGTCGAACATGCTGCCTCAATCTAAATTTTGACAGAAGGGGTTTATTCAAGTCCACTTCTGCACAAACTCTTGTAAACTTGCCTCTGCTAGCATTAAGAGTATTCTCATCCACCCGAACAAAATGACCAACCTTACTTCCAATTCTTATAAAAAAAGAAGCAGCAAAATACTCAATTGGTAGATTGGCAAACAAATCCATACTATAGCCATTGTGACAGAAGCAGTTTTTGGATCAAAATTAGGAGTCCATTCTCACAAAACCACATAATGACCCGCAACCATCTAGGGACCAGCATTCAACACATGTTCATATTCCGACATATTAGAAGAACGAACTAGAAAAAAACCATTCATCAAATCAACAAAATCAATAGCAGATTTGAGACCCTATACCTGCACCAAACGCTTCTGCAAATAAGCAAATCCAACTGATCGACCCAACACTTTGATGATTAGCATACATCGCCATGAAGCCCAAAGGGTCCTCTTCTCTACCCACATCACCCGTATGGTCGGGCATTTAGGATCATCCAAGTCTTCATCATCAGTGTCCGATTCATTATTGGAGAACACATTAGCTTCACACTCGACCTAGCCCATGCACAAATCTAGCGAAATCGAAGGCTGTAATACGTCTCGAAAGGATACCTTCCGTTTGATAGAGAGATCCTCAAGTGAACTTTCACGTGAATGCTCTTCCGCTACATTCTGGTGCTCGCAAGACCCATCCTTCAGTCATGCCTTCTTGGAATAGTGGATGACTGGCAACCCAACAGCAAGGTCAAGCGACAGAGAGAGCGGCTTTTCCATTGCAGAGAGACTTATCTATTTAATTTCTACACGTTTTAAGGATATTATTATTTAGTTTATGCGTTATGAAAAAACTCATTAGTTTATCTTTCAATTTTAAAAAATACCTTGAAACATCCTGATATTTTAAAAAATCTACTAATTAATCACTCTGTTAATTTTAGTTATATATTTTAGTATTTGATTAAAAATTAATCTATTCATATCGATAACATTTTAGATTTTCTTGCAATACTTAATAACTAAAATTAATAGAGACTAATTAGTAAACTTTTTAAAAAGATAGAAATATTTTAATATACTTTTCAAAATAAAGAAGCCAGCTAATGAGTTTTTTCATAAAATAGAACTTGATGACCACTGGATTTCTCCATCCCGGTCTGGAGCCAGGCCTATGACGACAGCCCATTACTTAGAGGCCCTCAAGTCTCTCGCATGAATCAAGTCCAGTCCGCTTAGCCTTAAGACCGGGGTCCACCTAGATTTCTCAATCAGACCGGCCCAGCCTTTTCAGCCCAATGATCAGATCTCCTCTGGGCTCAGTCTTGATCTCCTCTACCAGCCCAGCCCGGAGGAAGGAAGGTGGCCAGCCCGTCTGCCTGGTGGGTCCATCCGCATGCGCATGCGCACCGAGGGAGAATTAAATGGCCGTTACGCATGGAGCAGATCTGATATTCTTGTACGTTTATATCAACATGGCAGACACAGGTGGCCCAATGACGAGAAGTTTGTTACACTTCACTAGCAGGCAAAAGAAATTAATAAAAGGGGGAGGGGCATCCTCCTCTAGGACGAAGTTTTTCTAAACTTACAGAACCCTTTGTAAACCCTATTTTCTGGATCTCAGATTATCAGAACTAAATAGTAAATTTTCAAAAATAAATTCTATTGAATCAAGTAAAAATGGAATGAATGAACTTAAGCGGAAAAATTAAGTCGATCTCTAACAAAAAAAAGATTGGTGATAGAGAGGGTGCGACAAAAAGAGCTGTGTAATTGTTGATATTGGACTCCGCCGCCTGCAAGTGAAAGGCGTCTGATCATTTTTTTTTTGTGTCAATAGTTTATACTTTTATTTTATTTTGATTTTTGTTTTCAATTGTCAATAACTAGTTTGGGAGTGTTTGTTGATGTGTGTTTAGGGATTTACATTTTTTGCTCTGCCCGTATCTTGCTGCCATCGAAGCTGATGGAAGTTAGTGAATCTTTGCATCAGAGCACTGAGCTTTGAAATTCCAAATTCATTCAAAATATTCGAAGGGAGGTTTTTATAGGCTTTAGAGAATTTTAAAATTAATAAATTTCGAGTGGTGATTTTTCGAAATTTCTCAAATAATTATTATCTTCATTTAACGACGTCCGTTTGAAAATTAATAATGGTGATAGTGTATTTCTAAGAAAAAAAACACATCAAAAATTGTCTACAATAACTCTATAAAAATAAATTTTTAAATCAACGTTCAATTTGTTGGATCGAGTCGCTGCTAAAATGTTCACATTTGGACATCCATCTCGTCCAGCTAATTGTAAACTTATTTTTGGGTTACTTTAATGCAAACTCTTACTTGATAAAAAATAAAAAAATAAAAGAATCAACTTGAACATTTGTTAGAGTGCCTGGTTAACAAGCATTTCACTCAATTTTGATATCAAAATCAATTTTCCAATTGTTTTGAATAGATCGTTGATTTTATGAAGGAATTTGAACCACGCCATTTTCCCTCACATCATGTGTGTTTCCATCAAATGATTCAAGCTTCTATCAACTCAAAGTCCATCAACATCTCAACAAATCAACATAAATAATATCAAATATACAAATCTTCAAACTTATATTTTCATTTATTTTTATTTTAAAGTCTATGATTTATTTTATAATAAAATGATATTATAAAATAATGCAATGTTAATAAAATAATACTTTTTCAGTAATACAGTTTTATGTTTTGCTGATGTGGCATTGAAATGATATTTTTAAGGGGTGTTGGACAAAATAATTCAAATATTTATGATAATCTACATTTTATATTCAATATCTTGAATTTTGGAATTATAGCTAAAAAATTAAATTGAATCTCTATAAATTAATAATAAATTAAAATATAGTCTCTAAAATTCTATTTGAATAATAAAATAGTTTTTAAATACACATTTTCATTATAACAATATTATTTTTTATTAATTTCATTATTCGCCCCTTATTTTCACTTTAAAATAGTATTATAAATATTAATAAAAATTTAAATATAAATATAAATTTAAAACATATAATATTTCATTTTATTTAAAAAGTAAAATTTTTCAAATATAAAAAATATACCTATAATTTATGATATTGAATATAAACATTTAGTAAAATATTTTAATATATATTATTTATATTTGATGTTTTGTATAATAAAAATTTATTTACAGTAAATATTTATTCAATATAATATATTTAATATTACATATAATATATACAAAATATATTTAATTTTAATATAAAATTTAAATTAAAAGATCATATATTTTATTAATAATATATGAACAAAAGCCCTCAATACAAGTGTAATTTAACAAAACGTGAACATCTATTAATGCCCTCCATATTTTTTTAAAGTTTTTATATTGAATATTATAATTAATTAGGTGATGTTATTAAAAAAAAAAAACTTAAACTTTTAACTAAATAAAATTATCTAATTATAAAATTCATAATAAATAATTTTTCAGAAATCTAACTGGGTTCGCATTGGTTAGTTATCAGGTAAAAATAATAATAATAATAATAAACGATAGGGTTAGTGTAGCTACTATTTTTTTTCTGAGTAGGTGTAGCTACCATTTGAGAGTTAGAGCTGTTTCCAAATAAACCATCTATCTCCATTTAAGAGTTAGGCCTTGCAGGATCGAGCTATAGAAATTTCACTATCTTATGATTCGTTTTCTTTTTGAAAAAATTAATTAAATTATTTTTAAAAATTGAATTATTTAGATTAAAATAAATTAAATTAATTCTTTATAAAATTCTTAAATCTTCTCTAGACCTTTCAAAAAAAAAAAAAATTCACGTTAATTTTAAAATTACTTTCCATTAATGCACCACACTTTATAATTAAAACACCAACAAGTACAACAATATTAAACACAATAATTTTATCTTCAAAAAAAAAAAAAAATCTCACTACATTGTATTAGAAACATAAAAAAGAACATTTTCATTAGGATGTGACTGCATCACTTTTGAATTCATATGTAAACAAATTAAATTTATAATTTTTCTTAGATTTTATATATAATATTATGTTTTTAATAATTTTATCATTTTTCATAAAAATAATGCAATTTTTAATAAAAACTTTCAATAATTATTTTTTTAACACTTTAAATGTTACTTTTTCTTTTATAATTGGATAATTTACGATTTAGTCCCTGAGTATTACCATTATTAACAAGTCAGTCCCTGTATTTTTAGAAACCTATTAAAACGTCCTTATGTTTTCTCTCCGTCAACGAAATAGTCCTTCTGTCTATTTTTGCCGTTAAAAATATAGTAAAAGACTATATTACCCCCCATTATTTTTCTCCTTCTCCTCCTCCTTCCTTTTCTTCTTCATCAATTCTTCTTCTGCTTCTTCTGCTTCTTCTTCTTCTCCTTCTTCTTCTGCTTCTTCTCCTTCTTCTCCTTCTTCTTCTGCTTCTTCTCCTTCTTCTTCTTTTGCTTCTTCTTCTTCTCATTCTTCTTCTTCTTCTTCTCATTCTTCTTCTTCTTCTTCTTCTTCTTCTCCTTCTTCTTCTTCTTCTTCTTTCTCTTCTTCTTCTTCTTCTTTTTCTTCTTCTTCTTTTTCGGAGGAGGAGGAGGAGGAGGAGGACGAAAAAAAAGACAGGGACTATTTCGTTGACAAAAAGAAACGATAAGGACGTTTTAATAGATCTGAGAAAAGATAGGGACTATTTAGTTGACATAAAAAAAGATAAGGACGTTTTAATAGATATGAAAAAAGATAAAAATATTTTAATAGATTTTTGAAAATGTAAGGACTAACTTGTTAATAATTGTAATATACAAGGACTAAATAAATGGTTTTATTTGAGGGTAAAATTGGATTTTAAAAATTTTCTCTCTCCTCCTTTATCTAATTTTAACAGAAAATAGGACGGAAGGACTATTTCGTTGACGAAAATAAAACATAAGGACGTTTTAATAGGTTTCTAAAAATACAGGGACTGACTTGTTAATAATGGTAATATCCAGAGACTAAATCGTAAATTACCCTTTATAATTTTTATCCTTTTTTTAAATTGTCTTAAAGTTATTGTATATATTTTTTTAAATTATAATAACGTATAAATTGACTATTATAATTTTATTTAATTTTTAATAATTTTTTAAAGATATTTTTTAATATTTAATAAAATTTTATATATTTAAGATGGATATAATTATAAAATTAATAAAAAAATTATATTTTTTTAATATGTATAAAAAGTAAAATATACAAAAATTATGAAACAGATAAAATATAAAATATTTTATGTAAAAATTATATTATTTAATATATCATCTTAATGTTCCAAAGGAAAAGCAATGCTTCTGTAAGCTGGGGAAGTTTTATTAAAAAAACATTTATTATTAAATCTCTCAATTTTTATAAAATTAATTAATTCAACATAGGGAGAGTAAAATTGGATTTTAAAAATTTTCTCTCTCCTCCTTTATCTAATTTTAACAGAAAATAGGACGGAAGGACTATTTCGTTGACGAAAATAAAATATAAGGACGTTTTAATAGGTTTCTAAAAATACAGGGACTGACTTGTTAATAATGGTAATACCCAAGAACTAAATCGTAAATTACCCTTTATAATTTTTATCCATTTTTTTAAATTGTCTTAAAGTTATTGTATATATTTTTTAAAATTATAATAACGTATAAATTGACTATTATAATTTTATTTAATTTTTAATATTTTTTTAAAGATATTTTTTAATATTTAATAAAATTTTATATATTTAAAATGGATATAATTATAAAATTAATAAAAAATTATATTTTTTTAATATGTATAAAAAGTAAAATATACAAAAATTATGAAACAGATAAAATATAAAATATTTTATGTAAAAATTATATTATTTAATATATCATCTTAATGTTCCAAAGGAAAAGCAATGCTTCTGTAAGCTGCGGAAGTTTTATTAAAAAAATTTATTATTAAATCTCTCAATTTTTATAAAATTAATTAATTCAACAACATTTTAAAATTATTTAATTAAAATATTTTTATATTTTATAAAATATAAAATTTTAATTTCTCTATAAAAAATTTAATACTTATTATAAATTTATTTAATTTATATAATTTAATTATATATTATTTAATCTTTATAATTTTAAATATTTAATTTAATTTTTTATTAAATTAAAATAAATTGATTAATAATTTATTTAATAAAAAATAAAAATTTTGATTTTATATAATATAAAAATATTTTAATCGAAGAATAATTTTGAAATGAGAATAAATTAATAAATTTTCAAAAACTTTAACAGCCTGCTAGTAATTCTCTTGAAAAAGAATTGGTGGGAAAAAAAAGGGTGGGAAGCAGTTGATGGCTTCGGTTCCAGGCGCAACCAACCAGGAATCACGAGTTAAATTAAGAAGGCAGGTACGATTCCCAGTCGATTATTCCCAGAATTTTTTTTAAAAAATAATAATACTTTCCAGCGCAAATAATTAACCGACCCTTCATACCCAACTCAGCCATTCTATACTTTTCTCCTCTCTTACCAAACCCCTCCTCCGCCTTCTCTCCCACCCAAATCCAAACCCCAGTCACCGATCACACCTCATTTGCTACTCGCTATGGCTTTAGCAAAATTCACTTCCTCTTCTAGGTCCAATCTCCTAAAACCCCTCACCACCGTCTTTTCCACCTCGGATTCTTTCCGCCGTCCGATCTCCACCTCCACCGACCCCCTCACTATCGAGACTTCCGTACCTTTCACTTCTCACAAATGCGAGCCTCCTTCCCGCTCCGTTGAGACTACTCCCCAAGAGCTCATTTCTTTCTTCAAGGACATGGCTATGATGCGCCGGATGGAGATCGCCGCCGACTCTCTCTACAAGGCCAAGCTTATCCGCGGGTTCTGTCACCTCTACGACGGCCAGGAAGCTGTGGCTGTTGGGATGGAAGCTGCTATAACTAAAAAGGATAGCATCATAACAGCATACCGGGACCACTGCACTTTCGTCGGCCGCGGTGGGACACTCCTGGAGGTCTTTGCGGAGCTCATGGGACGCCAGGCTGGGTGTTCGAAAGGGAAGGGTGGGTCAATGCATTTCTACAAGAAGGAAGCAGGGTTTTATGGAGGACACGGGATCGTGGGAGCTCAGGTTCCACTAGGATGTGGATTGGCATTCGCCCAGAAGTATTCCAAGGACGAGACTGTGACGTTTGCTTTATACGGAGATGGTGCCGCCAATCAAGGGCAGTTGTTCGAGGCGCTTAATATTTCTGCTCTTTGGGATCTGCCTGTCATTTTGGTCTGCGAGAACAATCACTGTAAGAACTGGAATCTTCCATTTTTTTTTCCTTTAATTATAGTTAGGTTGCGTGATTTCTAAGCGGTTTCAATTGGTGGTTGTATGCGCAGATGGTATGGGGACGGCGGAGTGGAGAGCCGCTAAGAGTCCCGCTTACTACAAGCGTGGGGATTACGTTCCTGGCCTGAAGGTTAGATTGAATGACCCCCCCCCCCCTCTTTTCCTTTTTCAAATTTGCCTGGTTTGTTGTAACTCTGGATTGAATTGAATTTTTTTTTTCCTTTCTATAAAGTTAAAAGATGGTGTTTGTCATTGACTTTTTCTTTTGGCAAGCGGTTGTAAATGCTCATTAGTTGTGGTTTCGATTATCTTAATTTAGCTGAACTCTCTCTCTCTCTCTCCTCCCCCCAAAAAAAAAAAAAAAAAAAGAACAAAAATCATGTACACATAATGTCTTTCTTGTGCTTTCTATTTATCGTACCTAATGTGATATTTTTACTATGGGCTGTTGGTACTATGTTAACCCTTTGTGCTAAAATTTTCCATTTCCACATCCTGTTCCTTTACTGCATAAAACTTGTTGGTTAAAGCATCATATTCCTTTTCTAGTTGCCGTTGGTTGAACTATCCTGGGGGTGGGGAGGGGGGGATTATAAAAGTGGGCCAGCTAAACATTACAAAACCAGGCATACCCCTCCATTATCCCAACCCCTTCTATCTTATACACCAGATGGAAGTTATTGAAAAATGTGCAGACCTAGCTCAAGTTGCAACAGTTAGCTTGCAACTATCCATGAGGTTTACTTTTGGATAGCAACTCATGTATTGTAAATCTTACATGTTGAAAAAAGGTTAACTGTATCTTTTCTGATTGGTTCCTGTAGAATGGTTGTGAAGTGAGTTTTTAAGGTCAATATGGTTTTGGGAAGTTTGACCAGCTGCATTCATATTCTTCTTTGCTTGGCATTTATTAAATTAACCTCTACTCAGTTGAGTTGCTGGGTTAATTTTATGCAATAGTTAAAAATCTATTCAATTAAAGGCTTTCTCATGACCCATAAAGATTTTGCAAAATGATGTCTTCAACTTTTAAGAATCATCTGTAAAGAAAGCTGACAATATTAACCAATCAGAATGTTGAGTGACTTGTGCATTGGATCTGCTTGCTGTGGCCTTATTATGATGGACTTCAAATATAATATTTGTTACTGTTGCTATGGGTTTGTTTCTGCCAGTATATGGTCTCCAATTTTTTTGTGTTGTAAAATTTTGGTACTAAAGAGCATAGGATTTGCCCTCCCTGTTCGGAAAAATGATTTATATTTCATAACTACAATGTGTTCTCTGGAGTTCCATCTAGTAAGGTGTTTTTCTTTTTCTTTATGATGACATGTTTAACTAAAATGGATTTTAACATGTTTCTTTTCTTTCTTTCACTTTTTGAACAGGTGGATGGCATGGATGCTCTTGCTGTGAAACAAGCATGCAAATTCGCCAAGGAGCATGTCTTAAGGAATGGGCCAATTGTGAGTTTTACTCTGTGCAAATGTGTTTAATGAATGATTCTAAGCATGCAATCTATTTTTGGTATTCTTTGCATTATAGTACATGCCAAACTAGACTATGAAGTATTGCAGAATTCAACATTGAAGTCACTGCCTCGCCTGAATGGTTTTTTCTCCCTCATCTACATGAGGGGATAATTCATTATCCTAGCTAAGTTTAATAAAACATACGGGATGAAATTCCTCCCCCTAAGAAAGCTAAGGGTTGAAGGGAACATCATGTTATAATTGGTTGATTGATTAAAGGCATTAAAGTTGGACTAGTTTAAAAGATTGAGATACTCATAGAAATGTGTAATTTGAAATCCATATGAAATGCGTCCCCATTCACATTTATTAATCTAATCACATCCAAATGCCTTAATTTGAAATCCTTTAATCCAAATGTGACAAACTTACATGAATCTCATGGGAAGTGCTATATCATGGCATCTGTTTAGATGGACAATATGTATGTGATTTCACAAAATTCTCATTGGATTAATGCTGGTATTAGAATAATAGTATGCTAAAATATTAATCTAATTGCTTGATGGGTCGAAGGGTTTTCCTACTTATTGTGTATAAATTGATTTGTTTACTTTAATGTTTGATGCTGGTGTCAGATACTTGAAATGGATACCTACAGATATCATGGTCACTCCATGTCTGATCCTGGAAGTACCTACCGTACTCGTGATGAGATTAGTGGCGTGAGACAGGTTAGTTCTACTTAACATTTTTATTGTCTACAACTCTCGAGATTAAATTTCGCACACCAGTTTTGATGTTCTATATGTATGTTGCTTCGTGTCCTGATTTTCAGGAACGTGATCCCATTGAAAGGATAAGAAAAGTGATATTAGCTTATGATCTAGCTACAGAGAAAGAGCTAAAGGTAAATTTTTTGTTTTTTTTTTTAAAAGCTAAAGGCAATTTATTTAACTTGTTTTCATATATGATTTTTCTGCACTATTTGGCATGTTGCTTGAAGTAAACTTTACAAAATATTTTTTGCTCTATCCTTTCTTTCATGCCTCAAGGAAGATTTTCGAATTTCAATGTTGGGAATGCAGATCTCATAATGAAATACGTTGGGAAACTTAATGTTCACTACTTTCCTATTTTTTTTCAGGATTTTGAGAAAGAAATACGAAAAGAAGTAGATCAAGCCATTGCTCAAGCGAAGGTAAGAAGTTGCATATTGCTTTACTTCTGAATGTTACTTGTTCATTTCTGTTGAATGAAACATTTCTTTAGCTTTCATCTTTCTAGCATGCTTAATGTGTTCTTGAATCTTCTTGGTCCTGATCCTCCCTCTACTTTCTTCTTTTAAACTTGTGTTTACAGGAAAGTCCGATGCCAGAACCCTCTGAACTTTTTACAAATGTGTACGTGAAAGGTCTGGGAACTGAGGTACTAAACATTTGTTTGTATCTTTTTCTTCTTACTTCCTCTTCTTCTTTTCCTCCATTTTCTTTCCTTTAAGGGTAATTCTGAATATTAAAGTTTCACTCTCTGTTTCTTCAATCATTACAATTTGAGATTTGATAAGTGTAATTTATTATGTATGATAATCAGAATATCCTTTGAATCAAAGACACCCATGTTTTAATAATCAACTGCTTTAGAGCAGAAGACGAAAAATTGAATAGCATATGTTAGTCAAATGTAACCTTATCAACTGAAAGTCATGTATATCTTATCCGAGTTTTATATGATGGCGTGTGTTCCTGAGCGCGATGCCATTTTAATTGGTATGCCTTAAAGTGAAATATAAAGGTTGACTAAAAAAATATATATGTTGGTCTGAACAATCTCCTTTTTCATTCAATCAGACATTTATGTGCCTAATAATATTGGGAACATTTTATCTATGTCCAATGTTTGCGTTTTACCGCTATTAAATTGCTCTTATATTGGAAACATGAACTGTACCTTCAATTTCACTTTGGAGATTTGTTTTATTAACACAGCTGTTATCTTCCTTCTGATAATGGTGGTTTTCAAATTTTCAATTGCAGGCATTTGGAGCAGATAGGAAAGAAGTTAGAGCTGTGCTTCCATAACCGAATATATGCAGAAAGTGTTGAACAAACCCCACCTCAAAACCCTTTTTACGCTGCAAAAATCATCCAAAAAGGATAGCAAATAAATATTAGCAAAGATGGGAATCTCTTGCAGGCAAAAGATTTTGTTTTCACAATTTGTATAGAATACTGATTCTTCTCAAGTTGTGGGGTGGAATTGTGTGTACTTTTCTTGAAAGAAGCTACGGTTGGATATAAAGAGGTCACCAATGTGCTCTGAGATGCAAGAAAATTCATTGATATGACGAGTTTTTTTTTGCCTCCTGCTTTAGATGAGCTGTTTTTTTTTAATATATAAATCATTTTGCCAGTAGGACTGTCTTGGCCACCTGAGCTCTCAGATATATGAATGAGAGCAAAAAATTTATGCCTTGGTTGCTGGCAGCTTGATTTTTTGATTCTGTTCTGCGTTCTTTATGTTATGGTTGTTTTGGAAGTTAACATCTGCATCTGCGTGCGGTTGTAACATGCAATGAGGTATTGTCTTCGAGTTTTACATATGGAACTGTTCAGTAGATGGGTTTCTTGATGGATCTCATTTTATCAGCCTACATCCTGCCTGGTGGATGTTTTCCTTTCATTTAAATGGCAGTTGTTCTGGCTTCTTGATGATAAAGAGTATGCCGCACAGGAGCCGTCACAAATTGAGGGAGTTTATCTGCAAATCAAGAAAGCGATTATAAGGGACTTTGTTAGGAGAATTTTTTTTATAAAAAACCAGTGTTTAGGAATGTTCATTGATGAAGCTGGATAGCTGGAACCTGGTAAAGTGAATGTATTTAGGGACATAAGAGAGTCGGTTCGCTATTGTATGTGGATTCCAATCAAATCTCTAATTGCAACAATACAATGATTTGATTAAAAGAACAAAGATAGATGAGAGAAATTGGTGAAAGAAGAACAAACATAAAAACAGTATGCAATTATTGGTGTTGGGTTTAACATAAATGTCGGGTAAGATGAAAGCTTCCACCTTTTGACGATGCTAATGATTGCACTCCTAATTGTGTGAAGTCCATTGGACGTGAGAACCAACTGCCATAAAAACCTCTCTCTCACGCACCCATAACCTGCCATGTCTATAGTAACAAGTTTAAATTGAGAAAGGTGTTATTCTTGATCTCGTTTCCTGCATTTTCTTTATTTTAAATGGAAACTAGCCATACATTCATTGGTTACATGAAAATTTTCTATTTAATGTGGATTAACATAATGTTAAGTGCGAAAAGGATGATTAAATGACAATTATTATTATTATTATTATAATAACATATAAAATGTTACCTAAAAGAATATACTCTAAAAATAATGTGTTCTCATCCCTATAATATATTAAAAAATATACCTTTCCCATTTACTTATAATAATCCATGTCTCTCTTTTCTTCTTCCTCTTCACATCTTTCCTTTAACAATAATAATAAAGGCTTTATTGTTGTTTAATCCATTCTGTTTTGGAATGGTTTTATTATCTGGTTAACATAGTTGGACCATGCTTTGAATTTGCCTAAGAAGCAGAAGATCAAGAGGTGTAGTTCACTTGTATGCCAAATTCCATTCAAATTTCTCATCACTAAAATACTAGGATTTTAAAGATCATAGATAATTTGATGGTGAATTTTCATTTAAAAATGGATTTTATGATTATTTAGATTTAAAACTTCAACCGGACTTTACTTTATTAATACTGGAATGTCTTTAAAATTAAAAAATCTAATTTAAACCTAGTCGGAAAAAAAAAATTGAAACCACAATAGCTATCTCAATTAGCAGCTGCACGTGAATTTTTATTTTCAATTAATATCTAATAATTTGGTATTTAAATCATGAATATATTTCCTTTTTACGTTCTTTAAACATGATTTTTTTGAGAAAAATATTAATAATCTGCTAAGAAAAAATATGAACAGTATGCTTCTGACTAAATTAGAGAAAAATATTTAAAATAATGTATATATGTTTACTTAAAATATAATATAATGTTAATATCATTTCTCGTATCAAATCTTCTTTTCTGTGATAATTTCTTTATAAAGTAACTTTGATTTTGTTAACAATTATTTAATTTAAAATTGAAATAAATAAAAATAATTAAATATATAGTGGGAAAAAAATCTACGGAAATCGGCTAATCTGGCAAATAGTCCAAGCATGTTACAAAAAGCAATCGAACCGAGCAGGAAGAAGAATAATTCAAACTAATTATTAATGAAAAAGATTATCCATTAATATTATTTTAAATCTCAAAGCTTATTCACACGAGCAGCCTATAAAATATTAAAAGAAAAAAAATAATTTTTGCATAAATATGTCATCAAACACTGAGGATTGTTTATTATGGTAACGATATATTGAAAGCAATAAAATTAATTAAAAAAAAAAAGAAATAGGGTTTTTTTTTTATTATTGGGAACGTTGGTCCAATCCAATCTAATTAAATATAAAATGAAAAGGTCAAAGGCCGAATCTAAACTCTGAAATTTTAGATACGAGTTAGTTGGCTTGCACTTTGGACAATTAATCTCAGTGGGTGACGCAACCAATCACATTAATTAATTCATAATTCAAGATTTTTTTTAAAAAAAAAAATTTCACATTCGATTATCATTATTTTTTTTCATTTTATAATTTTATATGTATTTTTTAAATTATTTTAAAATTATAATTTATTTTTTTTATATTATAATAATATATAAATTAACTATTATAATTCCATTTATTTTAATTTAAAGTCATATTTATACTTGAAATCCATGAGGGGATATATAGGGTTAAAGTGGAAATTAGTGCTTTTAATTTTGGGAGACATGATATATTCCTTCTCTGGCTAGCATTACCACCATAATCAAAGCATAATTCTTCTGTGATTAGGAAATTAATTAATTAATTATGCTAATTTAATCATGCACTAAAAGTTTTAATCCTCCATTATTCCTAAGATAAAAATTGTTCAATATTCATTATACTGTTCTTCCACTTGTTCCATTTTCAACAATGCCACTCTTCGATTTGATTTTTAGGTATATATAGTTTTATGAATATTATTCCAATAATTTTTTTATTTAAAAGACAAAAAATATCGAATAAATTATTTTAGAATTTTTTTTTTAAAACGACAATTGTTATGAGATACTGCTTTAATCAAATATATTTCTGGACAAACTTACTGAAAAATCTTGCAATGCAATAATTGTTCACTCTGGATACCAGAGGGTATAAACAAAAATGGAGGAGGAGAATCCAGACAGAAATGGAGAACCTCAGAGCCTGGACATTTCTGCAGATCAAACCTGAATTGTGTGGAAAAATTTTTGTGTTCCAAAGATATCTATCAAGACATAGACCATTTGTAATCACTCGTATCCTTTTCACATAGTTTCTAATTTCAAATCAGCAAGAGACTCATACAAATGGCAGAACTAAACTGAAATGAATAACTAAGATAGCATACATTAAAATCTCAACTCTCGAGTTTTGCCTAAGTTCAGCCAATCTGTGAGCTCTCCTAATTATCCACGAAGTGTAAATGCTTGGTGCTTGTATTGTAAGATTAACTTGATACAAGGAAATTGAATTATAGATGCCTTTATTTATGTATGATCCAAATAAAATCTTCTTGATGTCTATTACAGCAAACCTTCGAGGTTATCTTACCAGTCTGTCGTGTTCTTTCATCTGTCAGGAGTTGAAAGAAAGGGTGTCGGGCTGTTAATCTACACTGGAACATGTTATATCTCAGTTATATTTGATTGCAGGCCAAGGCCTAAATGAAGATCAAGAGATTTACAGGTTTGCTTGGAAGCATGCAAAGGTGAAGGTTTCCTGATAACAGGCTTGTTCTCTCCGGATCTTTCAGGATCTGTTAAAGTGAACATACAAGTTTCTTGTCGGAAAGGAACCTGAGCAGGTACAAATACCTGAGATCCATTAAGGTGAGAATCTTGGTCGTAGGGATTGAAACTAATGTGAGAATCCTCATAGAAGGTGAACTCTGGAGTGCAGCAGGAAGGATCATAGAACCACTGTGTTGAGCCATGGCGATTGTAGCTGAGGTTGTTGTTGAAAGGTTGAAGATAACAGCTGATACTGGCCCTCCTGGCTTGAAGCTGCAATCTTTTCTTCTTCATCCTTTCCTTCTTATGGGCATTCTGGTGACCTCCCAAAGCTTGAGAATTTGCGAACTCTTTGAAACAATACTGGCACTCAAACTTCTTATCGTCAGGCTCACTTGTCGAGCTTTTCTCCTTGTTGATTGGTTTCGCCATTAAAGATGAAACAGTGTTTGATGAATTAACACTTTCATCTCCTTCTGCAGATCCTTTCAAACGGCTCTCATCATTCTTGTATGGATTAAGCTCAAATCCGAATAATTTGAGCTTCTTCTCAACAAAGGATTCAGCTGAATGACAATTTTCTCCGTCCACTGTGGAAGAAAGGATTGTAGAAGCCTCCATATCCATCTTTCTTCAAGCTTGATATAGTTGTTAGGCTTCTCTTCCTTTTATAGTAAACTCTACGTTCCCAACGATGCATTGCATCACAAAACAGGTTAGTTTTATAATCATGAACACGCCCAGGGGTCAATAATAAAAATCCTTTTTCTTTAAAAAAAAAAAGAAAAGAAAAGAAAAGAAAAGTCAGATCAGAGAGCCGTCTCATTAAAAACATTTTCTAAAAAATAATTTTCCCGTTTTGTAATAGACACACCTCTGACGTTCTCCATGAAATAGGATTCATTATGCTTTATTAAGGAGGATTCCATGTTCTATGACTACAAGTAATATAAAAGCATGCAATTATGGTACCACTTGGATATTTAAAACAAACAAATATTCCATGCTTAGACAGAAGATAAAAGGCTATTATATTAACAAAAGTCAAAGAAAGGAGGAGATGTAATCACCTGGAAGGAAGGGGCTCTAGCTTTGCAACAAATCTCCCACTGTACTTAAAATGCGTATCCAACATTATTTTAATTAATCAACTATGAACGACTGGATTCATGTACTGTCCTCTATCTGAGCTTATCATATAATACACCAAAAAAATTATCCATATATAGTAGCTGTGGCCTGTGGGTACCCAGTACCAATAGAAAATTATTATAGAAATGTGATTATTCAGCAATTAATGAAGCTTCTGTGAAATTATCCCACCACCCACAAGATTATAGAAAAAGAAAAGAATGTTTATATATAAAATATTGTGTATGTTGACCATGTATGGGGATGCAGGATGCTATTTTAGAATAGTAGGGGAGAGTAGTTGCTAAACAAAGGAATAAAAAGAAGTGGGTAATGATGTAATTAAGCATATATACTAATTAAGGTCTTTAATGAGATCTGAGCATATCTTCGTAAAGCAGCCAAAACCCTATATTATATACCCAAAACACAAAAGCATAATGTTTTAAGTCATCTAATTAATATTATTTTATAGATAAGCAAAGCATTTGTGTTGGACAGTTGTTATAGTTGGACCCCACTTTTTGCAGCTTTGGAGACATGTTAATAAAACTAGTAGATTTTGTTTTTATTCTATTGTCTGTAACTAAATCTTCTATTGGACTTCTTTCACCAATGGATCTCTTTTGCTCATCAATTCCCACTCCTTTTTTTCCTAGATTTCAAATCACTTTCTTGCTTTAGGAGAAGAATTCCAAGTAGGCATGCTGTCATCAAGCATTTCTTCATATTAACTTGTGGGAATAAAAATAAAACCAAAGAAGAGAGATTGGCTAATGGTGGCTTGGTGGGTGGGTTGGTTGGTTGGTTGATTGATTGATTTTAGCTCACTTCATTTCATTTATTCATGTGTTATAGAGGATCAAACGTGGTCCCACCGTCCGTCAATCCAATTTATGTTTATATTTTCGAGTTTAATATCATAATAAATACATTTAATTAAATTTCAAAATTATTAATTTCAACGTTCTAATTTTCTATTCTCTTTTAGACATAAAAAAAAAAAAAAAACCTATATTCTCATCCTATATATTTTATACTTTTTCACCGGACAAATCCCATTAAAATTTAAATATAGATTAGGAAACAGCAAGAATGCCAAAATTGACTAAGCCAAAATCAAAGAGAATATAATTGATGGTTTTTTAAGATTAAAGCAATTATGACCAAAATCAGGACGAGGCATGGGTCATTGTGATATTTCATGTACCTGATCTTCAGGGCAGGAAAGAATTTACAAGCACAGTCCTCCTCCACCATGGCTGCATCTCTATCTGGGACTCTGATCACACTTGCTTTCTGTACCTGCTTCACTGTATTTCAAGCTTAAGCCTTCCTAGGCTATAAAATAACTGCGAAAGAAAAGAAACTATTGCAGAAAAATAGATGTAATCCAAATTGGATTAGTAATGAAACCGGTTTGATCAACCATTTTTTAGAAAATCAATATCAACCACTCGAGTAATTTAGAACCGAAAACTTAAACCAAAATTATAACAGGTTTTTTCAATCTCAATAAAAAAAAATTACAATTTAATAAAACCATTATCAAAATAATTATTCGCTCACTAAAATAATTAATATTCTCGAATAGAGTCATAAACTGCAACATCAATTTGCTGGTGTTTCATAAATATATAAATTTAAATTATATTATATTAATTTTGAATAATTAGCAATTACTAACTTTAAAACTGTTATAAAATATATTTTGAAGAATACTTATTTAATCTATTTACAATTTGACTAGTAATAATTTATTATATATCAACGCCATGTTTACAGCGTTGCCAAAATTTAGTATAATAACATTTAATTCGTTGGTATGAATAAATTTATTATTATAAAAATGTGAAACTTAAAATATTTCTCCATTAAAATAGTTAAATATTATTAATTAAAGTTTAATTAAATATTAAATTTTATCTAAATTTATTTTAAGAATTATTTATAAATATGCAAAATCATCAATTATAATAAAATAGTACTATTAGTTATATAGTATTTATTTAATACTAAAGTTCAATCTGATTAAACTTATCTCTATGAAAAACATAACTTTTCTAAATAGTAATTTTTTTCCCTTTTGAACATACTAAGTCCTAACTAACACAAAAAATTGATTTAAACTTAGATGAAGGATTAAATGGTAGACAGAATAAAACTATAGTGTTTATTTTTCTTTCCAAACAAAAACAAGAGGACAAATTAGTGTTTTCTTAAAATGATGGTATTTAAAAAGAGAGAGCGCATCCACGAAACGTCAGTTGCATGGTATGCCATCATATCAAGGTGGGCAATAAACAGTGCAAGGAGCTATAAACAGAGCATCGGAAGGAACTAGGAAATTCATACTCCTGTAATTCACATCATACCCATCTTGACTCATTTATCAACCATCACATCCCTAGCAACCTTGGGAACCAAAACAAAACTGAAACAAGGAAAATATGATAAAATTGGTGGTGACTACACAATAAAATAAAGAATAGACACCACACAATAAAATAAAGAATAGACTCAGACCCGGTTGATTTTTAGAGGAAATACAAGCATAAATCTTCCAACGTATTTGAATATTAAGAAACCAGTGAAAGTCTCAGCACCCCATATAGAGAAGTATGAAACCAAGCCAACATGGCAATTGGCAAAGCCAGTAGTACAATCTTGACTAAGACAAACTCAGGCTCTATTTCTTAGAAAGAGAGAATATGGAAGCATGGCTTTTATTTTTACTGTTATTTACCAAACTCCAATCCCAGCATCTTCTTTTTGGCAAAAGGAAGATAGAAAGTAACTAGGCATCCCATAATTGCTAGCTACTATGGCAACAAAATTGAGAAGGCAAATAATCCAAAGAATATGACTCCAGCAGAAAGCCACTCAGAACACTAATGGTGCAGAGGCCAATTCTACTGATCTAATACATAGACGGATCATGAAATAATAAAATGACCCAACATTTAGTACAAACATGTTACCATCATCCCGTAGAACTGAAGGAAACCGACCTTAAAAGGTAAGATGTGATGCTCCTTAATATGGAGAGGCCTTTAAAACTGAAGGAACACTTTAATGTACTGCTCAACGCAAATTCGAATTAATCGAGTCAAACAGATGGTATAAACCAATAAATCATCAACAGTTATCTTCGCAGTAATATATCTTCAACTCAAAGCCAGTCCCTACTCTTTGGATTTTGTTATGCTGTTATTGGAGCTCAATTTCGCTATAAAACCATAATTGATTGTAAATTTTGTGAAATGTAAATACAAATGCACAAACCAACAGTAAAATTACGATATTTAAATTCCAACAAACCCATTTTGCAACCCTAAATATATAAAATAAAAGGAAGAGAAGTCACCGGTCAAGGAACCAATTATATATTGCGAATACAGTTCGTACTTTGAATAGTACAAAGAGGCACAGTTGTACGGAGAAGCACGCATGGTCCTTAGAATAACAAAAAGAATAATGGAATTTGATAATGCAGTTGACAAAATCAAATAAACAAACATGCATTAAAGATTGGATGGAGATGGAGAGGCAGAGAAAGGGAGCAAAACTTACACAGAATTATAGACGCCAGACACAGAGAGGCTTCAAAGACTTAAATCTTAATTGGCTTTTTTATCAAACAATTGGCGAGCAACATATGCAAGCCAGATAGTTTTTAACATCGCAGATGCCTGGCCAATTGCTGCATAAACACATAGATCGGGGTACATGCCAATGCAATCTTCTTTCACCCAGCTGAAACGTCCCGGTCTTCGTGGTGTTAGCCACACCCTTGTGTTGGTGACACCCTTGGCTTTTGTTAAAGATTTCAGCTAATATGTTTAAAATATACGTGTCATACGTAGGGAAATCTGCAAAAGCACAAAACTGAAATGGCCAATGTTCATGTTCTCCGTTGTGAATGATATTGGAGCAACCACAAGTCCGTCATATTTTATCAATTAAATTTACAAAGCATATATTTAATTATCTGTTTTTTTTTTTTTTTAATATAATTGCCGCGACTGATGTTCAAACTCTAGATCTCTGCTCTGGAAATGACTGATATTAGAGATTTCAAGGCAATCTTGTTATCAAGAACGTTACCCAATTAACAGATATCCATTTTCAAAAGTGGCAACTTTTCATAATCGTCTCCAAAAGTTATTACCTATCAGCTAGTTTGGGGTTAGCACTTGTGGTTCAACATCCTGCCAAAAACTTGTAGAAACGATCAACAGCATTCTCCTGCTCCAATACAGTAAATATCCACTTCAGATGCAACTAAAAATTGATATAACATCCATCTCCAAGTTAATTCTTTACATCAGCATCCTGTCCCCACGACCAATTCTATGGATACAGTTTGAGTACACGATCATAATCAAGCATATAAAAAGAATACATGAAAAGCAATCTAACATCTAACGATATCCTACATCTCAAAAACTTTTTGACCCAAACTATCAAATATTGACCGATTAAGTACTTATTGGATGCAAAAATTTTGACTATTGATTCATGAAGCACTACAAATCTAATCTGAGAAGAAATGCAGGGTGGAACTCCATGGAAAAATAGATAATATATGAGCCACCCATCACAGTATTTTGACCTAATTCGCTAACACAGCTTGGCTTTCTAAGTACAGTCATCGAGCTTGTCTCTTGGAACGAGGCAGGAGAGCAAGAAGAATCTTTTTTCTTGGTCCCTGCAATTCACACATCCTGTATTAAAAACAAACTGGCACTTCAAATGCAAATAATATTCACATAAAGCAAACTTGAGAAGAATTAAGAGTCGTGACAACCAGCAGAGAGGCAACTGCCCACAGCTCTTTCTCAAGCTAGGAAAAACACATACAACAAATACATTGGAAATTTAATAAAATTCAAGAAAACCTTGATATTATTTAAGTTAAACCTACAGTCAATATCAGTGCCACAGCCTCTACAGTCCATCGTTTCACAGTCTCCACCTTGTCGGACAATATATATGCTCAATCCCCCTTGGGTCAATAGCTTAATAATCAAGTACTTTGTCTTGTAGTTTCAGAGATGAGTTCAAAATTTTCTGATATACCAGAATGCAAAAAAGAAAAAGAAAACCTCTAATAAGGCTACTCACTCAAGTAGTACCTTTATATATCCACAACTGACCAGTATGAGTGGATGCTTTGAAAAAATCAAACTACAAATAGAGAAGAATAGACTTCTTGTTATCACAGAAAGTTACCACCTAAAAGATGAGATGAATAATGAAATTTTATATTTTCATTAAAAGAAACAAACTAAATTCATTCCTTAATTTTTCACAACATGCTGATAGCCAAATTTATAAAAGTTAAGAGCACTAAAGCAAATATGCACAAATATAGAGCAGAAATATCATCCAAGTTTCAATAGTTTAGTACTCGAGGTTTAATTTCCATACACATCAATAACTGAGATGCAGAAGGTTAAAGATTAAAAAGTATACAAGAACTATAAAAGTGAGTTCAACAGGCAAAGTGCAAGCCAACACCATGCTGCTTTTTTTGCTTTTTTTGTGGGGGTAAGGTTGAGGTGGGGTAATTACCATGGGTATTCCCAGCTCTTTGAGGTCGCTTTCCCCCATCTGTTTCAATGCAGTCATATCCACCTGCACAATATATCATATGTATCATGAACCAGACAAAGGAGAAACGGTAATCAATAGCAGACAACAAACCTTAACAAATTTCAATAATGGTCATAACAGCTCTCAAATAACCCAAATCCATATGACATGGTGTCATATGTGTATTGAAAATATTCTGAAATTTCCAAATTTTTAATCTTGCAATTCCTCAGATTTTTGTTCAATTGCAGTACAGGACTTGGGTATGCATGCAGGCATGCATGTATAAAACTGCAAGGAAAACGTATACAGAAGTTGACACAGAACAGAAATCAATCTGAATCCAACAAACTAAGCCTTAGTCTCATAGCAGTCAAAGAAAGCATATTCTAATACTTAACCTAAAAAAATCATGCATTTAATAAGACTAAAGGGAAAAGAAAAAAAAATTTATCCTTCTTTGAAACCATTTCCTCAGCACAAGAAAAATTTAACGTACTTCCTCAGCTTTAAAAATAATGGCATATTTCCCCAATCCCAGAGAATGTAACAAGCCTTCAACAGTCTGTTGTTCTTCAGCCTACATGGTAACAAAAAATAAACAATGAGGTTAGAAGATGTCCTTGAACGAATAGTCTACATGAATAGAGTCCCATGCACATCAGAGATGGTGACTCACAGAAATGATGAAATTAATATCTAAGCACTTAATAGAACAATACAGCACAGAAATGCTAATACTATGAGAACACAACTTCTTTTCGTGACTTGGAAATAACAGATTGTGTAGAACAACTAAGCTAGTACTTCAAATTTACAATCTGTATTCCTTTTGAAGACTGACAAGCAGAATCACTGCATCAGTCTCCACTATGCAATAAAATTCATTCAGAAACTTGAGCATGTGCAGACCTCCCTGACTAAATCTAATTCCAACATTGAAATTAGAATTCAGTAAGTCCAAAAGTGGCAGAATCCATTAGTTTAGGATTAAGAGAGAATAGCAAACTGACAGAAAAATGGATTTTCTGCAAAGGGGAACCTTACTATTGGCCACAGCCATCCATTTTCTATAATTTCAAATCCATAGGTTTTAAACTATAAAAAGTCACCATAAACTGCACCCTAGGTTTCTGGCACTGCAAATTCTGAAATTCATTTTAAAAAAAAAAACTTGCGTCCTGTTAGCTAATAGAAAAAGGTCAGTTCTTACACTAGAAGAACCATGACCTCTTTCATTTTCTCAAATTCACTTCCCCCCATTTTAGAGTCTCTATAACAGTTCCAACAACCATTTTCTAACTTCAATCAAGTAGGCATTTAGATGCATAAAGCTTATCAATTTAAAGCAAACTATAGGATTCTGAAGACATGTTAGATAAAGAAAAATCTACCGATAATGAATGACAGCCTTCTGCATTCCTTTGATAAGAACAGTAAAGGATATATCTTACTAACGATTAAAAGAACTTACACCAGCATGTATAAGCATTTGGAAATAAACTTAAGAAAAAACATTGCAGAAAAAAAAGAAGAAAAAAAACACTTCTTGTCAGTAAGCTAACTGTAACTAAACTATATTCATTTGAAGCACATCAGCATCATGAATACAATGAACTTGTGTGCACGCTCATTTATGTACATGTGAAAGAAAGGTTACAGCAACTTGTACCGCATATGAGCTCTTTTGTAGAATCCCACTTGCACTTGGAGGAAGTTGGCCCAAAAGAGGCGCTGTCGGCTTTGTAGCTACTGCAGGCAACACAGTTTTACTCATGAAAGGTGTGGAACTACTGACAGGCCTCGAAGCATCAAGAACATCCTTATTCATGTATGGAACTGTTATTCCATCATCCAATGTCCTGCTTAATGGCCTTCTTTGTAATTCTCCCACATTTCTGGGCGGAGATAAACCCCTAGAACTACCAATAATTCTATCCGGAGATCTCCTTCGTATATGATCCAATGTCCAAGGAGAATAAGAGCTTGTTGACGAATCAATCCTGGGCAAATTATCCACACTTCTTGCAGGAGGCAGTCGACCCAAGATACTAGTGTTCTTAGGATCAGGCATGTGCTGCAGTGTATCAACAGTACTAGGTGGAGGACCTGAATGCTGGTGCACTGTCCTTGACAACTTTTCACGGAGGTCCATGTTTTTTTTGCCATAGTCTCTCTGGGCTCTTCTAGTGACATTTTTTTGCATGAGTTTGAATCGAAGGTCATCCTTACCGATGCGACCATCTTAGATTATCAAAGGCACAGGTCAGTTCTCCACAAATAAATCCAAAAACTGAGAAAACAAATGATATTTCAATAACAAAAGGCAATTTTATTACCTTCCACACGGTTCCCACTCAAACCTGTCAAATAACTGTCTCCTCTTTGTCTGCAATATGGTAAAGTATAACTATAACATTCTCCATAAGTAATCTCATTACCAAAGCATGCTCTTGAAAGACATATGCTAATGGCACAAAACCATGCCATGAAACATGTATATCGGTGACTATAAAGGACATTTTGTAATAGGGCATCCACAATTCCACATAGAGTAGCAGTTTCGCTTTAAACCCAAATGAAATTAACTAACCAAGTTAAGCATTCTGCTAATACCAAAAGTTTCTATAATCAATGAAAGATAAGAAATTGTGAGGAATTAAAAGGTCATTCATAGATGCGCAACCATAGATTGCCCAATATTTTAACAATTTCTTTAAAACACCAGGAAATATTACAAATAAAAGGCATTATTCAACTCATTTCAAATTCAAAGTTACGAAATTGAAACATTACAATGAAAAAAAAACACACCTTTTGTTGTTAACTAGGCTTCCATGTGATGAGAAACTTTCCAAACTACTTCCTAACCTATCTCTTACAGACCGCTTATTACTAGCACCAGGCAGAGGATCATCAGAGTCAACCCCCGATACAGCTGCAGCTCTCTTTACCACCTGTGACATTACACTGACAAGTCAATGCAATTACAGAATAGAAAATTGAATGTGCTTGGTTTATCTAGAAAAATGAAGAAAATAAACTCTATTATTTAGTAAATAAGCAAAAGTCATTAATAAAAGAAAAAGGCACTAAATCATGGCTAAGACTATGTTTGATTCAAAGGAATTCCACAAAAACCATGTGCTACATTTTTCTTTTAAAGAAAAAAGATTCAATTTCATGGAATTGGTAATAACTAAAATCAATTCTATCACATTTTTATGGAATTTAAAATGAATTCCACAAAATTACACAACCTTTCTGGACAACAATGTTCATATATTACTAAAAAAATACACCGTCTCCTCTCTCTTTCTCCTATCTTTCTTTGTCATTATGCACTTGACATTGCTTATGTTGTTAAATAGACCTCCTACATATGTGTATGTGTGTGCGCCACATACATACAGTGATAAATGCAACATTAATATTTAGGAGGGTTAAGGAAAATCACCCTTTTAAATTTTTTATCAAAAGTATAGGGGCTAAATGAGGCAGTCTATTAAGAACAAATATATATTCAATCTACTCCCACCTAGGGGCGATAGCCCCACCAGAACCCTAGGTCCGTCACTGCATATCGTAAACTGATTTATATATTTGCAAATTTTGATAAAATTTACTAGAGATAAGATTTTTATAGAGGAAAAAATTATTGTGGCACATTAAGGAAGTGGGGATGAATGAATTTCAATTATGAAATTATACAAAATATGAATTATATGAAATTCAATTGACTTCTTCATTTTAAGTGGTGTCATTCCAAACAATGGAATTTATTTTCAAATCAAATGCAGCTATGATCCATTTGAAATGAATTCTTGGTTTATAGGTAATTTGAATGAAACACTTAAATGAACCTCAGTTCAACTAGATTCTCGTATTTGCTTAATTCGCAAAATGCAACAGATACATTCAAAATTAATTTTCTCTCCTACTTTCTCAGCAACCAAACAACATTAGAGAAACAACTAACCAAAAAGGAAGACATATATGTATATCAAGAAACTGTGGAATCAACCAATAAATTAATAGATATATATATATAAGCAGCAAAATCCAAATTCGAAACATAAGAAATGAGGACTAAATGATTAAAATAATAATAAGAAAAATACCTGACCAGTACGCCCAAGAGTAATAGTGACACGACCTTTCGAAGCTTCAGCCATTTCAAAAGCCAAAACCCTAGATAATGAATTCACTGATCGGCTCTATATAATGAAGCGTTACCGCATGCATAATCGAACTTAAGCCCCAGAATCAGAACCCTAACCTCATTATTGATTAACAAAGGCGTAGAAAGGATGGAAGATACATTCGAGTCGACGTTCTGTGATTCCAATAGAAAAGGAAAAGAAAAGAACAGAAAAGAAGAGAGAAGAAAAGGAAATAATAATAATGTACGACTCAACTGTCGGAAATGTTATAACGGTGAACGGTGATCTTTAGCTGGACACGAATCACTGTCAATGAGGGACGTCTGATCCGGAGGCTACTTTTCTCTTTCCTTCTGGCCTTCTCTTCCCTCACTGGCTTTTACTTTTTTTCAATTTAATTTTAGCTCAATTGATCCAAAAGATTTAACATAGATTTAATTGCCTTAATTTTTAGATTTTGGTATAATTCTAAATAATTTATAAATTTTAATACTCTAGCTGATATTTAAAGTTATTGTTATTTTTATATAAATTATTTATTAAATAATTGAAAAAAAGTCTAATGGATTAATTGATCTAATTTTTAAGTTTAAATGTAATTTTATTTAATTTTTAAAATTTAAAATATAAAATTTTATAATAAAATATTAAATATAATATTTTATTATTTTTTAAATATAAATTAATTTTATATATAAAAATAATATTAATTTATACTAAATTATAATTAAATAATATATTTAATTTTAAAAACAAGAGTAATTCAACTTTTAAATATATCTAGAATTTTAACGGTAAATAAATTTTATTTTATATTAATAATTATGAAAATTTTATACTAATATATTATGTTTAATTATTATTTTGGATTAAATAATATATTTATTATAAAATATTTATAATTATTATTATAAAATAAAATTTATTATTGTTAAAGATGTGAATTATTATTTAATAATTAGTTTATTTATCTTTAATTTTAATTTTAAATATTAATTAAAATTATAATCAAATATAAAATAATATAAACATTAGGTATTTTTTAATTATTTGGTCAATTAAAAAATAATAATAATAAATATGGTATATCAACTAAATTATTATATAAATTATTAAATTTAAAAATTTATAGATTTATTAAAATTATACTAAAATATGTTTTAAATCAGTCACGAAAAAGTTATTATTTATTTCATATTCTATAAAAATTTATGTTGGTTCATCTTGAAAAATATATTTAAATATTTATTAATTAATATTTTTCATATTTAGTTGTTAAATATTAATGAAATTATAATATATAAAAAAATCAAATAGTCTTTTTTGCCGATTGTGATTCTACCGGAATGTCAGATTCCGGCAATGAGGGTATGGAAGAGGATGATCTTTTGCAACATAATGGCCGTAGGAAGCGTAAAGATGGTGAAAGAGGTTTCTCTTTAGAAGAACAAGACGGTAGAAAGTTTGAGTCTGTTGGACAACCGTCTCCAATGGGTCCTTCGTTTAGGGATATGCTAGTCAATGGGAGTCCTAATAACGAGACTGTGATTGCTGACACAGTTGAAGGGAATGATGAGGAGTCGTATGAGCTTTCTGATGGGGAAGAGGATGAGGAGGATGAAAAGTGCCCTAATATTAAACTTACTAAAATTGAGAAATCTCGTTATTGTAAACCATGGAAGAACTCCTTGATTATCAAGCTGATTGGAAGATCAATAGGGTATGCCTATTTATCGCGAAGGGTGAAGGAACTCTGGAAACCTAAATCCCCTATTGACTTAATTGCTCTGGACAACGATTTTTTCCTTGCTCGATTTAATAGTAGGGAAGATTTTGATTTTGCACTGGAGGGTGGACCATGGATTATAGCTGATCATTATTTGTCAGTTCACCAATGGTGCCCGGATTTTGATCCATTTAATGTTTCCTTGGAACGCTTGGCAGTTTGGGTTCGATTTCCATGCCTTCCAATTGAATACTTTAATGAGGATTTTCTTATGCGATTGGGGAGGAAGATAGGAGATCCTATCAGAGTGGATAATAACATTAGCCGAGTGACAAGAGGGCATTTTGCGAGATTATGTGTTGAAGTTGATGTTACGAAGCCTCTTTTGTCGAAATTCAAGCTGAACCGGAGAGTTCGACGTATTGAATATGAGGCGTTGCATATGGTTTGTTTTTCATGTGGAATTTTTGGGCATATGAAGGATAATTGTCCTTCGTTGCGGCATGAGTTGCAGCCAGAGAATGTAGAGAATGTGCCTAATTCGGTTCATAGTAACCCTGCTCCTAAGGTGGCTCAGTTACCCGAGAATCAGGTAGTTAATCCAGCTGTTTTAGATGATTTTGGTGATTGGATGCTGGTTAAGAAAGATAGAAGACGTAATCAACGTCCTCAGGAAAAACCTGTATTTAAATTTGGGTCAGGTGATCATGGTCCGAGGGAGTCAAACAAGGGTAAATCAACGATGAAGGCCAATAATAACCCCTTTAGTTCTCTAGTTATTCTCCAGGATTCTGAGACTCATATAAAACATAATGCGACTCCACCAGTGGTACAAGATTTTCGTCCTGTCTTGGGCAAAAAAAAGCTACGGGATTCTAAAGGGAAAGGTCAAGTGGTTTCTACTGTGACAAGAGAGGAGACTCCCAATATTGCTTTAGATTCCTATGTGAGATCTAATGGGCCTGCTGTGCAAAGTTCAGTTCTAAAAATTAGAGGGGTTTCGAGTGGATCAGGGGGATCTTCTAGAAAAGCTGCTGCACAAGATGACCATGTAGTTGTTCAAGGGAATAATAGAACGAATCAGTCAAAGACTTGGGTTGTTTCTAACCCGAAATTGGTGGGACTTGCAAATTTAGAAACAGAATTGGATAGGAATCAACATGATAATTTTAATGACAACCCATCCCAATATCCCAGCAGCTAATGGAGATGGTAATCAGGATATGAATCTTGACAATGATGCGATGATAATTATTGCTCAGACTTCCTTGAATGAATTTCAGAATAGTGGTTTAATTGGTAAGATGCCTTCTAATGAGGGGTCTTACTAGATTTTTCGTTCTATTATAGGTTCAGTCATCCTCATGGCTTTCTTTTCTCTCTTATTTTTAATGATTATTGGAGTTTGGAATTGTCAGGGTGCTGCTTCTTCTAATTTTCTGAGAGCTTTTAAGGAATACAATCGTATCTATAAGCCTCAGATTTTTTGTTTGGTTGAGCCTCGAATTTCTGGCCATTCAGCTGATAATGTTTGTAAACAGCTAGGTTATGATAATTGGGTTCGTGTTGAGACTTTTGGTTTCAGTGGAGGCATCTGGATTTTATGGTCAGAAATATTTTTTAAGTTAACGCTTGTGTCGACAGATCCGCAATTTATTACATGCAATGTGTTACTTGATAATGGAGACTCGTGGTTAGTGAGTTTTGTGTATGCCAGCCCTGACATTAGTTTACGAAGACGTTTGTGGCATTCGGTTCTGGGTTTCAATGGAAGTGAGAAAAGTTGGTTACTGTTGGGAGATTTCAATTCTTTTACAAGCGAGAATGAACAAACCGGCTATGTTAATGTTCACAGTATTGGGGCTAGTGATTTTCGGCAATGGATTTTTGATAACTCACTTATTGATTTGGGTTTTGAAGGTACCCCTTTTACTTGGAGTAAGGGTGGTATTAATTCTTCTTATAAAGCTGCTCGATTAGACCGTTGCTTGTGTACTGAGATTTGGCGCATGACATTTTCTAGAGCTACAGTTATTCATGCTCCAAAGTTGCATTCTGATCATTGTCCTATTTTTATGAATTGCTTTGGAGTTACAAATTCTTCTGTTCGTCGTTTTCATTTTCAAGCGGCTTGGACAGCTCACAAAGATTTTGTTAATGTTGTTTCCCGTGGTTGGAAGCAAAATACTTCTTTATTTGATAATTTGAAATCAACCAAAGACTCATTAAGCCAATGGAACCGATCTGAGTTTGGGAATATTTTTCATAATAAGCAGAGGTTGATCCGTCGAATTGATGGTGTTCAAAAAAGCTTAGCTATCCGGCAAACGAGAGGTTTAGTGAAGCTGGAATTTAATCTGAGATGACAGCTTGAAGATGTTTTGAAGCAGGAAGAATTATACTGGTTTCAACAATCTAGGGAGGAATGGATTGTTTCTGGTGAGAGAAATACAAGGTTTTATCATCTTTCTACCGTGATTAAACGCAAGAAGCAGCAAATTCTCAAGCTGAGAAATGGGAACAATGTGTGGATTGAAGATTCTAGTCAACTTAAAGAGCTTGCTAGCGGTTACTATCAGGAGCTGTATTCGAAAGATTTGGCGGTTGACTGCAGCCATTTTGTTAGACCTGATGGGCCTGCTCTTTCTTCTTCTCAACGGTTGCTTCTGGATCGTCCTTTTTCTCATGATGAAGTATATGATGCTTTACGCCTTATGTCTCCTTACAAGGCTCCAGGACCCGATGGTCTACAAGCAGTTTTCTTTCAGAAATCTTGGTCTGCGGTAGGTTCACAGGTTTCAGCGTTTATTATTGAGGTCTTGGGCGAGAGGGAGATTCCAGAGGAAGTTAATGAAACGGTGCTGACTCTTATTCCTAAAATTGCTTGTCCAGAATTTATTTCTCAGTTCAGACCAATTAGCTTATGTAACGTGATCTATAAGCTTGTTACAAAAGTGTTGATTAACAGATTGAAAGATGTTTTGAGCTCTCTCATTGGATTGGAACAAAGTAGCTTCGTTCCTGGCCGACAAATTATTGATAACATTGTGGTGTTTCAAGAAGTTTTGCACACTATGAGAACGTCTAAGCGATCAGGGGGTTTTATGGCGATTAAAATTGATCTTGAAAAGGCTTATGATAGACTAGATTGGGATTTTATTCAGTGGGTGCTGGGTTCTTACCACTTTTCCGATGCTTGGATTTCTAATATTATGAATTGTGTTAGAACATCTTCTATGTCAGTGTTATGGAATGGTGAGAAGTTAGAATCTTTTAAACCGACTCGTGGTGTGCGACAAGGCGATCCAATGTCTTCATATCTTTTTGTTACGTGTATTGAACAACTTTCGAGAATGTTTAAACAGCTTGTTCGTCAAGGCAGATGGAAGCCGATTCCTATATCGAGTAATGGTCCGATGATTTCTCATCTTATGTTCGCGGATGATATGGTTTTGTTCGCAGAAGCTTCTGTGAAACAGTTGGATTTGATTTTATCATGTTTGGATGACTTTGCTAAGGCTTCCGGGCAGAAAGTGAATTTAGCTAAGTCTTCTCTTTATTTGTCGCCTTTTGTTGATAGTGATTTGGCGTCACTTTTATCTTCAAGGTCAGGTATTCTTTTGACTGCTAATTTGGAAAAATACTTGGGTGTGCCATCTATTCATGGGAGGATTTCAGTCTCGACATATAGTAGTATTTTGGATAAAATGAGAGGCAGACTTGATGGCTGGAAGACGAGAGCTCTATCAAAAGCTGGACGACTAACGTTAGTTCAATCAGTTCTTAATGTTATTCCTGTTTTTGTGATGCAGAGTGCTCTTCTACCGGTATCGCTTTGCAATAAAATAGAAAAAATATGCAGGAACTTTATTTGGCATGGGAAGGATATGAAGCCAGCTGTACATCTGATTAATTGGGATACAATGTCCTTGCCGAAGCGGTTAGGTGGTCTTGGCATCAGAAATATGCGACAAATGAATCAGGCTCTATTAAGGAAGTTGTGTTGGCGAGCTTACAAGAATCCGCAAGCTTTGTGGGTTAGGTGCCTTTTCAATAAATATGAGTCGGGTTTTGTTCATTGGGAAGTCGCTAAGCGAGCTAATGGTTCAGTCAATTGGAAATCTTTTTGTTATGGTTTGGAGCTACTTCGAAAAGGGATAGTTGTAGATGTGAATAATGGGATGCACACTAGATTTTGGCTGGATGATTGGCTTCTGGTTGGGCCTCTTTGGAATTTTGCACTTAAACCGTTGATTGAGTTGAATATGCAGGTTTGTGTTCGATATTTCTGGGTTCCTAATATAGGCTGGAATTGGGACATTTTAAATTCTCTTCTTCCTACTGATGTCCTTTTATATTTCCAATCAATTACTTTAGTTGATGATATGTCGTGTTTGGATGGTTTTGCGTGGAAGCATTCTTCTTCTGGCTTATATACAGTTAAGTCAGGGTTTGATACGTTTTATTCAGAAGTGTCAGGATCAAATATGGATTGGCAAGGGCTGTGGAAGGTTAGGGTGCCACAGCGAATTCAAGTGTTTTTGTGGGAAGTGGCACATGAGAAAATCATGGTTAATGTTCAACGCCGAAAGCGAGAATTTATTGATTATGATTTATGTCCTCTTTGTGGAGTTGCAAGTGAATCTGTTTTGCATGCTCTACGAGATTGCCAACATGTGAAACAAATTTGGAATTCCCTTTTACCTACCAATTTCGTTTCTCCATTTTTTGATATTTTGAATGTGCCTTTATGGCTATCTGCTAATATAGAAAAAGTAGGATTATTGGCTAATGGAATACCATGGGATGTGCTTTTTAGTTCGACTGTTTGGTGGTTATGGAAGCGAAGAAACTTGTTGGTTTTTAATGAGAATAATGACCAGAATACTATTGATGCGACCTTTATTCAGCTTCGAGCAAAAGAATATGTTCATGCATGGAGGTTTTCGATGCAGGCTGGGTCTGGACCGAGAGGCCGGTCTTTGAAGTATGTTGGGTGGAAGCCGCCAGAAACAGGCTGGGTGGTAGTGAATTCCGATGGTAGTGCATTGTTGTCAGCAGGAAGGGCAAGTTGTGCAGGTTGTTTTCGAAACAATGAAGGTAGATGGCTTTTGGGCTTTCAACGGTTTTTGGGCAATTGTGGAGCAATGGAAGCTGAGCTATGGGAATATATTATGCTTTAGTATTAGCATGGGATTCAGGGTGGAAGAAGATTGAAGTTCAAACGGATTCTCAACTCGCGTTAGATTTACTTGCAGGTAGAGGTGCAGGAGTTTTTAGAGTTGCTAATTTAGTAAGGAATTGTCGTGATCTTATCAATAGAAGCTGGGAAGTCAAGATGATAAAAATTTACAGGGAAGCAAATGCGGTAGCGGATCGTTTGACTAGTTTAACCATTAGTGATGATTTTAATTTGAAAATTCATCAATGGCCTCCTGTTACTATTAAATTTTTACTGGATGCTGATAGGTTGGGACTTTCATGGCCTAGATTAATAAAATAAGGGCTCTATCCCTCTTTTACTAAAAAAAAAATAATAATAATAACCATTCAAAAATTAATCGAAGGTAATGTTTTCAAAATCAATAATAATGAATGAGTTTTTCAATTTTATATTAGATTAAATAATAAAATTTAAAAATTTAATGCAAAAACAATAAAAGTTAGAAGTTAATTTCAACAAGTATGCAATTTTTAAAAAATAAAAATTTATTATTTAATTCCTTAATTTTATCTTCAGTCCTCTCATTTTGAATAAATTGATTTGAACCCAAATTTCACTTCGGATGGGTTTGTAGAGTGTACGAATCAGAAGCTAACGTAAAGTAGATAACAATTATAGAGAGTATTATTACAACAATAAATAACTAATTTAAATATACTCTTCCTTTCAAAAATTTTCTTCATCTTTTCTTTTTAATTATTTCAAGATTTTTTTTTTTACTATAATAATAAATTAATTATTATAATTTTATTTTATTTAATTTTATTTAATTTTATTTTATTTTTAAAAAATTTATCAAAATATCTTTTAATATATAATAAAATTTAATATTTTTAAAAAGAGTAGAATTAAAAATTAATAAAAAATTTTATTTAAAAAAAAAATAAAAAAATAATGAAATAAAAGGAATAATTATTAAAAATTAATTTATTTTAAACAACACAAATTTTGAAATTAAAAAATGAACTCGAGACCAATGTGTTAATCTGGAATGTAGAGTTAAAGTGGGTATAATTTTTTCAATAAAAATTATAAGTTTCATAATTTTAAATAAAATAAATAATTAAATATATATGATATTTATATAAAATTTATAATATTTTAAAATAATAATTACAAAGAATATAAATAATAAAACTACAGAAACAAGAACTGCATAAATAATAGACTTAAGGATGATATTTTTCAATAATTATGTTTTTACTTTTTTTTTTTACAGCAGTGATTGGAATGGTTACATTATGACTTACTGAGCCAAAAATTGAATATAAAAAAGTTCAATTGATTTCATAAAAAAAAAAAAAAAATAGTTCAGTTCTAATTTGACGATAATGAAGTAGTTTTATAAAATTATAAAATTTGAAAATTTATTTTATTTAAAAATTAAATAAATCAATTTTCATTTTTCAACTTATTTTATAATTTTTTATTAAATGACTTGCATAATGGGATAAATTTCCCTTAGTAATTAAAACCTGATGATCAGTTGGAATGTTTTCTTAGAGACAACTGATTTAGTTTTTTTTTTTTCCTTTTTATATATGTGGATTTTTTAAAACCACATATAAACAGCAAATCGTAAATTTATATACTTTATAGTGTTTAATTTTTATAAATATTTTAATTAAGTTGTATTTAATTCTTCTATATAAATATATATCTAATCAATTTATTATATAATTTTTTTATTAGTGTATAATTTTGAGTCAATTAATTTATTAAAAAAATTACTATTTAATTCATATAGTATTATAAAATTTATTAATTAATTCATTAATTTTAAAAAATATATTAAAACATCATTGATATTTTAAAAAATCTACTACTTAATCTCTCCATTAATTTTATTATTAAATAGTTTACTATTTAGTTTTAATAGTTTTGATAATTTTATTAGTTACTCTCTTAAATTTTTAAAAAGTTAATTAATTACTCCTCCATATCAGAACCCTTCCGTATCTGAAATATTTTAAACTTTTTTATAATACTTGTCAAAACTATAGAAGAAATTAATTAATATATTTTTAAAATATCAAAAGATGTTTTAATTTATTTTTCAAAATTTGATTGATTAATTAGTGAATTTTTCTGTATGATAAAAACTCAGTAGTAATTTTTTCTTATTTATTTGATATTGAATTGGCTAGTTTTTGACATAAATGCAGCTATTTTGAATGTCGTTCATCCAAATTCTACTTCAACTTCTGTATTTGGAATGTGAGACTCAAATATTAGTCTATCAGGTAAAATAATATGGTTTTAAGTACTGGACTAAATCAGACTAGACATCCTGCAACTATCGGTCAAGCGAGCTGGTTCATGTCTAAGCTTCTCAGATGCTTCCTCCAACTCATTCCCAGTCTTCTCAGGTGCAGAAGCTAGCAGTACTGTCGGATCCTTTCCCCTACTGAAGCCTTTAAAATTAATGATGTTGATGCATCTTTTAAATATGGAGTCCTCTTGTATGGCTCTAAGTGGATGGCAGTGAATCATCTTTCTAAGCCTTTCTCCACTGGCAGAAAAATATTGGGCTTTGAGAGCTCGTAGCCATTAACAGAAGCTTTTTGAGTGTTCAATGGTTTCATATTCTCTACATCTACGCCGGTTATCATTCAGCATATAAAGTTCTGGTCGTCTTGCTATCATTTGGTCAAAATTATTCATTTTTTTTATTAATGGGTTTTAGCTCATTGATATTGGAATCTGTCTCCAGAACTGAAAATTTTCAGATTCAAATTGAATTACGAAATTTTATAATATAAATTGAAATTAGAGAGATTTATTTAATTAAAACAATTACCTAAATTAAAAGATGAAAGTGAAATTAATAAATTTAGACAGATGAAAATTGAAAGTAAACCTATATTAACCTTTTAAAGTTGATCTCAAGAAAGAAAGTTAACAGTGATCATTTGGAAAGTCATTTGAGAAAAAGTTTAGTATAATTTATATATATTTTATGGTGGAAGACATATTGGTCTAAAAACCTATGATTTTTCCTCTATCAAATCAAATAAAGATAGAAAGGAGGCGACAAAACTTCATTTTCCAATCATCTTATGCCCACAACCACACAGGTTTTTATAAAAGCTCAAACATTCAAGTGAAAGCTAAAGTTAAATTATGTAGATGTTTGAGATTTCGATATTTTGTCTTTATATTTCTGAAGGAATGATCGGATCTACATGGACTCACAGTGAAAATATACATTAAGCAAGAGATGCAGTAACCATTATTGCACAGAAAAGAACTGTAGTTTTGAAGCAGATTAGTCAATCTCCATGCATTAACTTGGGGATAAGGGTAGGTTAATTTTGAACTATATGTCCCTAATTAGGACCCCCAGTTGGAAATTTTTATCCTGGTGCTTACCAGCTCACATGGCATCTTCTCCAAATTTTCCGGTGATTCTGGCTCTAGAAGTAGTCAATGGAGAAACATGTGACGTAGAAAACTAAGCATTTTAACTCAAAGAATTCAGCAATTGCAGATTAAAATCAGAGTAAAAAGGGGAATTTGAATATTTATCTGGGGAGGAATTGCTTGACAATAACTATATACCTAGACAAAAAAGAAAGTTCAAAGTACTTGGGAGAAAAAGAGGGAAAAAGATTTAACCTAAAAGACACACAACAACAGAAAAGAAGTAATTGCTCTTTTTGAAGAGTGATGAATCAAAACCCCATCTGATACCTGTAAATTGGCTAGGGTTCTGAGAAATAACTCTTAATATAGAAGAAGAGACATGTCAGAATTTAAAAGTTAGTACTGCATCAAGCCCTAATTCAAAATATATATGCAGCAGAGATTGTTTTCACAGAAATAGAGAAGTGTATTTATATTAACATGGAAATAGAAAATTACATAGGTCAACAGGAATCAACTGTTCATAGCTATATGTTCTCAAACAACAGTATTTATTGCCATACATACATAGATATAAAGAACATCCAGATCTCTAGAGCTTGGACCTCCTGCAGCTTTCAGAAATTTTGCACCAACATTGAAGTCTTCAAACAAACAACACATAACAGCCACGTATAATATCATCATAATATTCAACAGAAGAGAGAGAGAGGGAGAGAGGGAGCTCATGATCTTTTTTTTTTCTTAAAAATAAAACACAACATACCGAAAAAAATCGAGCAATACTCATGCCAAAATCTTCAATCATCTAAAGCAAATCCCTGCAGACAGTATCTAGCTACTTCAATAAAGAAACCCATATGGATAAAAGCTTGGAAACTTGTTTAGACATATGCTTGATCTAGAAAATTAACAATCGGACCGTGATGCTTCGATTCCCCGAGAGAGAGAGAGAAGAATAAGAAGAAGAAACTGCTCAAATTCTTTCAAAGAAGAAGACCCTTTTTTCTCATCATGCTGGAGTAGTGGAGGCTAATAGAAGAAGTGGGAAATAAGAGTAGGGTTTTTTCTTCTTGAGTGAAGCCATGTTCTTCTTCTCTAACTTTCCTCTTTGTTTTTCTTTCTTTTTTTTCTTGTCCTTGATGCTGTTATGTTTGAGTTGGGTGGTGCGGTTGGTGAATGGTAAAAGAAGAAGCGATGATGATGAAAGTGAGGGACTAATGATGAGAGGAAGAAGGTAGAGGACATGATGATTGTTGCAGGGTATTTTTACGTTGAATAGAGTGATAAAAATCCAAAGAATTGCGTGCTCTTTCTCAGAAAGGATTGATGGGTTTTGTTCCTGCTTTCACATGGAGATAATTATCATCAACCCCACCTCCCACCAGACCCAAACCCAAAGCAATCTCCTCTCTCCTATCTTCTTATTCTACATAATATATGGTACGGGAACCTGTACTCTACTGTATATATGACAGATAGAGAGAGAGAGAGAGAGAGATGAGAGCTGAGGGAGCTCTAGGGGAGCTCAATGAAGCTCTCCTTCACTTAACTTTTTCTTCCAAAACAGAACATCCATCATGTTTCGTACCCGGTACTTCTAGTAAAAGTAAAAACATGGCAGATTTATTAAATTTTTATTTTCACCCTTTGATTTTCTTTTAATTATCTAAAATTAATTTATCAGAATTTTATAATATTATGCTCATTTATATTATATATATATATATTAAAAAAAAATTGCAATTAGTCAGATTAAAGTGAATTATGTGAGATTTCAAATTCAACTTTCTTCATTCTCAATTGGAAAAAAAAATCAACAATAAACTTTTAATTTCTATGATAGAGATATTTCATTGATTTTCAATTTTTATAAATTTTTTAATATTCTTTCTTTCTGCGTCATGTTAGAGATTTTCTTTTTCTTTCTCACTTATTTTTTTACCAATTTGTTACATTTTTACGTTAGAAAATTTTAGCTTTTTCATGTAAAGAAGTTGTTATAAGGAACTCTTTCTTTCCATAAATGTATATTGTTAACAAAATTGGAATTAAATATTTTTCTGATGGAAAATCTGATAATTCATTAATAGTAAAACAAAATAAATAGGAAATATATATATATAAATCCTAAATTTTACATTTTATTTTCACAATTATACTCTTAACTTTTTTTTATAAGAATATTTCATATTAATAAGTTTTTTATATTTATACTATCCGTTTATATTTCTATTAAAAATTAATGCTGAAAATCTCAACATAAGAAATCTCTAGATTAACAAATAAAAATCCTAAATAGAGTTATCTCACTCATCTGTATTTTTGTTACTTAGTCTAAACTGGATATTGAATGTTTAATCATGAGACAAAAAAAAAACATTACTTTAAAAATGAGTCTATATCTATTTTTAGGATTAAATATTACTCTAATTAGAATTTTTTTTTTATTAATTTATAAATTTTTTATGATAAAAATAAATTTTTTTATTAATTTTTAATAAGAATATGGACAGAGCGTACAATTATAAAAATATCGCTGGTATATAATATTTTTATAAAAAAAAGTTAAAGGCAGAATTGTAAATAAAAATACATAGTTTAGGATTTTGATGGACATTATCCCAAATAAATATAATATAATATAATTTGAGAATATTATTATGATTATGTACGTAAATCTCTTATATTTACCAAACGTTTTGTGTATTGAAAAATTAAATTATTATGAAAATTAATAAAAAAATAATATTTAAAAATTATTTATTTTTATAGTAAAATTATGTAATTATATTTTCTAATTATTGGAAATACTATTAGGAAGGCGGCTATCACTTAGGGGCCGATAGACAATTCCGATTACACCTAACTGCCATTAGAATTTGATAACATTAACAATGGCATTAAATATAAATACTAATAATTATTTCCTATTTTGTTGTTTCTATTTTTTATATTTTTATTGGGTTATAAATTAGAGATAAATTTTTATTGATCTGATTCTAAAAATTAAATTTTAGAAAAACTTGTTTAATTCTAAATATTACAAAATAAAACTTTAAGAACAGTATCCAACATGATTCATTTTTTATTATTGTCCCTTCTTTACAACAATCTTAATGATTTAATTTTATTTTTGAACGGTGGAAGAAAATATTATTTTTGAATGGTAAAAAAAAATTTTATTTTATGAAAGAGAATCTTATTTTTTAATGGTAATAGAAGAAAATAATTAAAAATCTACTTATTATCTCGATTATTAAAAATCATTGCGGTTAAAAGCGGGTGATAGATAATAAAATCACGTGAATATATTATTATTAATATTTTTAAGAAATAATAGATATTCATTAAATATTAAATTTATCAACTCAATTTTAAAACGAACGAGAATCGAATCCATAGGGTTATATGTGTTTGAAAAATTATAAAATGATAACTAATATTTTCTTTTATTTTCAAATTATAATAAATTTTTTATTTTTAAAATTTATAATAGAGGTGTAATATTTGGATAAATATAAATTAATTTGTGGAGGAAATGATTTATTTTTGTAAACGAGTAAGATGACAATCTTTTTTTATTATTAAGTTGTGCATTAAAAATTATTTATTTTATAGGTGATTTAATTTTTTTTATTAAAATAAGTGTAGACAAAGATATTTAGATAAGTTAAGTTAAAAAGTAATTACAAACTAAGAAATCAATGATAGAAATAAAAATTACTTTCTCTAAAAGTGTGTCCATTTATATATATATAATCAATTATAAAATGATTTTTAGTTGGACCTAATTTTTTGTTGTAAAGTTTTAGTGATTTTTATTTTTGAAAAGTATAAAATAATAAATTATTATAAATTACAGTTATATTTATATATGCTTGCATTTATTTTATTCATAATAGTATTAAAAGTAATGCAATAAAAGAAAATAAAATAATAAATTGATAAGATTCTTATAAATTATAAAAATTTTTTATAAAATTGATCTAAAATAATTAAAATTATTAGGATATTATGTTAAAAATATGCTCATATTTCGTGTGATATAAATGTTATCTTGTTTCTAGTCAAGGTAATAAAATTTTTAAATTTTTATATGGTTTGAAATAAGTATGAGATATTTTATTAAGTTTTGGCTAATATATATGATTACAAAATTTATACATAATGAATATATGATTATTTATTTATATATAAATTATGTTTATATTTAACATAAGTTATAATATAGTATATGAAATTAAATGTTTTCTTATTCATAAATTTGATATAAAATATATAAAGGGAGCAAATATGATTTTGGATATTAAAATTGAAATGATGGTAGATTGTTGCATCTCATGAATTTTTCAGATTTGATATAACTTATATTATGTAGACTGAACATATTTACACATAATCTAATCATGATTATTGGGCTACTTTAGTCAAATTTAAGAATTATTTGAGAGGTATCATGAATTATGGTATTTTTTACAGTGGATGTCCAACTGTATTAGAAAAATATAGTGCTATTAATTGAAATTTAGATTCAAATGAGAAAAAATCTACTAGTGATTGTGTATTTAATTTAGATAGTGATGCAATTATTTAGAAATAGACAAATTATTATTATCAGAACCACGAAGTAGTTGTAGTTTATTACTCTGGAATTAACTGATAATAAGTTTGAATGACTAAAAATTTTCTTAGCAAATACTATATTGAGAATAAAATCAATATCATTCTTGTGTTGTGATTGCCAAATGACAATATCTATTATAAAAATTAAAACTTTCAATAGTAAAAATATACATATTTGTGTAAGACATAGTATGGCAAGACAGTTACTGAGAAATAAAATTATATCCATTAATTATGTGAAGTCAAAGTGAACTTGACCAATTCTTTGATTATATTTTTAGGAAAGAAGTTAATAAATGAAATATCGAGCGGAATAAAACTTGAGTCAATCTAAAATTAAGAATCTAACCTTTGTGATTTATAAGATCTCATGAAAAAGGTTCATATGGGTAATAACAAGTCGCTTGTTAGGTCTGCTAACACTATTTAACGTTATCCATTCTTAATAATATTCATATCCCTTATGGGTGGTGTATAAATTGCAGTATACACTCGGTGATATTACCTATATAATTTAAAGTAGGGCCGTTTTTATGAGATAGGTCTGCTAACACTATTTAACGTTATCCATTCTTAATAATATTTATATCCCTTATGGGTGGTGTATAAATTGCAGTATACACTCGATGATATTACTTATATAATTTAAAGTGGGGCCGTTTTTATGAGATTGTGGTATAATATCTAGAGCACTTATAAAATATCAGACATGCGCATAGCCTATTAATACAAAATAACATTGACAACAAAATTTGTAAAGTGTTATAAGATTGATGGGTATTAACATTAGAGTTTTTGGTTCACATAAACAAAAATTTCACCAATTACTATATAGGTTAAATCTTATTAATTTAGATTTAGTTCATAATCCAAAATACATCAAATTCAAAATATATATATTAAAATTTTTAAATCTATCAGTGAAAAATCATTTAAAATATATAGAAAATTGTTGTAAAATAAATTTAAATTTTAAAAACTTTTGTGATAGTTGAAAATTTTATTTGTGAGATTTTTTTACTGATATAAGTTTGATATTTAATATGATTTTATTATATTATTTCAATATTTTATAATAATTTACGATGATTATTTTTTCACTATAAATGGTATGCAATTTTACACACAAAGATACTCATTTTTTTTATTTTATTCTTTTACTTATTTATAGTTTCTGCTGCTTTATAAATTAGATAAAAATTCTTATATTTTGATTTTAAAAATTAAATTTTAAAAAAAATATATTTAATTTTAAAAAATTATAAAATAAATCTTTAGCAATAGTGTTCACTGCGATTCAGATTTTATTATTATATTTTTTTATTTCAACAAGTATACGAGAAAATTAAGAGTAAAAGGTAAATGTGAGATAATTATATAATGAGAAATCCTTAATCCTTAATCTATTATATCTTTTTTTTTTCCCTGTAAGTCTAAAAAATAACAGGTGGTTTTGCTGTGTTTTAAGATCTGAACCAAACGCTACTAAGAGGTTGACATTGCAGTTCAAATTAATATTTCTTAATATACTGATCAGTCTCGCAGCCCAATACAAGTTTTTTTTAAAATTAATTTATTTTATTACTTTTAATCCTAAGGATAAATAAAAAATTGATTTTATTCTTTTAACTATTATTTAATAGTTAATAATATTTTTAAAATTTTTTATTTAATTAAATCTTTTAATTTTTAATTTCAGTCTAATTAATTCTGTTTATTATAATTTTAAATTAATTAAGTCTAAATCAAGCATCAAAATCAACAGAAGATTTTTTAAAAAGTGTGGTATTGACAGCAAATTTTGAATCAAAAGAATCTGAAAAAAGAGAGTTAAGAATGATAAAAATAAAGAACAAAGCAATTAGAGATGATAAGCACTCTCCCATAAAAGAAATCAATTCCGCGTTCAATATTATGAGGCTGAAGTTTGGATTTGACTTCTTTGACGGAATCCAAACAGAAAAATAGAAAAGGTCACCTTATTTTTTGCAATTAGGAAGGATAGAATTTAATTAAATCGTCGATGTCCCACAACAGTTGATTGATTATCATAACCAATGTCAATACATTTATTCAATTTAATGATTATGATTCCAATTTTGGGGGCAACCGAAAAAGTCACAACCATTGGAATAAAATGATTTCTTTTGCTTGTTGGGAGCCGTCTTGGGCTCCATTTCAATTATTTTAACTTCAATTTCGATCTTTGCTCCCAACTCAGCGTTTTGTAAAATTAGGAGTGGAAGAAAAATTATTTATGGATTTAGGATTAAAAAAAATTATTTACGAATTTGGAGCCGAAAAAAGAGTCTAGCGCCTATTTGACAGGCGCCAGACATTCTTTTTTTTTTAAGAATGATTTGGCGCCATTTAAAATGGCGCCAGCCATTCCTTTTTTTTAAAAAAAAATGGCCTGATGCCACTTAGAATGGGCCATTATTTTTTTTATTTTTTATTTATCTTTTTTAAACAGTATTATATAATTTAAAATTTATTGATATTATTTAACAATATTACTGTATTAATTTATTAAAATAATTAAAAAATTTATCATTAGATAAATATATATAATATTATTAAATTATTTTTATATATCTAATTATAACTGAATTATTTTTATATATCTAATCGCAGTATAATATTAATTTTATAATTATAAAATTATATATTACAGTCATTTTTTATTTAAAATTAATAATAAAATTTATTAAATATTAATATATTAAAATTATAAAAAATATTTATTATTATAAAAATATCTAATATTATCTAATTACAAATGAAGGTGCTTAGATCGCTGGTACGGAAGTGTCAGGACCCCTCTTCACGTTAGGCGACCATTTAATTCCTCTAGCACGCATGCGGGCAGAGCTGCGAATTGACTGGGCTTGCTGTCCTTCTTCAAGTCACATCACCGGGCTGGACTCCTCGTGCTGGACCCAGACTCGCGGACAGTTCGATCTGCCCCGTGTCTATCTGAGTCAGGACCGAAGATGCTGGACCGGTTAAATAAAGTGGGTTTCTGAGACCTTAGGCCTATTTCACTTTTTCGGGTTTAGCTTCCCCTAAAGTGAGAAAAGTCTAGCGGTTATCAAATTATATAATAATATATTTGATAACTCTCCAAAATATTAGGACATTAATATTATTCTGTGATTATATACGACAGCATAATAGCAGTCCAATAAAAATAAATTTAATTTTTATAATTTTAAATATTTATACATTTGTATATTAATTAATTAATATAATTATAATATTTTAATAAATAAAAAAAATAATGGCATGGCACCACTCCATTCTTAAAAAATAAAAAATAATGGTCTGGCACCACTCTAAGTGGCGCCAGGCCACTCTTACAAAAAAAAAAAAATGGCTGGCGCCATTTAGAATGGCGCCAGGTTCTGACGCCATTTAGAATGGCGCCAGGTTCTGACGCCTGTCAAATAGGCGCCAGGTTCTGACGCCTGTCAAATAGGCGCCAGGTTCTGACGCCTGTTAAATAGGTGTCAGGCTCTTTTTTCGGCTGCCACCTGCCAGTCTAACCACAAATTCGCAAATAATTTTTCTTCAACCCTAAATCCACAAATAATTCTTCACCCATCCCTAATTTTAGAAAAAGCCCACCCAACTCTGTAATTACTACTACACAATGCTGGTCAAATTCCATCTTTGCGTAAATATCAAATTGAAAGTAAATATTGCATTTCACTTTCTTTATATGAATCGAATTTCTTAGATATAAAATATTTTTAAAATTTAAGAAATAATATTTTATTTTTTTAATAAATTTATTCAACATCAATCTAAATTAATTGATGTATTGAAATTGAAAGACAATTTTGAATTATGTAATTCACTTAATATTGAATTTATTTTAAATAAAAACATTAAGTGACGATATTTTAATTTATAAATGCTAAAATTATTTATTTTAAATTAGTTAATGGATAATATTAAACCAGCAAATTGTAATGCGTTTTATTTTTATAGAAATTGGGAATGAGCCAAACTTGAGGAGATGTGGAGGAATTTGCGCTGTGACGACTGACCGTTGGGTAAAAGTTAAAGGAAAATTGGTTAACCTCAACGGAAGTCAAAGCACGGAAGTTGACTTTTGCACCTGATGGTATCTTGTGAAAAAGGAGCTACCAACTCTGTTTTTTAGAAATCACTATCTAATTTTTACAATATGAAAAAATTAATTAATTAATATTTTAATTTTAAAAATATATTAAAATATTTTTAATATTTTAAAAAGTTTATTAATTAATAATTTTATTAATTTTAATGGTTAAATATTATAAAAAAATTTAAAATATTTTAGAGAAACTAATTAAATAATAAAATATTTAATTATAAAATTAATTAAAAAATTAATTATTAGACTTTTTAAAATATCATAGATTTTTTAATATATTTTTTAAAATTAAAAATTTAAATAATAAACTTTTTCATAGTATAAATAGTAAATAGTAAATAATAATTTTTCCATACTATCAATATTAAATAGTAATTAATAATTTTTTCTTTTTAATAGTTAATAATTTTTTATTTTTGTATAATATAATTTTAATATTTAATTTAAGATAAAAAATTATTAAAAAAAATTTAAAATATAATAAATTCATATATTAAAATAAAATTTTAATTTTTATTAATTAGATATATAAATTAACTTTTAGATTTCTTTATAATATTATCTAAGCATTGAAAATTTTATTAACACACTATACCATCTAAAAATTTGGACCATAATGGGCCTCACCCTCCCTTAACATTTCATATGGGCTCTCATTCAGAATTACAAAAATCTGTCATCATTTATTAGAGATGCTAATTAAAAGATATTTCTCAACGCTCATCAGGTTTAAAACTTGTCCACACTAACATCTTAGGTATAGAGTTGGTGATGTATTCTCATAATGAAAATTACGTTTCAACTGAATACAATTTAAAAGGGATTATTAGAGAAATTTTACAATATGATAATTAAAGAAATTTTCATTATAATTCATAAAATAAATATGTTATACGGTCAAAATCGATTGAATCAAATTAATTTAAAATTTTAATTTAATTTTTATTTTTAAAAATTTCAATTATTTTAATTCAGTTCGATTTTAATAAAAAAATAAATTAAACCGATTCATTATAGTATTATATTATTTTTGATAATATAGAAAGATAGATTATAATTAAAATTAAAATATTTTAATGAAATTTTAGAATATTAAAAATAAAATGTAAAAAAATTATTTAAAAATTAAATTAAATTAATTTTATTTCAATTAATTTTTATTTAAAATTAATTAAATTTTTTTAAATATTAAAATTTTAATTTTTAATTTATTCAATCTAATTTAATTTTAAATTGAATTCACTTAATTTGAATATAGAGATATTATAAATTTTGATTTGAAGTTCTATAATTAATAAAATCAAGTCATTATGATAAATTTCTCAATTACTGTTGAGTAAATTAATTGTTGGCATTGCATGTTACCATCACTAGATGATTACTAATATTATTGACAGCGGAAAGATTCATGGGCGAACAAGGTCTAAACACGTGGTCTGTAAAGGGTCAGGGTAGTAAATGTATGAGAATAAATTTAGTAGATGAGAGAATTAATGATTTTGGATTGAAGTGTTTAGAAGATTTAAGGCTGAGAAGTTGTAGAATAAGAGTTAATAGGTTGAAAAAGACCAGATAGAAGTTAATATTTTATTTTTTTTAAACACACTAAATTAAAATAGACACGATATTTAATATTTCGTATAGACATTCGATGAGTCAATAAATTTCCGAAGTTAAAACACTATAATTTTCATATTATTTTAATTTTTTTTAAGCTCTTTAAAATGAAAATTTGAATTTTTTAATTTTTTTTATAACTACTTAATATAATCAAAATAAAATTATTACAAAAAATAGTGATGATTACATAAAGAAGTTGAATGCATAAGTAATTGCTTACTCATTTCCACTTAGCATACCCTTAAGATGAATGTAGCTTCAAATGAGCAAGGCATCTCTTGTTTTCAGTCTTGCAAAAGAAACACGGATTCTCCAGAGTTAGGAGAAGGTAGGTTTTTCTAGAAAGTGGAATGGACATATGAGAATGTTTTCATTATTAGATTACTTCTTCTGCAATATTATTGATCTCAAAATAGAAAGTTATGGGTGTGTGTAAAACAATCCATTTTCATTCCTCAAAATTTTTTAAAATTTAAATTAAATTCAAATTTAACTAATTTTCAACTTCAACTCAATATTTATAAATCCAAGGTTTATTTATTTAAAAAACTATAATAAAAAGTGAACAATTCAATTATAATATTATAACTCCTAATTAAAGAAAGAGAATAAAATATAATTAATAAAATAAAAAACTAATTCGTACACATAAAACAAAATTGAACTTAATATATATTGTTTTACCATATCATATAAATAATCTTATATTATCTTTCGGATATATTCTATAATTATTTTCCATGGAAGATAATTTTTGGACCAAAATGCTCCCACACATGTCTTTAGTTTTTAATTTAGATTTCGTCTAAGGAGATTTATTATTTAATTTCTGAGTATTATTATTATTAATAAGTTAATTCTTACATTTTTTTAAAATATATTAAAATGTTTTTATTTTTTTTCAATACTCCCACCAACTCGTTCTTGACTTAAAATAGATGAAAAACGAGAGCAAAAATTTTTAAAACTGAATTTTACTCTCAATAAACTCCCTTCTTCTTCCTCTTCTTTCTCTTTCTCTTTTTTCTCAATGCTTTCACCAACTCGTTTATGACTTAAAATCAACTCTTTAATTCTCTCACTGCTCACATCTCTCTATCATTTTCGCTCTTTTTCTCCAAATTTTAATTCTAATCTCAATCCCAAGTCCTCCATCCTAAAATGGTAGGAGATTGGATTGATTTTACGGTATTTCCATAGGTGCAAGCCTTTATAGAAAATGATCAATGGAGGGAAAAATTGGATTGGAAATCCTTATGTCAACAAGCCTTTGATGAGTTTAAATGAGATCTTATCAATCCTATGGTTCTCATGCCTTCCTTTCCATTGAGGATCTTCCTCTATGTGTCTACGACTTAGAATCCTTATGGAGCCATGCCGAATTCTTTAAATCGAAATGAAAAGAATGAAAAGTGAAAGGTTTTTTTTTTCTCTCCGTCCATCAACGCTAGGTTCATCTCACCAACAGTCCATTATAAATTCACTCAACTCCTTATTCAAATTCTTGGCAAATTACGTACACACGGTCACGATTATTTCATCATCATCCCCGACCTCCCTTCAACCGACCTTCCTAGCCTCTGCTACAAGAAGTCACGTGGCCTCTTGTCCCAAACAGCTCAGTCCAACGAATCCAAATGCTTGATTTTCAATTCAATCTAGCTTTTTAATTTCAAATAAGACGAGAAGATTGAAGAATGTTCTTGTTCAATTAAGTGCTTAAATTTGGTGACCGTGAGCTAAGCCTTGGTGGAAAATGTGGACAAATTTGTTGAGGCAATAGATGAGGTATCAAATGGAGGATTTTTAAGGAGAGAAGAGAGGGAATTGGGATCGGATTGGGTGGAATTGGAGTGGAAGCTAAAGGTTATTATACCATCCGACGCTTTTGTGGCAAACTTAAAAAAAGAAGAAGAGGAAGAAGAAACGAGGAGAAGAAGGAAAAAAACGTAATTTGGTATTTTTGACATATTTTTAACGACACAAATATAAATAATCGGATGAAAAGTTTATTTCATAGATATAGAGAAAAGATAAAAATATTTTAATAGATATCTCAAAACCGAAAAATTAAATTAATAATAATAATAATACTCAGAAACTAAATAATAAATTTTTATTTTTTAAATATAATTATATACAAATAACACTAAAAATTCAAGATTTTATAGTTTTAAAAATAATATTATACTATTAAGCTAAATCTAATTTATATTAATTAATCTTTTCATATTTATTTTGAATTAGTTGATTTTTTTTTTCTTTTTATTGAAAGAGATATCTGAATTCAACGGCGACATGGTGAACCCACCATGCATAGACATATTTTAAATTTTGTGTATTCTTTAAAATCATGTGTGAAATCAACACAAATCAATTAATGCTTACTGATTTGATTATGTACTTAAAAATATAAAAGATTTATTTGCTACATACACGTTTGAGTTCACACTTTAATTAAATACTAAAAAAAATCAATTAACAATTAAGAAATTTTATGAGATATTTTACTTAAACCACTAATTACTAACCATACATTTCAATACATATTGAAAATTCTCATATAAATCAAATCCATTTGTAATATTAATACTAATGGTTTACAAAGACGATCAACTGTTACTAATGATATCCAGTTACTTTGAATAAAAAAATTTATATAATATAGTAATTATTTTAGATCGAGCGAATTGATGAATTTAAAATTTATTTAGATTAATTTGAAATAGAATGATTTATTTTTTTTAATGAAATTAATGTTTATTTATAAGTGATGATAAAAGATAATAATATAAGAATTAAAGTACTATATATGCAGAGATGCAGAAAGGAAAAGAGAGGAAACGTGGAGCATCTCCTAACCTTGAATTATTTATTTGTTTTCATATACAAAAACAATAAATGAAGGTAGGTCTAATGTCATGTAAGGCGAAAGAAATTGGGAACTCTCCAGCTAACATTTCAATCTCTAAACTTCTCTATCAATTTTAACAAGTGCCCATCTTCTATTTTTGATGTTTATGGAATTGACATGCACATTTATATTTTTTTTTAGCAAATATATATATTTCCTAATTTCCTTTTTTTGTAAAAAAAAAAATAATTTGCTCATAATTTAAATAAATAATTTATTATAAGAGATTAAATGAAAGTAGTCACTGTACGACAATATGAATTATTAATATTTTGAATTCGTGTTATTTATTTAATTTAATCGTTAAAGTCATTGATATTTATTTAATAAAATCTAATTAATCCCAACTAAAAGAAATTGTCAATATTCCAGACTCGTGTAGAATCATGTGGGTGTCTTTTAACTCCATGTATGGTCAACTCAAGATGGAAACTTGTTACTATCAGCTTTAAAACATATTAATTGTATAGTGTCGACTATATATTAAACGTGGAAATTATATATTATATGTAATTTTTTAAAAAAGAGATAGGAGGCTTAGGTTTGAATTCTTAATTTCTTACACTGAGAATTCTCATCGCTAATTGGGATTATTAACTCAATTTTCAAAGAAAAAATTTTACACTATACTAGCAAAAATTTTACAATATATTATTTGGGCTAGTTTGGAATTACTTTTTTCTTGCTGATTCTCTCTAGTATATGAGCTGTGTCGACCAAGAAAACTGAGAGAGAGGATAAGAGCAAGCTAGGATTAAGGAGAAAGAGGAGGCAATGCTTTTTTTCCCCCTCTCCTCCCTAACAGGATCCAAAAACTGAGAGAGGAAAAGATTCTAGCAGCCAAATGAAATCATCTTCTTCATGCTGCTATTTTTATAACCTAGAAACTAATGGTATTGGAGACTTCTACTTCTCTACACCTGAAACTCAAAAGAGAAGTCATATGATTAGATGATTCTCATTCATGGCTCATAAAATCTTGATAAAAGTTTCACAGGAACTATAAAATCTTACAATTTAATTGACATTTTTTTCATCAAAATATACACTAAAAAAATATAATAAATCCTTATAATCAATAGAGTTTAGACTACGTGAGCAAACCCTTTCATTTTTCATTTAAAATTTCAATTTTTAAAATTCGAAATAAATTAAATTTCTTCAAATAAAATTTGAATTTATGACCAGTTAGTTAACGGTTAATCACTCCACCACTGAACTTATGAGCAACAATGGGAGATGAGATATTATAAAGTTCAATTCCCATACTCATCTATGATCAATATGAGCTCGAAATTTCTTTTATAACTCCTGTTTCTATGTCTCATTTCATAAGAAATCTCAAAATGACTCTATTTTATTATATTCCATCCATGTTATACTTAATATTTCTCCAAAAAATATCTGTGCTAAAAAATACTAAATGTAACAGAAAATTGTTTCATCTTTACACAAAAGATTACAAGATTGCTTGGAAGGAAAGAAATAAATTACTAAGAAACCGAGGAATTGGAACCCAAAAATACATGCCAAATTCTAACATCGCAATCCAAACTACCACTGTAAACAAGATACGAGGTACCAGCTGAATAAAAAACACTGCCTCTACCTTCATTATTAGTGTGATCAACAGCTGCAGTCAGGCACTTAACTGGTCTTGTATGTCCTTCAAGTACTGCCAGACAATAATAATTCTTCTCTTCGCCTCTCCTCCAAATCCTAACTGTATTATCAGCTGATCCACTGCATACCAAATCTGACACAACTGCCAAGCACAAAATTGCCTTGCTGTGCCCTCTAAGCGCACCTGCCACCACCATATGTCCACTGCCAGTGTCGGCCTTTTCCCAAACAAGAATAGATCGATCACAAGCACCAGAATACAAAACACACAATTCTGTATCGAGAGCTAAAGCATTAACTGCTGATTTGTGCCCCTCCATTGTCGCCACCAGCGAATGCTTCTTCTTGCCTTCATGTTTGTTCCATACCTTGATTTTCTTGTCAGCTGAACCCGTATAAACAAACCCATCATTTGATAATATCATTGCATTGATTGCATCGTCGTGCGCTTTAGAAACTGATTCTAAACATTTAAAGTCTGTGGTTCGCCAGACCTTGAACGTCCGGTCCCATGACGCAGAAAAGAGAAGAGAGCCATCCCTGGAAATGGCGAGTGCTGTTATGGTGTCAACATGGTGTACCCATGTGCATTTCTTGTGTCTCCTCACTTGTACGTAGTTCTTTCCTGAAAAGAATCTGAAGAAACGATCGTTCATTGTGGGAAGAGTGGCTATGCAATTATACTTTTGGTGGCTATTTTTGTTAATTTTCCATACACGGATCTTGCAATCCTGGTGAGCGCTGAACAGCTTATCTCCTATAATGACCAGGGACTTAAAAGCTCCATTACTGGTAGCAATTATTTTGTCGGTAGAGTCTGGATGCACAGAATTTGAAGGGTCTGGTCTCCAGGCACGTAACTCGTTGTTTGAAGAGCCACTGTAGAGGAGCTTCCCGGCCAGAGTGAGGGAGGAAACGGAAGAAGAGTGGCCAGAGAGGGTGGCCAGGCATTGGTGGTGGACGATGGGAATTTGGTGATGATGTAGCTGAGAAGATTGTGGAGTAAGGGAAGGAACAGATAGTAAACTTTGTTGAGAATCAAGGGAGGAGAAGGTAGATGATTCTGATGAGATAAGGTCGTTAGGGTGGGTCTGAGGTTGTTTCTCTGTGGTGCAAGGAAACAGACATGGAAGCAGTTCCATTTGCTCAAGCTAAGGAAAAGCTAGAGCTCAGAGACAAGATTACTCAGTTGGATTTGACATCCAGACCAGATTTATACACTTACAAGCGGAATTCTTTCTACCGAATATATATAACCCGTCCAATATAATCTTATAGTGTATAAAACTTTTTGTTAATTATAAGGAAGGGTATAAATTTTTTTTGTTAATTATAAGGAATGCTTGCTAATTTTTAACTAGTAATGAAAATTCTGAAATCTATGTTTAAATGAAATTTCTTATCATTATTAGGGTAATTTTTAACTATCATCCTCGAATTTAAAATTATTACACTTTAGTCCTTATCATTAATTTAAATAACCATAAAATCTTTCATCTTTAAAAATCTTACATAAAAATTCCTCAAGCTATTTTCTAGTCATTTATTTAACAAAACTTATACATTAGTGTAAAAATAACAAATAAAAATACCATATAAAATATTAATACAATTATCTCTCCTTGCATTTTTTTAAGTTTTTATTTTCACTTTTATACTTTTACGTATTAATACTTTTGCTTGATAAATGAATAAAATTGAGGGATTTTTATTAAATACTTGTAAAGATGATGAGAAGTTCTTATGTATAGAAATTCTTGTATAACACTACTATTAAAGATGGAGGATTTTATAATAATAAATTAAAGATGAGCGAGGCACTAAATTGCAACAAAATTCAAAGTTAAAGGACTACAATATAAAATACTCATTTTATTATTAATTAAAACATGTATTATTGTTATTTTCATTTGCTGGTCATGTGATTTATGATTCACAGTGCTTATTGTCTAGTGATGCTTATCTGTCTGGTGCTTGTTTTAAGCACATGATGCACCTGCCAGTAGAAGAGACAAAATTATAAAATTCAATGCATGGTTTGTGCTTGAAGTTCACGAGCAATTTCCGACCAGCAATCAGATGACTGGCACTACTTTGTTATCGGAAACAGGATCATCTCTCATAAATATATTAACCTACATTGCCTCTTAACCACACTCACTAAACAACACAACAGCCACTCATTTTATCAAACTAATTCAAAACCACTGTAAATCTTCCAATTTTGTCTCCTACATTGCACAAAAAAAATATCAAACTGCTGTAAACTTGTTAGAAAAAATAAAAGAAAAGAAAATTGTGCAGATCAGAGATGGATGACAATACATTGGTTAAGATCCCCGAAGTTATTCTTAGCTCTAGCGGCCCAAGAATGCCACTACTGGGCATGGGAACAGCAGCTTCTCCTCTAGTAGGTTCTGATGAAATTAAAGCAGCGATTCTCCAAGCAATCGAGCTTGGTTATCGACATTTTGACACAGCCACATTGTATTTGACAGAGGAGCCTCTAGGCGAAGCCATTGCTGAAGCATTGACTCGTGGCTTGATCAAATCGAGAGAGGAGCTTTTCATCACTTCCAAGCTATGGTGCAGCGATGCTCATAGTGATCTTGTTAGTCCTGCGATTCAAAAGAGTCTCCGGTAAAACGACAATCTTGAAGCCTATAAAAATAAGTACCCATTATTACAAATTAATCTATGAACATGTTTGTGTGTTTGTGTGCAGTGCTCTTCAGTTGGAGTATCTTGATCTTTATCTGATCCATTGGCCCGTAAGCTCAAGACCGGGGATCTATGAGTTCCCAATAAAGAAAGAAGATCTTTTAGCAATGGATTTTAAAGGTGTATGGGCAGCAATGGAAGAGTGCCAGAAACTTGGTCTTGCTAAATCTATTGGTGTGAGCAATTTCTCCTGTAAAAAGCTATCGGATCTTCTTGAGATAGCAGAGATTCCTCCAGCAATTAATCAAGTAAGTTTTGATGATTGTGTTAATGAATTCTTAGTGTTATGGTGATTAAGTGAAAGATATGTTTGGATTTTGAAAGGTAGAGATAAATCCACTATGGCAACAAAAGAAACAAATGGAATTCTGCAAGGCCCATGGGATTGTTTTAACAGGTTATGCTACTCTAGGAGGAACCATCAAGGGCAGCAACGGGGTTATGGAGAATGAAGTGCTCAAGGAGATTGCAAATGCCAAAGGAAAGAGTGTTGCTCAGGTGATTATCTTTGTTTTTCATTTAGGATTAGTGATGATGAGTTGAAAATCCAGATGGGGGATTAATTAATTGATGGGTGTTTATAAAAACAGATCTGTCTGAGATGGGCGTATGAACAAGGAGTTTGTATAATTGTGAAGAGCTTCCACGAAGAAAGAATGAAAGAGAACCTTGACATATTCAACTGGACGTTGAGCGAGGAAGAATCCAAGAAAATTAGTGAGATTCCTCAGAGCAAAGGATCCAGTGGAGAAGATTACATCTCAGATAAAGGCCCTTTCAAGACACTTGAGGAACTTTGGGATGGAGAAATTTGATATTTTATAGTTTCTTTCTTTTTTTTTTTTTTTTTTTTGAGAAATGAATTTATTCTCAGCTTAAGCATACTTCTGTTCCTCCACATTTTTATTTGTATGGATAAACTAGTTAGATTTTACAATTTGTCTATACATTCACCTTATCTTCAAAAAGTCCAAGAAAGGTTGTTATTTAGTTTTTATATTGTGAAAATTTATTAATTGATTTTTTAATTTTTAAAAATAAATTAAATATTTTGATATTTTAAAAAAATTATTAATGAGATCTCCATTAATTTTAGTTTAAGTTTGTCATTATTTAGTTCATGTAATTTTTTTTTAAAAAATTTATTAGTTAATATCTCAATTTTATAAAAAATTATTAATTAAACTTTCGTATGGAGATTATTTAAATTTTTTTAAATATTTAATGATTACAATTAATTAATAAATTTTCTAAAAAATTAAAAACTAAACTAATAAATTTTTAATAATACAGCAGCAAATAATAATTAAAAACCCAAACCTTCATTTCATGAAATGGAAGCGTAAATAGTCCATCTCCATTTGGAATTTTTATTTTACCAACAAAAGGTGCATTTTTAAGGCAAGAAAAAAAATGTCTATATGGAAAAGCCGAAGGCCTATAGAAAATCAAAATCAAAACACAATTTAAAAAAAAAAAATCAAATCTAAATTAAATAAGCAAACAAATCACCTAAATCAGATCACTTAGGACTGTGAATCAAACTATTTAAATCAACAACTAAACCAAATACATGCATCGATCCAGCC